>NC_141157.1:31979515-32579515 GCF_053477565.2 Lygodium microphyllum | reverse complement strand
CATGCATCTTTCTATTTTTCTTCTACTTTGTTCAATTTGGTGTATGTGTTTTCTCTCTTTGATGCCTAACATGGTTAAGATGCATTTTTTTCTTAGTGAAATGGAGTGGATAAGATAGCAACAAAAAGTTTGAAGTATATTTGTCAATTTTAAGTATTCCATAAGATCTAGCTCCCATTTATAGGTCTTTAAAGCTATACCCATTCTACCATAACATTTAGAAGAGCATTTTTTTGTGGTATGTTTCTAAATAGCTTTGGTGCATTGGACTTACTCACATACTATTCAATTAATGTAGGATTTATGTAGGTATCTTTCTTAGGGGTGCATCAACATAAAAATGTTAAGGTATTGAATGCATAAGGAGACTCGTATGGATCCCCTACTTGTGTACTTACCACTTAGAGTGACATGGGACAAGACTTGGGTGGTGTTTCAACCACCAATGGGAAAGTTGTGACCCGCTTTCATAGGCATATTTAGGTGCACCATTCAAAAGCTCACTGTTCTTTCCTCACTTTGAGTTGACACACATAATACTATTTTTGTGCTAACATGTTTATTCCTTTTAAAAACACACAATCTCTTTCTCTCTCTTCTTTTCGTAGAAAATCTATCAATACAAGTAGTGATAATGCAATTCCTCTATCAAGTTAGTCTTGATCAACACTTCAATAATTTGGATATGTCTCCTTGTGAACCCTTTGTAGTAGTTTAAAATTTAGGAAGAGGAACATGGCCAATGAAGGGGGGCATGGAGGATTGAGAGATCTCATCTCTCTACATGGGTTAGACAAAGAGTAAGGTGTTTCAATTAACAAACGACACTAACATTGATTCTAGACCAAGTACAATGGATATATTGCCTTTTCCCACAAAATTTTAATCTTTTTAATTCTAAAAAAAAGTGAAAGAATGTGTTCAATTTTAATGCTTGAATGGAAGAAAGCCCTGAGTTGACTTTAACTTTAAGTAGGCCTCATAAATTTCTTTTAGGAGGCCTTATTGAAATTTGGACTCTTATAACATAACATTTTGTGGCTTTACATGAAGTACAAGGACACCTTGAAATGATGTTAGTAACCATGATATTCTTGCACTAAGACCATCTATTGGTTTTCTAAAAACCAACCATTGGTTTTGCACACGACATCATGGTTTTAAAAATCTTGGTTTGTAAACCAATTCTATAGCAAGATGAGAGGGTAGATGCTAGGATCAGAGTGGGGTATAACAATCACATGTCACCTCAAGGGTTAGAAATCAAAAGAAGAAAATTTGACACATACTTTAAAAGAATATAGTATTAGGAGATGGCTTTCTAGAATATGCAAAAGGAAAAAGTTATTTCTTGGATCATTGATTGTAAAAATATATGTTTTTAAAAACTAGATGATGTAAATTGATTCCATGAATGAGTCCTCACACTCAAACAACTCCCTATTATACTTGGTTTTCAATCTCTCTTAAGCTCTTTGTGTGTTTGGTAATTTTAGATATATTTTGAGAATTTCATCTCTCTCTCTCTCTCTCTCTCTCTCTCTCTCTCTCTCCACCACCACCACCACCACATCATGTGGATACCCCAAGGAACATAATTTATCGAATAAAATTCCACATGCATTTATCATAGCTAGACCTAGATGTATTATGTGTGAGATTGAGATATAACCATGGAAAGCCAAAGTAGCCACTTTTATAAACCAAAAGAGATAAAACATAAATCACGATAAAGAAAAGTATCTAATTTACAAGGATCAATTGCTAAATTATTTATCTATTTGTGAGATAAAAGTGTAACAGAAAGGTAGCCAATTTATAAAGGAAAGTGAGCATAGAGAAAGACACTAGATTTCATTTAGTAAACTGGAAGCTATAACATGTGAGGACGAAAAAGAAAGGAGGCACTAATGGAAGAAACAAACTAGTGTAAATAGAGTATTGTGATGGGGCAAGGTTCTTGTGAAGCTTTTATTCTCAGTGCTTGAACATTTGGTTAACAAATTATTTTTCAACAGAAATTGATATAGAGATTGGAGATGATTTTTGACTTCTCGCAACTACTACTCACCAATCAATTTGATTTATGCATCTCTAATTTCAAATGACCCCCAACAAAGTATTTTGCACTAACATTTGCATCATGTCAACATTCATCAATCTTCTTACTCAATATTCACTAAAAAGCCATGAATCACCTAATAACTTGGACTAAGATAGCTCATGATCTATTCTACACTTAACATTAGATCAATGAATCCTTGCAATTAGCAAATGTTATTAAAGGCGCGCGCGCGCGCGCGCGCGCACACACACACACACACACACACACACACACACACACACACACACACACACACACACACACACACACACACACACACACACACACACACACACACACACACACACACACACACACACACACACACACACACACACACACACACACACACACACACACACACACACACACACACACACACACACACACACACACACACACACACACACACACACACACACACACACACACACAGAGGTATCTATTACTATCCATTACAATCTTGCACCTATAATTGGTTTACATGAGAGTACTTTAATGCCACATCATGGTTGACATGTAGGAATACTTTATGCATGAAGGAGTAATTGTAATCTATTACACATAAGCACAATAGCAAGGAGCACTTGTATGGAAGAATAGTTTGCATTCAAAAGGATTAATTGAAACATATGAAGTTGATCATACCATCACATAATTTGCAAAGCCTTTAGGATAACTTCAAAACTAATGCATTAGGAGTAAATAAATCCATCACTTATAAGCACAATAGCAAGGATCACTTGTTATGGGATAATAGTTTGCATTCAAAAAATTAAATGCAACAGATTAAGTTAGTCATACCATCATAAGTTACAAAGCCTTTAGGATAACTTCAAAAATAATTTATTATATTATCTAAAGGCACTACTTGTAAGGACATAAATTTGTAATGGTTGTTGTGCACTATTACACTAGTTAAATATAGCAAGCTAACTAAGATGCATTAGTTCATGTGCTAGTTTTCTCTTGTTTTTTCCCTCGAGAGTGTTGCTTTGTTAAATTTTACTTGTCAAAAAAGAAATTCCCCCCATGATCCAACATGTGCACTAGACATAGCACTAGACATAACATAGGATGTACCCATGATATCAAAACCATAAGGGAATGGACATCAAAGAGTCACCTCCCCACCATAAAGCCAAATGGGCTCACCATTGAGCTTGGGCCCAATGGCACAACAAGCCACACATGTACCTAGAGTTGGTGTCCCAAACCACAAACTTGCACTCCCAATGCTGAACACAATGGCCATTGGGGCTAGAGTCAAATCATACTAATCACACAATGAACATGCACTAATGGGCTTGAGTCCTATTTATAACACTCAATTGCCCCAACCCTAAACTGCTCTTAGTGCATTCACATTAAGTCACTCAAAAGACAAGGATGCTATGACTAATGTTGTGGGGTTGGATGTCTAGGGATATAACACTTTGGTTGTTATAAACAATTGTTGTCATCGACAAATCTGAGGATGAAGTAGGAAAATGACTCTTCAATGAGCATATCAACTTTATGGTACTGTTATCTCCTTGCAATTTTCCCACTTGACTAAACACTTGGGATAAATAGCTTGATGGGATCATTTTCTCCTAGTCAAGAACCAGTTCAAGTTTGAGTGGAACATAATAAGTAGTATATTCCCATTACAAAATTTCATTAAGTGCTATAATTGGTTCACCTTGTGCCAATCATTCTTTCAAATAACTAACATTGAACACAAGATGAATTTGCATATTCAGAGGTGAATGTGAATGGTGAGAGAGACTGTAATAATCTTCTTGGTAAATTTAATGGTCCAAAATACCATGATAATAACTTATATCACTTTCCACAAGGCATTCAATCAAATATCTTTGGGACTGTAAGATTGGCCCAAATGCCCTCCTAGAGCTCTTGAGGAGTAAAATCTTGGCCTAATTTGTACATTAACATAAATAAGTCATATCAAGTTTAAAGTTTTGTGTATGCTAAGGTGTTGCATTCAACATGATGTGAACCTCATTGAAAATTTATTGCAAGTATCCTCATCATCAAGCACACACATTTTACCTTATTTAAACAACAAATCATTTTTAATAGAATACTTTTGTATCATCATTCTCTTAAGAGCTAGCTCTTATGTGCTTGAATCACCAAACCTTTTAAAGCTACTAGCTCTATTGGACTAATTGCTAGACCTTATCAAAATGAGGAGGATCGAATTTGCAAGATCCCTTTAGAAAAGGATAGAAATCAATCAAGAATTTCGTATTTTGCGTGTCTAGAGGTAAATGTGAATGGTGAGAGAGATGCTACTAATCTTCTAGTACTTTTAATGGTCCAAAATACCATAATAATAATTTATAACACTTTCCATAAGGCATCCAATCAAATATCTTTGGGAACATAAGATAAGCCCAGATGCTCTCCTCGAACTCTTGAGGAGTAAAATCTTGGCCTAATTTGTACATCAACATAAAGAAGTTATATCAAGTTCAAAGTTTTGTGTATACCAGGGTGTCGCATTCAACATGTTGTGAAACTCATAAAATTTTTATTGCAAGTGTCCTCATCATCAAGCACACACATATTGCCTTTTTAATTCTATCTTGAACTAATTGCCAAATTTTATCAAAATGAGGAGGATCGAATTTGTAACATCCCTTCAGAAAAGGATAGAAATCAACCAAGATTTTCATAGGATAAAGCACTCACAAAGGGATTTGGCGAAGGGCATTGATAACCTTTTTGATTACACCCTTACAAGAAATAATCTCAAAATCAAAATCCAACACAAGCTTACCATCTCACCTTATGTCCATGGATCTTGGGCTAATTGAATAGGAATCTCAATGGCCACTAATTAGTCCAAATACCACATCAAAGCGATGTAAAAGTACCAATAGCAAAGTTTAAGTGCACGAATGCCAATTGATAGTTCCTTCTCTTGTGTAATGAAGTATGTTTGGGTGTTGGTGATGTTATGGCTCTCGTATGCTTGCACCTATAATTGGCTTACATGAAAGTACATGAATGCCATATCTCATGTGACATGTAAGAATACTTTATGCCTAGGAGGAGTAACTACAATCTATTATACATAAGAACAATACCAAGGAGCACTTGCTATGGGAGAATGCTTCACATTCAAAAGAATTAATTGCAACATATCAAGTTGATCATAACATCACATAATCTGCAAAGCCTTTAGGATAACTTCAAAACTAATGTATCAGGAGTAATTGTAACCCATAACATATAAGCACAATATAAGGAGCACTTGCTATGGAAGAATAGTTTGCATTCAAAAGAATTAATTGCAACACATTAAGTTAATTATACCATCATAAGTTACAAAGCCTTTAAGATAACTTCAAAAGTAACTTATGGTATCATTTAATGGCACTACTTGCAAGGGCATGGTTTTGTAATGGTTCTTGTGCATTATTACACTAGTTAAATATAACAAGCAAACTAAGACGTATTAGTTTATGTGCTAGTTTTCTTTTGTGTCCCCCCCTCTTGAATATTACTTTGTTAAATTTACTTGCCAAAAAAGAAATTCCACATAGATAGCCAAAACATCCCCCTAGGATCCAACATGTGCACCAAACACAACACAGGATGACCCCTGATATAAAAACCATAAGGGAATGGACATTAAACTCACCTCCCCACCATAAACCCAAATAGGCTCATGATTGAGCTTGGGCCCAAAGACATAACAAGCCACACAAGTCTCTAGAGCTGGTGTCCCAAACCACCAACTTACACTCCCAATGGTGAATGCACTGGCCCTTGGGGCCAGAGTCCAATCATATTAACCACACAATGAGCATTCACAAATGGTCTCGAGTCCTATTGATAGGACTCAATTGCCCTAACCCTAAAGTACTGTGAGTGCATTCACATTAAGTCTCTCAAAAGACAAGGATGCTATGACTAATGCAATGAGGCTAGATGTCCAATGATATAACACTTTGGTTGTTATAAATGATTATTTTAATTGACAAAATCCAAGGATGAAGTAGGAAAATGAACCTTCAATGAGCATATTCATGTTATGATACTTCTATCTCCTCTCAATTCTCACATTTGACTAAATATTCGGTATAAATAACTGTGGGATCATTTTTTCCTAGTCAGGAACCAATTCAAGCTTGAGTGGAATATAATAAGTAGCATCTTCCCATTATGAAATTTCCTTAAGTGCTATAATTGGTTCATCTTGTGCCAATCATTCTTTCAAATGATAACATCAAACATAGGATGAATTTGTATGTCCAAAGGTGAATGTGATTCTTGGTAAATTTAATGGTCCAAAATACCATGACAATAACTTATAACACTTTTCACAAGGCATCCACTCAAATATATTTGGGACTATAAGATAGGCCTAGATGCCCTCCTAGAACTCTTGAGTAAAATCTTGGCCTAATTTTTACATCAACATTAAGAAGTTATATAAAGTTCAAAGTCTTGTGTATGCCAAGATGTTGCATTCGGCATGTTATGAAACTCATTAAAATTTTATTGTAAGTATCCTAGTCATCAAGCACACATATTTTGCCTTGTTAAAACAACAAATCATTTTCAATATAATACTTGTTTATAATCGTTATTTGTAGAGCTAGCTTTATCTTGAATTAATTGTTAGACCTTATGAAAATGAGGAGGATTGAATTCACAACATCCCTTCAAAAAATGATAGAAACGAGTCAATATTTTCATCAAGAATAAAGCACTCACAAAGGGATTTGGCTAAGGCCATTGATAACCTTTTTGATTGCATCCTTACAAGAATGATTTTCAAAATTAAATTCCGACACAAGCTTACCCTCTCACCTCCTTGTCCTAATCATTCTTTCAAATGTCTAACATCAAACACACAATGAATTTTATGTCTAGAGGTAAATGTGAATGGTGAGAGAGACATGCTGCTAATCTTCTTGGTAAATTTAATGGTCCAAAATACCACAATAATAACTTATAACACTTTCCATAACCATCCAATCAAATTCTTTTGGGACCTTAAGGCAAGCCCACATGCTCGCTTGGAAGTCTTGATGAGTAAATCTTCACCTACTTTGTACATCAACATAAAGAAGTTATATCAAGTCTAAAGTTTGGTGTATGCTGGTGTGTCTCACACTAGGCATATTGGGAAAATCATTAAACATTATATTGTAACTGTCCTTGTCATCAAACACACACATTTTGCCTTGTTTAAAGAACAAATCATTTTTAATAGAATACTTTTCTATCAGCGTTCTATCAGGAGCTAGCTTTCAAGTGCATGAATCACCAAACCTTTTGAAGCTACTAGCTTTGTCTTAAGCTAATTGCTAGACCTTATCAAAATGAGATAGATTGGATTTGCAACATACCTTTAAAAAAAGAGTAGACACAAGTCAAGATTTTCATAAAGGATAAGGCACTCACAAAGGGATTTGACTATGGGCATTGATAATCTTTTGGATTGCCCCCTAACAACAATGAACCTCAACCTCAAACTCCAACACAAGCTTACCCATCTCACCTTATGCCCATGGATATTGGACTAATTGCATGGGAATCTTAGTGACCTTTGGTTAGTCCAAATACTGTATCAAGTGATGTAAAAGTAACAATAGCAAAGTTTAAGTGCATGAATGCCAACAAGTAGTTCCTTCTCTTGTGTTTGAAGTATGTTTGGGTGTTGTTGATGTTATGGCTCTCAAATGCTTGCGCATGTAACTAGTTTACATTGAAGTACATGAATGCCATATTGTGCTTGACATGCAAGAATACTTTATGCCTAGGAGTAATTGGAATCTATTACACATAAGCACAATAACAAGGAGCAAATTATAATGTACCTGCCCTTGATTATGTGACAGATAACGTTTTAGTAGTTACCCAGAGTTTACCTTCCAGCCATCGCCATCTGTACTCTAACCATGGAGGACCGACCTGAAGGTTTCTAATTGACCTAACAGTCACCTATCAACAACTAGCTCACATCCGGAGGAGTCCTTTGAGAGGCTTCTTGTTTGGTCCAGAAGGAGCGACTACCATTACCCTTGGTTCATGGAGTACAACGGTTTTTTCCAGTAGCAAACTAAGGAATTATGAAATCCCTCGCAGTGCTCTGGCACAGCTGCCATACCTTTCCCCTAAGATAATTTATAGTTTGGGTTCTGAGATCAAATCCTAGGTAAGTCATTGAATCGGCCCTTCCTAGAGTTTCTTCCTAGCGTTTGTTTTTGGGGAAACCTCTCAGCTAACAGAGACCACTCTGCCATAGGACTGGATTCATCGGGAATCCATCCACTCGCTTCCCTCTATGGAAGTTCTTAGTTATCTAATTACCTACCACACTACATGAAACATATAAAAAAGGTTCATTAATTAAAAAGAATCCTTTTATGCACAATTGTTCGTTCGCATAATTTACTCACGGACATACAATCAAAATAAAACAAATTCATTGATTATGTTTCATAATGTGTGTTCACTCGCCCATATAGGAGAAAATTACAATTTCACATGCTGCCTCATTCGACACATCTGTACATCACCAAGATCAAATCCACCTATAGCTAGCGTTTTTAGGTGTCCCAAGTAGAACTTGGGCCATACAGGGGACCAAGTAGTTCTTAGGTGCGTAAAGGATTTACTAGCTAGAGCCCCCTGGCACCCTATCCACCTCCTACTAAATACGATCCTTGCTAGGAGATCTCTCGCCATCGGAGGTGGTCCATGCTTTTGCAGTGGTAAAAACATCCCCTCTTAGTATGGGGATTCAACACCTATCCTTGGGGGAGGTATAGGGCTCCTCAATTTTTATATGTTCCAATACTTAATTCAATCAGGATCTAATCTAGAAAATCACAAACAAGATTGATGTCTTCAAGCAATTATGACTTCAATCAATCATGCAACTTTCAAGTGATGATTAATCTAATAGCAATCGATACTTGAATTTCACATAGTGAACTTTTTACCTTAGAATTTAACTAAGGGTATCTAGATTTTGGGATCTCTAACTTCCCAGTTTAAGGTTTATTCTTGTAACCAAGTTTCTTGGCCTTAAGTCACTTTCTTTAACTTAGAGTTATTTTCGATTTAAAAAAAAAAATCTTCTATCAGAGCTTCTAGATTAAAACTATATTCTTGGCTAGTGTCTTCAGGTTTTTGTTCTTAGTAAATTTGGCTTGAATTCACTAGTCTTCTTTTCCATGGGTTTAACATTAAAATTCCTCATGATTTCTCTTGAGTTCTAGGTTTTCATAGTTCCCCTAATAGTTTCTAGCCTATACGATGTTCTAATAATTTACAAAGTGAATACTCTAAGATCGTAGTATTTCTCAAGAGACTTATCTTATTTCTATGGAATTCAGATATAAATTTTTAGAAAAACATGTGGTATTACGATTGGTAAAGGGTTGTTATCTGTGCTCGTGACTTCGTTAGTGACTCCTGTGCTCGCAACTCCAATTGTTGCTTCCACGTTAGTAGGGTAATTCTTTTTCTTTTTCACTTTTGAATTCTTTTTCTTCGGGGCCATGACGAAAATATGATTAGTAGAAGAAGAAGAACACGATAGTAATACTGATTGGCAAGGGTGTAAGACCCTTGATGATGATGATGATGGTTATTGCGGGATTCAATGATATAAGCCTCGCTAATGGTTCTTCTTATGTCATGGAGAGCAATACTTCTCTCTATCTAATAGACAGAATAGGGACAAGATTAGAGGTACGACTTCTAACCAGATTGATAGAATAGAATAAAGTTCTTTAGTGTCTTCTCTTCTCGGATTAGAGTAAAAGAGGATGAGATAACTTCAGTGTATCCCCTTCCTTGGGTTGAATGGAATGATGTCTCTTCGTCTCGCGGAATAGAGTCTCCTCCTTCTCGATTAGTGTCTCGTCCTCGTCAAGATTTCTCCTGTTCCTCTTCTTGGTCATTCTCAAGCCCTCAATTTATAGTTTTGTAGGGGGTAAAAGAGAGGACACTTTCTTTTTAGCGTTTTTCGATGATATCATCGATGACAAAGAGAGAACACTTTCTTTTAGCGCTTCTAATGACATCATTGATGATGTTAGAGAGGGAGCTCCATTTTTGTAGTGCGAAGATAAAAATTTATGAATCTATAGGCGAGCACTGCGTGGTGCATCGTCGGGCGGCCATCACTCCAAGGCTTCCAACCAAGGCATATACATTGGCATCTTGGCCTTGGCATACTTGGAAATGGGCTACAAAGGCTTCATTAGCACTTTTCGTTGCACGCAAGAAGCTCCCACTACCTTGTAGGAAAATCTTCCCGAGAGGTCACCCATCTTGGCAGTGTCGTCACCCAAGTGCGCTTAACTACCAAGTGACTATCCACTAGGCTAGTTCTTTTTTGTTGTTCTATACTACAAATGTAGTTTTAACAAGCTAGTCTTGGGAGGGTCTAATGCCTCATTAATAATAATAATTATCTTCATAATGAGAATCAGTTTCATAATTAGAGCTAGTTTTTTTTAAAAAATGTGCAATATGAATCAATTTTCTTTGGAATGTATACGCATATTAAAATAAACTAAGTAATGGGGACATTACACACTTGCTATGGAAGAATTCTTTGCATTCAAAAGAATCAATTACAATGCATTAACTTGATCATATCACCACATAATTTACAAAGCTTTGAGGATAACTTCAAAGGTAACTTATTTATTAGGAGTAATTATAATCTGCTATGCATAAGCACAATAGCAACAAGGAGCACGTGCTATGGGATAATAGTTTGCATTCAAAAGAATTAATTGCAACACATTAGGTTAATCATACCATCATAATTTAAAAATTCTTTAGGATAACCTCAAAAGTAACTTATTATATTGGTTAGTGGTGCAACTTTTAAGGACATATTATTGTAATGGTTGATGTGCACTATTACATTGGTTAAATATACCAAGTTAACTAACATACATTAGTTCGCTAGCTTTCTCTCTTTTTTTTTCTCTTGAATGTTGCTCAGTTAAAATTTACTTGCCAAAAAAGTAATTTCAAAGAGATGGCCAAACATGCACCTAGGGACCCACATGTGCACTAGACACAACATATGATGCACCCATGATATAGAAACCATAAGGGGATGGACACCAAACTCACCTCTCCACCATAAAGACAAATAGGCTCACCACTAAGCTTGGGTGCAATAGCATAACAAGGCACACATATGTTCTTGGAGCTAGTGTCCCGAACCACCAACTTACACTCCTAATGGTAAACATAATGGTCATTTTGGACTAGAGTCCCCAAGCATACTAATCACACAATGAACATACACTAATGGGCTTGAATCCTATTTATAGAACTTAATTGCCCTAGCCGTCTAATGATGTGGGCTTGGATGTCCAAGGATATAACACTTTCCTCGTTATAAACAATTATTATCATCAACAAAATCCAAGGATGAAGTAGGAAAATGACTCTTCAATGAGCATATTGACTTTAACTTGCTTTTCTCCTGGTAAATTTCCCATTTAAGTAAATACTTGGGATAAACAACTCGATGGGATCCTTTTGTCCTAGTCGAGAACCAATTCGGATTTGAGTGGAACATAATAAACAGTATTTTCCCATTATGAAACTTACTCAATTGCTATAATTGGTTCTAGACAGGACAAAAGGAGTTGCCGTCAGTTGTTTATCCCAAGTATTTCTTAAATGGGAAATTTACGGAGAAAAGCAAGTTAAAGTCAATATGCTCATTGAAGAGTCATTTTGTAGGTCCAAAATATCGGAGACTTGCGTTGGGTTCTTAGCATCGAGATGAATCTAGGAAAACTCTAGCTCCTTGATCTGCAACCGTTTCATTTTCCTTAAAAAATTGCACTTTTATGCATCTTGGGATCTTTTTCTGCTTTAAATTAGCTTCAAAAATCTGCTCTCATTAGCGACCACAAGATAGGGCGCAGCCTGCCAAATCCACAAACTCATATGCACATAAATAAACCATAAAGAGCATGAAGCTGCTTCAAAGAAGAATACACAACAAAACACAAACATAACTCTCACCCTACCCCTTGACCAAATCAAGCCATGAAGATCCACAAGGGATAGACCAAGTATAATCTGACAGAGATTTAGAGCTAGTCACTAACCAACTACCCCAACATAAACATGCTAAAAAGAACTATCAAAGGAGTTATCCCAAGTGGTGGTTTGACCTACCTACCTAACCTAGGACCACTAGACCAAGAGCTCCTACTAGAGGCAAGGACTCCTATAGCGTGGTCTTGTATTTTCAGATCCTTTTAATTTACCACTTTTTGATACTAATGGATTTTACTCGAACGTGTAAAAAGGAGGAAGCTGAGCGTATTGTGATCCAAGGAGAACGTGGCATCGACCTATCTCCGTACCCAAGAATCTACTAAGTGCTCACAATAAATCCTTTTCTTTCACTCACTTTTATTTTTACTCCAACCATTCTTATTTTTTTGTCCAGCTAGGCATCATTCCCAGGAAGACAAGGCATCAACCCCATGTTAGACTTGTCCCGAGGAACCTACTAGGCCTTTGCAAGGCAATGGGCATTTGCTTTTGAGATTTTTCTTTTGTTTCATTTCTTTTTTTTTGTTCAGAGGTTAGAATCCCTTTTTACACACCTCCATATACTATAGTCTTTAGATATATGCATTGTTTCTTCTCATTTCTTTTATTTAACAATCTTCTCTATCTACCTCATAACTAACAAGGACTCATATAAACAATTGCCTAGCAAGCCAGTAGAATAGGGCCATTAGGACTAGCTTTTGAAACAGTTCTTAGAGTGCCTAAGAATGTCTTTACTAGAGGTAGACAACTACTTGGACCTCCCCAGATACACCTAACCTAACCCTGGGACTTCATGCCTTGAATGCTAGTCCCCAACAAAAGAAAAATCCCCACATACACATAACCATTCAACATAAAGGGAAAGAACTCATAAGGAAAGGATATCACCTAGACTTGGCAATAAGAAGCTTTTGCGCAGTGTAAGAGGCTCCCTCCAGGCTTCGTCAAATTTGTTTAGTGCAACACTAAAACAAAACCCATTAACCACACTCGCACCAAACAACCAAATGGCCCTCTTGGACTAATGAGATAAAACATTTCTCTATAAGAAAAAGGGCTTACTACTGAAAACAAACCCTTGGTCCCCACATGACTTTATTGAAGCACAAAACTAGACTAAGGATATAGGCTGCTCAGCCCCTACCCTAAGTGCATCAAATTATTAGCCAACTCCCTTGCATAAATAACAATGGATGTTTGACAAATATGACATTGAAAAATCTTATGCATCCCATGACAAAATAGGAAGGTGAGCAATTGCTACCTGCCTCATAATCCAAAGTAGCATCGACAACAAAATAGGACATGTCAGCAAGTAACAAGAAGTCCCCATAGTAGTCCTAGGCTAATATCCAAAGGCAATTTTAAGAGCCCCTCAAGAACATTGTTGAAAAATATATATTCAACAAAAGCATAATTGGCCAGGGAATTTGCAAAGTGATTCCAGCTGGCAAGTCATTGTCTCAAAAATATACAACATATCCAAGGCTGCATGATGGTACATCCGCATAATGGAATCCCTCACACTATAGGTTCCATTCAATTGGCTAATCACTAGTTTTGAGTCACTTTTCACAAATAAATGGTGGATACCACCACATTGGCTAGACCCATTCCTCATTGATAGGCCACACAATACTACTGATCAACCTACTCATGCTTATGATAGTCAAAGTCGAGCCGAGAAAGAGGATCTATAATAGGTACAATCCCTTCTTCCTCACCAAACTTAATAGGGATGCTAATAAGAACCCTATGACAATGGTGGCAGTAGACCTTAATATCCTAAGTAAAATATCTGTCTTGCTACTCAGTAGTATGATAACTTTTACTCCACCAGATCACTTGACCTTGGTGGTAACGCTGCTCTAAATATGGATGTTCAAGATAAGGAATGATTCTACCCATCCAATTATCTTGGTATCCACTATAGGTTTAAGTTGGATCCTGAAGGACCTACAAAAGCACCAAGTTTGATGTTAGTTCTTACATATAGTAAGGCTTCAACTTATTAAAGTTTACTTTAGTTTTAAACTCTACACCGTGCAAATATGCTAAAAGGGTTGTAGAGCCGTTCTTTCCTATCCGAACGATCTTATAAGGACCATCCCATTTAGGTTCTAGCTTGCGAGGGAATAAGTCTCGACGAACATCATAATATAACACCAATTGACCCTTCACAAATTTATATAAGCTCGAAGGTCATGGAGTGCTTTCATCCTCTTCTTTCCTACATTTTAATGTAATAGAGCTTGCAATCGTATTTCATCAAGACACATAAGGAAAGTGAACCTTTTCTTGCAATGTTTTTGCCTCATCCAATGAATGATTTAGAGCAAACCTCACAGTGGGTAACTCAATTTCCAAGGGCAAGACACACTTCTCCCCATATACCAACTTGAATGGGGTGTGGCCCGTTTCTCTCTTGAATATCATGTTATAAGCCTAGAAAACCACATGAAGTTTCTTATCCCAATCGTGGTTACCTTTTGATACTATCTTTTCGATAAAATTCCAACAAGATATTTGTTGGTACTCTCTACTTGTCCATTTTCTTGGGGGTTATACAGGGTTGTTTTATTGTGTTTAATTTTTAGAGCTTTTGTCAAGGCTTTTATGACCTTATTTAGAAAGTGTGCTCCATAATTAGACACTAACTCTTTCGATGGACTAAAATGGTAGACAATTTGTTCCATGATAAAACTAGCTATCTCCTTGGCATTGTCCTTCATCATAGTTCGAGATTTAGACCACTTTGTAAAGCAGTCTGTCATTCACCACAATAATATAACGCTTCTGCATAGTCGATGAAGGATGTATAGGTTCAATGAAATCGATGCCCCACTTCTCGAATGGTAGTATAGCCATGATAAGAGTTAGTGGGTGCTTCCTATTCTCCCTCTAATATGTATCACATCTCTTGACATACGCAAAAGCATCCTGGAAAATGGATGACCACCAATATCCAGTTCTCGAAGTTTTTGTGCAGTGAACCATCTAGCAAAGTGCCCTTTACAAGGAGAGTCATGGCACTCCTCCAAGATAAATGGGACCTCACTAAGCAGGACACATCAACAATAAACCTCATCGAAACCTTGCTAGTTTAGTGTTTTTGCAATCAAGGCAAATTTCAATGCCTAATTTTCCTATTTTCAGGCTTTGGTAAGGCAACTCCAGCCTCTTCTGTAGATAGATAGTGCGTTATGGTAGCATATTAGGATGGGATGGAGGCCATATTAATTTTGAATAGACCCTCAAGGTCACTACCTTTAGCTTTGACTCCCCGAAATCCACAAGACATTCAATGATGCCTTGCAACTTTGGTGGCTTACTCCTAATTTCATAGTCAAACTCATGCAAAGTGATTAGCCATTTCACTAGATAGTTGGGCGGCTGCAACTTATTCATCAATAGCCTTAACCTCTCTGCCTTCATATAAAATATCACCTTTTCATAGAGGATGTAATGCCTAAATTTCTTTGTCGCAAATGCCATCCCAAGGCATAGCTTCTCTATGTAGGTATAATAAATCTCGAATATTCCCAATTTATGGCTAGCAAATGCAATTGGATGATACCATTTTTCCTTCCAAATCTAGGCTAAATAAGTTGATGTTATGCATCATGGTTGCTGAAAATATATGGACGACCTCACCCTTTTTTGGGTGCTTTCAGGACTGACGCTTTTTTGCTAGTTCATGCTTTACATTCTCAAAGGATACTTGACATGGGTTACTCCAAACAAATAGAGAGTTAAAGGATAATAGATTTGTCAAATGGCAACATCCTCTCCACTAGTACATTGATAAATCTTTGATAGTATCCCATTGATGATAGAAAGCTACGTACTTCTTTAGGAGTATGTGGTGGACGCATAGCAATAATATCCTTTATCTTTTCAGGATCGATTGCAATACTAGCCGAGCTAACCACATGGTCTAATAACAATCCATAGAGCACTCCAAATATGCACTTTCTTGGATTAAGAGTAATGTAGAACCGCTTGCAACACTCAAAATATTTTCTTTAAGTAATCAGTTGTCTCTCCCTTGTGGTGGCAGCCCAGATCATCAATTAAGATTTTCAACTCCTCTGGAAAAATATGCCCAAAAGTCTTATCAACTGTATGTTGCCAAGAACATGGCACATTGCATAATCTAAATGCCATAACATGATATGCAAAGGTATCAAATACAATGATAAATGTTGTTTTCAGCTTATCTTCCTCTACAATAGCCATTTGGTTATATCTAGCAAAGCAGTCCATAAATGAATAGATATTTCTACCTGCTAATAACTAATCCATAATCTGGTCAATGAGAATGGCAGCATGACTCACAAATTAGAAGCCTCAGTGGCATTGACATGCACAACTTTGATAAGGCTGACACCACTACCTTAGGGAAGCTCCTCTACGGTAGCTTTTCCTCTTTGCAGTATTTGTTTTTGGTCCCTCATCCTACGAAAGGTTATTCCCTTATGTTCAATGATTTATTGGACCTGCCTACTTACTCCCTTGCTGAAGAGAGCTGATCTTACTCCAACAAGTACTAGCTAGATGGCCGAACTTCCCACATATGTCACATTTGACATTAGGGCCGTCTCTTGAAAAGTGCTAATTGCCACACCACTTATAGTTGAATCTTGATGGACCATCCTCTTCTGGGCATTGACTTCCTATCAAGTTTTGCTACTTCTTTAGGAAATTAACATCTATGGCTATTTATTTATATTGTTCCAAAAGTTATCATATCGGTATAATGCTTTATCATGTTCTTGACTTTGCCAAGAATATTTGATGCATTAGATTCATAGTAGCTGTGATCATCTACTTGAAATTCAATTAGTCTAACTAGATGATTAGGGATCAACTACCTGATTAATTGGAACAACATTAGGGTTTGTCATTTGGCTTCCATTATTTAGTGGAGCCATTTGGCTAGCCATCGACATGGTCACATTAGAAGGAGTGGGAAGCATGGGCACACTCTACATTATGCTTCCTCTACCATTCAAATTGATCGTGGGTGCCCCTTGATTGTCACTAGTCAATGCCAAATTATTTCCAAGCCCTAGACTCGAATTCAAGTTTTCCCTAGATGCATAGGCTACTTGTAATCACAACTCTACCTCCTTTACTCGTGTAATAGCAGTATCAATGTCAGCAAGAGCAACACTAAATTGCACTTGGATATCAAAGTCCAACCCATGTAAAAAGTACAACAGTCGAGTAACATCTAGAATGGGAATATAGGTTTGCAATTTTTGAAACACTTCCTTGAGTTTCTTGGCATACACTCAAACATTCTCATGAGATTCTTGACATACTACATTGAGAACACGTACCCAATATTGATCTCCTCTCTCGTGGTTAAACTCTCTTCAGAAGGCTGCAAAAAAAAGGATCAATTGTAGTTATGGTTTTGGCTTCTAGGTTGTGATACCATAATGTAGCTCTTCCTTTTAGAGTCATATCAAAATCAGATGTCCCTCATCTTGAATTCGGCAATCGAACATTAACTTTTGGAACTCACTATTGTGGAGCTCCACATCTTCCTCCACTAACCCATTAAAACTGGTTAGAGGGAATCCTAAGGTTGGCAAATCCAGCGTCCCCGTAGGAATTGTAATATGTTGCACCATGATGACAATCGGATTTTCCAAGGGGATCTGAACTTGTGGAATTACCACCCCATTCAAAGTGGGCTGACTTACTGGGAGAGGGAAAGTACTAGAGCTTTATCCTCCTCCTAAAGAACTACTTGTAGCACTAGTGTTGCTAAGACCTCTCCCTCGTGGGGATATCGGGCTGCTCCATTGAGGGGAATACCTCCTAAGGATTTCAACTCGCTGTTTAGCCCTTTAAGCTATTTCTTGCTTTTGGATCTTGGCTTGATGGTATCTATTAGGAAATAACAGACCTTTTCAATGTCCTTTAGCATACAATGAACAACTTGTTCCTAATTAACCAAGTTTTAGAAATCGCCACTTATTAGCGGTCCCCAACAAATGTACCACCTGTTGTATGTTGGGGGTAAAGGTGCCTCCGCCTAGCCGCCCGTGTATTACTACACTGATAGTACCTGCCACTGCACATTGCAGGTGGTGGGCGCCCATCACAGTCACTTATTCTTTTTCCTTTTAGTGACACTTTGAATAAAGGAAGGCCTAGCCACACATTGTGGTTGTTGGAGTTCCCACTTTTGAGTCTCTCTCTCTCTCTCTCTCTCTCTCTCTCTCTCTGTGTGTGTGTGTGTTCTTGTTCTCCATCTGCCATAGCTCTCACCGGCAAGCTTCTTCCTCTTGGGTTTTACTTCCCTTTCAATTGGTATCAGAGCAAAGGCATTGGAGCTTGCCGAGCATTCTCTTCAGCTCGGATTTGAAGAGCTTCAACCTGAGCTTCAATGGCAGCCATGGCACCTTCATTTGCAGGTATGTTTTGATCTCCCACCTCCTCCTCGAGCTTCCAAACCTTCAACAGCCTCTTCCCGGGCTGCATCGGAGCCCCCTCGTCATTGCCAAGTGCCCTCGAGGGCTATAGGAGATCCCCCATCCCCTAGGAGAAGCCATCGCAAAATGTGGTGCATTTTTAGGGGGCTGGGGCTGATCCCCTCTTGGCATTTCCAGCTCCTCCCCCAGCTTCCCGGCATTGTTTGCAACCTTCCTGACATTCTTCGAACTCCCTGGCATTGGATCTTGGCTCCTGGCGATCGATTCAAGTGCTCCCCCTTCAGCCCTTTGCTGTATACATAGTCCCAGGATTGTCAAAACATGGCAGCACTAGACATTTACTGTTTAATGCTTCTTGGCATTGCTCGTTTGATGCCTATTGATGTCTGGTGATGCTTGGATGTTATGGGATGCTATGTCTATGCTTTGGGACTGATTTGGAGCATATTTGAGCACTGTTTGCGCTTCATATAACAGTAAATTGCTTGCTATAACACAGTGGGCTGAAGCTCATTTACTTGGTGTATGCATTGGTTCATGGATACGGGGTGCTCACTGGAGGTTTGAATGATCATACCGATGCATTTGGAGGTTGTCAAATGCTTTTTCTTGGTTCAGGAATTCTTTTGAGCTTGTATTAAGCTTCGACTTGGTTGTTCTTCACTAGCATTTGGCTTAGTTGGCATGCTTTGGACTGGTGTATGCCTATTGTCACTGCTTGACATTTAGGCATCTTGCATTTACGCTTTGGTCAGACATGGATGCCACTTGGTTTGCCCATGCTTGATAGTTACTTGGAGCTTCATCTTCTGATGTTTTTGAGCACTTTGGATCTACTAGAAATTACATTTGGTTTTCATTTACATGCTCTTTGAATGCTTTCAAGCTTATGCTTTACGGGTCTGAGATAGCTTGGGATTTATGCCTTGGATGTACCCTACTGCGATTTGGCATGTCTGATGCTATGTATTTGATGTATTAGAGCGTTTCTTGCTCTCTTTGCATCTAAATTCACTTCCAGTGGGAGCCTCTTGGTATATTCAGATGTACACATAGTCTTATTTACAGATGAGCTTGAGCTTGTGGGACAGTTACATGCATTTGCTCTCTTGAGAGCTTTATGTCTGCAGTCTGTCTGTAGTCTGTCTGTAGTGGGCTGATTTGATATGACTATTGGGGCAGGCACCTATCTCTATCACATGTTTGTCAGTTTTGTATGCATCTTGGATGGTTATGTATTGAGCTTCTTGCTCTATCAGTTGTGCTTGTGCTCGGTCTCTTCTCTTACCCCAAGACCCATTACATGCATAACTTCTAGACCTATGACATGTGTCTTGCCTGACAAGTTATTGGTTTGACAGTTCTTGGTACCCTCTTGCCCCTGGAAACTCACTGTTTGGATGTATCTTGTTACCTGGCAGTTGCAGTGACATATGTATCAGTGACTGGTTCATTTTGGGACAATTTTACATACTACTATCATTTATCATGTCAAGCTGAAATCTGCAGATTTTGAGCACTTCTATGAGGGTAATGCTTTCTATTTGATGTTACCTTGGTCATATTTGGTGGACAGGTGCTTCTCTTGGTGAAATCCACTCTTTCAACCAGTTTTAGTAGTGGTTTTAGAGCATTTTCTGCTAACTAAAGCAACATGCAATTTTATTGTTTTGCATTGATTTATGACAGTATGGTTGGTCATTTGAAAGATACAGCTCTCTTTAACATTGCCAAGTTGGATGGTACCAAGTATGGGTATTGGAAGTCCCAAATATGGCAGGTTTTGGTGCAAAAATTGCAGATTAAACCCTTGCGTTTCAAGGGTGTCAAACCTGAGGATATGGATGATGATGTTTCGATGGAAGTTGATGAGCTATGCAAGTCTACCATTATCTTGTCACTCTCAGAAGAGGTCCATCATAATGTTGTTGAATATGAGAGTCAGAGTGCATGGGACTTATGGGAGAAAATTCAGAAGCTTTATGCATCGCAGAGTCCTGCGTCATAGATGTATTGGCTGAAGCAGTTAATGGACCTTTGCATGAAAGAGGGTGTTGTCACATAGGGTATTGAGTTTAGCGATAACTTACACCCGTTCTACTTGGCACCCTTCTTGAATCATGGGATGTATTCCATACTGCCATATGCAGGAATAAGCTTAATGGACTAAAAATCAAAGATGTTGAGAGTGCTTTATTGACTGAGAAAATCAACAGGAGAAAAAATGATGCTTCCCGCTTTTCACATGCATTGACTGTTAGAGGTGGCAAAAATGGCAGGCATGATAATGATCATAAGGGCAGGGACTCTCAGAAGTCTAGGTCCAAGTCACATGGTTGCAATAAGTCCCGTGGATGGAAGTATGATCTTAACTGTCATTATTGTGGGAAAGCAGGACATATTAGGCCGTAGTGCCATAAAATGCGCGATGATAAGCGCAAGGAAAAGGGAAAAGATAAAGTGTAGGAAAAGTCTTATGAGCGCAGTATAGTACCTACAAAGTCTTGTGTGAAGATAGAAGAGGTTAATGTCACGCAGGCCACTGATTCAGATGACGATTACATACTTGTAGCTTCTTCATGCGATGCCTTACAGACTTTTGAGATACACTCTATGTATGCGCAGTGCTGGCTCTTGGATTCGGGTGCGTCATTTCATGTGACACCTTGTGGAGATTGGTTTCATACCTATCATACTATGTCTAGTTCTATGCGTCTTGGTGATGACATGTCTCTTGACATTGTGGGCATTGGAGATGTTAGGCTGTAGTTTCCTTCTGGCAGCTCTTTTGTTTTTCATGATGTACGCCATGTACTTGCATTGACTCGCAGCCTTATGTCATTTGCACAGCTTGATGATGCAGGGTATTTTGTGTCTTTTGGAGACTCTGCATGGAAGATTACTCGTGGCAGGGTTGTACTTGCAAGAGGTACCAAGTCTGGCTATCCCTTACTTGTATCTGGAGCTACATTGGATCACATTTTGTCTGTGGGTTCTATTCCCCATGTATCCCTTTGGCATGCTTGTTTGGGGCACATGTCTCTTAGATGAATGAAAATGCTCCGTGATTTGCAGTATCTTCTGCCTTTTGACTCTTCGCATTTTGATTCCTGGGATCATTGTTTGTATGGCAGACAGACTAGAAATATGCATAAAAAGTCTAATAAGAAATGTATGGGTGAGCCCTTGGCTCTTGTGCACTCAGATGTATGTGGGTCCATGCCCTGTTTCAGTCACTTGATGGGGCAAAGTACTTTGTTACTTTCATAGATGGTTACTCACGTAAGGTTTGGGCTTATCCCATAAAGAGAAAATCCAATGTCTTAGACACATTTCAACATTGGCTTGCATTGGTAGAGAACTAGTCTGGGAAAAGGCTAAAATGCCTAAGGTCAGATAATGGGGGTGAGTATGTATCACGTGCTTGTGAGCAATTTTATGATGAGTGGGGTATTAAGCGTCAGTTGATCGCCCCTTACACCCCACCCTAGAATGGTATGGCTAAGTGCATGAATATGACCATTCAGGAAAGAGTCTGTAGCATGCTTAGCTAGGCTAGCTTACCGCAACACTTTTGGGCCGAGGCAGTTACTACTGCAGTGCATCTCATTAACTGGTTGCCTAGCAGTGGCATTGACTTTCAGGTTGCAGAGGAGGTGTGGGCAGGCAAGCCCCCCTCTTATGATCATTTGCATGTCTTTGGATGTGAGGCATTCTGCCATGTGCCCAAGGACAAACGTAATAAGCTGGATCCTAAAAGTGTCAAATGCATTTTCATTGGCTATGGAGATGGAGAAGAGATGGGTTACCGTCTATGGGATCCGCAAGCACGGAAAGTAATCCATAGTCATGATGTCATCTTTCATGAGGAAAAAATGCATATGCAGCCTGAGAAAGTGGTTGAGGTACGCAGAGTTATCTTTTAGGAGGAGCCACTTGCTCCCATTCAGCCCGCCGCTCCACGGCAGCTAGACACAGTGCAGCATCACCTGATGCTCATGGCCCATATGTTAGACATGCTGATGTTAGATAGGATGTTCGCCAAGTAGCAGAGCCTGGCTTGAGGCATTCTACTAGAGATAGACGACCTCCTGACCGTTTTGCGCCCTCTATGGATTATGTCCTAGTTACAAATGCAGGAGAGCCTCTCACTTATGATGAAGCTATGCATAGGGGTGATTGTCACTCTTGGGAGAGGGCTATGCAGTCTGAGCTTGACTCATTGCATAAGAATCACACTTGGGATTTGGTTTCCTTGCCCCAGGGTAAGAAGGCTTTGCCATGCAAGTGGGTGTATAAGCTGAAAATTACCCCTGGACACCCCAAGACGGCATACAAGGCTTGATTGGTTGCTAAGGGTTTTAAGCAGAAGCATGGTGTTGAAGTCTTTTCTCGTGTGGTCAAGATGACCACCCTACGTTTAGTCTTGGCCTTGGTTGCACAGCTTGATCTAGACTTGTATCGGATGGATGTCAAGATGGCTTTTTTACATGGGGACTTGCATGATGAGATTTACATGAAGCAGCCCAAGGGCTTTGTAGACCCTGGAAAGGAACACCTAGTGTGCAAACTAAAGAAGAGTCTATATGGCTTGAAGCAAGCACCTAGGGAATGGTACCATAACTTTGATGCATTCATGCAGTCACATGGCTACAGCCGCAGTGCTATGGATCCATGCTTGTACACAAAGAAAGCCCGTGACGGTTCTTTACTGATTTTGGTACTCTATGTGGATGACATGCTTCTCGCAAGGACAACTCATGAGGAGCTAGATGCTCTTAAGGCTCAGCTCAAGAAGAGCTTTGAGATGAAAGATCTAGGACATGCCTCTCATATACTTGGTATGTGTATTACGCGCGATAGATCTCAGGGACTACTCTATGAGTACATTCATAAAGTCCTTGAGCACTTCCGCATGTAGGATGTTAAGCCTATTGGCTGTCCATTACCTTATGTAGTCTGATTTTCAGTCACAACGTTTTGTGAACTTGATTGGGGAGTGATAAAATGATTGTGGATTTGCATAGCTCATCCAATTCATGCATCAATGTTTTCAAGTTTGGTACCCTCATTTCTAGTAGTTTAACTTGTAATTTCTACTCTAAAATCTGTTATATTTGTGTCTTCCAATAGCTATGGTTAGTCCCATCCAATTTTCAATATTGGAGATAGCATTATCTTGAGAACCACCAGCCATAATGAGACCAAGAAAGTGCACAAAAGGGAAAAATAGGCTACTATAATTTCTTGCAAATCAGCCCCAAAACCACTGCCAAATCAAGCTGTAAACAAGAAAGACTACCAAGGTAATGAGCTATCCACACATTGCAATCAAGAAATTGTAAAGTACAAGTGATTGCCCTCATAAAGAATACATAGATAAAAAATGATAGGCTACTATAATAAACTACAGAAATAGGTCAACGACCCACTATGAGCAATTGAGATGAAGAAGCTAGGAACAACCTACACTAAAGATTGTCACAATTGCAGTGTGTTAGTAACCATACATGCAATAGGTACAGATATCATGCACAAGGTAGGTCTCAAGGGTAAATGAAGAGAACTGCCAAATGCATAATCCAGGGAGAAAAGCTCAATACATAACCCAAAAGCATATAAATACTGATGAGAACACCTTGATAGACATAAGTGCCTTGTCCAAGCAAAGAGATCAAGTTAGCCCACGATAGGGTAACTGCATTTGATACATATAAAGAGAGCATGTATATAGAAGAATGAGTCCCACTGTCTCACTGTAATACACTCAAGCTTAATTGCAAAGATCAAATGCTCTATGTAACATCTGAGTGACAAGTAGCGGCTCCCATTAGAACAAAAGTCAAATGCTACACAAGCATACGAAGCTCAACACATCATGTGTGTGGCATCCTGACATCCAATATCCATTTGAGAGATATCTAGAAATATGGCACCTCGGTAGTCTACAAAGCTCTTATTGTGGCATCCAAGTAGTATCCATAATAGTGAATGATAGCTAATTCGAATAAAACCAAGCTCCAATCTTAGCTCAATAGCATATTAGTAGCATAACCAAGCATGTAACCCTTCTCCTTAGAGTCATCCTCTTCATTGCTACTTTCTTCCTTTGGTCTAGATCCATATCCAAGTCATTATTTTTAGAATTGTGGCTCTTCTTGGTCGATTCATTAAACTTCTTTCCTTTCCCTTTGTTACCTTGCAATAATGTTATTTCCACTCAAAGGATTTGCTAAATGAAATGCAAAAGATCATTGGTAGAAATATCCTCCATAAGTCAAAGCTTGGTAAAGCTCATGATTCAACCCCTTGGCATAGATGGAATGTATCATTTTTCCCTTAGGCTTATTGTCCATATCATAATTATCCTTTGCTAAATGAAATGAAAAAGATAATTGGTAGCAATATCCTCCATAAGTCAAAGCTGGGCAAAGCTCACTAGACCTGGCACACTATCGAGTGCCCAATGACAATGTAAATGTGCATGTGCATACTACATTTGTATAGGCATATGTGTATGTATGCATATATGCATGTGTGTTTCTTACTTGATATTTAACAACACGTAGAAAAAATTAATTTTTTTATTTAGATGAATATCAAAAATGAAAAAAAAACACATAAGAGGTAATGTAGATAAACAGATTATGTATGCATATGAGGCACTCTATATCATGTCTCTATGACAAAGAAGACAATGTGTAAGCTCTAATTATAAAAGAGGCACTATGTATCAAGACAATAAAAGAGAAAAAAATGTGCAATTTTTAATACTAATCTCAAAGGAGACAAAAGAAAAATGGGGGGCATGGAGAGAACTATTGCATTTGGCACATGATGATGCTTTTCATATTGGAGTCCTATGATGTGGTGGAACTTCTATAAATTTGTGTGGACCTATGTGAATGGAGTGTAGTAAATTTGAATCGAAATTGAATGCAAAGAGTGGATTGATCAGCCCCTACATGTAACTCAAGGCATTAGCAAGGGCACATGATCACCCAATGATAGCATGGAAGATGGAGGAGAGGCTAGAACTTAGAGTGTATTATCCAAATCTATGGAGAAATTCTAGTATTAGGGTCACTAGATTTTTTATAAATAGTTGTAAATGTTAAAATTTGGTTGACTTGGTCAAAATTACTAGGAAAACATTCTTCATGAATAAATTAATTAATGCACCATAAAAATTACAGATTTGAATATAATAATGATAATCTCCCTTTTAGCTATGAATAGGTCCCTTGACCACTTTTTCAAAAAAAAAAGCAAGGGGGACTAGATATTGATCTCTAGTAGTGTGAACACACTAGAAACTCACTAAAAAGAAAGTACATAAAAAAGAATTGGCTAAAACTATTAGAGCTCCTATGCATCCATCAAACTTTAACGGAACTCACGACCAAGATATGACACACTCAAAAAGTACAAGATAATAGAAGAGCACGAGTGTAATTAAGATGGCTAAAGCATCAGTAGACACCTCAATGTAAGGATTAGCCTCCTTGCTTGGCTCCAAAAAGAGCGAGTAAAAAATATTCATTGTGCTGACCATAAACATGTAAGTAAGAAAATCACTTAGTAGACCATAGCTAAACCTTATGAAGCTCTTTTAAGTCAAGAAGAGATCAAGCCAACAACCCCCCAAGTTTGCAAAGGTTGATATCTTAACTTTGAGTTGTCAAATCTTGATAGCAACTTGATTCCTTTTGTTGATCTTGATAATAGCATATACATAATGATGGTGGCTTCTTCTATAAGGAAATCTACCTATGTTGAATCTCCATTTATATTGTAAAAGATAATGGATTATGATAAATTATATTATGAATAAATTCAAACATGGTATTTTGTTCTTCTTGATCATCACATACTTTTGTTCAAACCCCTCAATGTTTGAGCCTCTAGGATGGTCAAAACAATCAACAATAGGACTAGCATGGCTAGCATAATTTGCATCTGTTGTGTTGCCCATCTTCTCTAACTTGATGCACTTCTTCTCTAGCTCTCGTGTGGCCTTTGGAATTAGGGTAATCATCTTGAGTACCCTTGGCATGGGCATTGAGTATTAGACATGAGATTTGAGATCATACACTTTAGTTCACTATTGTATACAATAGTAGACATGTTGCTTACAAGATGTGAAGGCTTTAGTTCATTGTTTGAAGCTCGTACATGCTTCCTGAAATGCATGTAAGCACATGTATTGATGCCAGATACTTGGGGGATGATATAGCATTGATGTGAGATGCTATTAAACTAATTTGAGCACAAATTGGCTCAGTTTTCTCAAAGATTTCATTGATGTAATAATAGGTATAGCCACATTAGTAGTCTCCTAGTATGGGGGTCAAGTAGGACATGACCATGGATGAGGAGGCAGGGTGGTGCTCCTAGAATTTGAAGAAAGTAGTGTTTCTTTTATATGAAAGAAGGGCAATGGCAAGCAATATGTCCAGAGGCCCAGCCTTATGATGCTTAAAAACTTCGAGGGATGAATAGAGCACCAATGCCTTCTTTGATCAGTATAGTGAAAATAGAAGAGTTTTGAGAGCCTATTGTAAATGTGGTGACTCATTTGAGGATGGGAGTCAAACCATGACCACCAGATAAACCTACAAGGGTATCTTAGGCAAACCAGGAGGAAGTACATCATTAGGTTGTGGGATGGTCCATAACAAAACCCACAACATGGGAGATCCACATCCAATTCTTGTTTGAGAGATTAAGAGAAAATAGGGCATGGGGATTGTGCCCATAACAACTCCACCTAATGGATTAGTTTTGGAGCCTCAAACAATGGAATCTACTTACACCATACTTAGTTTCTATCCCCTTGGGTTATGTCTTAGATCATCTCCTCCAAATTATTTAGCCAGATTGAACTATTTGATTGGTACCTAAAATGATAGCCATGATTGTGGAAATCTATCAGAGGAAGTATAAGGTGAAGTGTGAGCTAGTACCATTTGAACTTCTATCAGATCCTAACATTTTGGGCATCTCTATTTGGTGCCAAGACCAAGTAATTAATGATGTGCTACTTGATAATGGGTTCGAGGTCAACATGATCATAGTGGCTACATGCAAGGAGGTTGGACTAATGGATTGGGAACCAACACCATTCATTGTTAGAATATCTAATTAGCAAAGGGTTTGGCCATTTGCAATCCTCTACTTAGTGTTGATTGAAGTGGTATGTATTTCCTTTTTGGTATCCCTAGTACTTAATATGGAGCAAGCAGGGGAGGATTATCATCTACTACTAAGAAGCCTATGCCCTCAATAAGCTTGAGTTAGCCATTTGCAATCCTCTACTTAGTGTTGATTGAAGTGGCATGTATTTCCTTTTTAGTGTCCCTAGTAGTTCTTAATATGTAGCAAGTAGGGGAGGATTATCATCTACTACTAAGAAGCCTATGTCCTCAATAAGCTCGAGTTAGCCACAATTGAGATTGGGATTGATTGATACTATGCCAAGGGCATAACAATTTTTGGCTCTCTTTGAATAAGATCCCTCTGCCACTCCAATTGTTATAAGATCCGAGATACATGCTCAACTTTCTTATATACTTAAAAGATATATGGTGAATATTATGCTTGCGCAGAGAGAGTACAAATGGGAGAAAAGAAAGATGTAGAGAGAGAGAGAGAGAGATTGACAGCACACTAGGGACCAGTCCCCCCCCCTTGTGGAGTTACATTATTGACAAGGAGCAAGCCCCTCCATTACACATAAACCGGTTCTTAACTTGTAGATCTTGGGAACAAGATCACGGTTCCTTGCACGGTATACAATCAGCTAATACTTGCACAATTTGGAAGTTGGCACCTTTTGATCCTTCTTGAGTCTCTCATTCTCTCCTACACAATATGTGTAGGGCTTTCCTCTTGGAGCTTGATTTCAATGGAGCTTCCGCAGCACCTGCACCTTCTCTTCTCCTCTTGGAACTTGATTTCAACAGAGCTTTTGCAGCACATGCACCTTCTCTTCTGCTCTTGGATGCATGCAAAGTGATGCTTCCTTCACCTCTCCCACACCCAAGGAGAGCCTCCCCTTTTATAGGCTCCAAGAGCTTCTCTTCTTGGAGAGAGACTTGAGTGCCAAGATTGGAAAGATTGACCTTCATTCAAGACATGGCTATTCCATGACTTACTCTACATCACTAATTTTGGAATATCTCTCTCTACGTTGTTCGGATGAAAAAACTTCCAACACCAAAGTTGTAGATCTTTCCGTTTTCGATAACTCTCTTGGGTCGTTTTTAGAGATTGTCTTTCTATCACAAGATATTTTAAAAATGGATTCACTATGTCTATTTCAAAAGAAAAATAAAATTTTAAACTATATTCTTAACATGTGGTTCATGCAACCACCTTGAGCCATAGATAAGGAGAGTTCATTAGATTGCCTTGGGCCTCAACCTTAAGATTGAATTCCACATAAAAGCTTGTGTCACTTTAGACCTTAGAAAGGGACAATCACTTCTCTCCTCACTTTTATAGGATCACGTCTCTCGTCTTTCTTAGTGAGAGAATTACTTCTCTCATTTTTCTTAGTGAAAGAATTACTTCTCTCCTTAATTCATTAAGAGAGAAAATACCTTAAACCTTGACTTGTAAGGGAGAGGATGATCCCAACTAAATGCAATGCTCATTACACACAAGTAAATGTTCCCAGGTGACCCCGGATGCACACATAAATACATATACACAATGCTAATGCACTTCCTCTTCTTAGAACTCAATCCATCTTCATTTATGTGTAACTCCTTGGTTTTTGTGTACACTCTTACACTTTGGCAGACACGTCCTTCCCCCTTCATAACTTGTACTTCTTGTACTAAATATCCTTGTCATAGTGCTCTGATCACCCCATTAAGTGATGCACAAGGAATATTGGTCTCTAAATGGTCTCATGGCCATGCTAGACCATCATCAACACTTTAAAAAAAGTGAGTCATTAATTTACTGACATAAATTTACTAAATAGAGAATGCGTAATAAGCAGTCAATTTAGTGACATCTCTCTGGCTTCTAAATAGTTGACCTCAACTATAGAGGGGATACATAGTCCTTAAGAAGATTTGGAAATTCTTGTAGTTCTCTCTCAGTAGTAAACTGAGCGTCCAATGGGGGATAATTCTTAAACTTAACCAGATACTTCTGTAATACCTTACTTGACCTTAGAGTATTGTCTTGATGGTGTAAAATTCTTTTAGGCACAAGGAACTCTTTTGTTTCTTCTATGTCAGGTAAATCTTCCTTGATTGGTTCCATTGGAGGTTCTCCAATGTAGGGATGTAGCAAACTTATATGGAAAGCATTGTGGATGTTCCGATGACTTGGTAGATCCAAACAAAAAGTCACATTTTTAATCTTATTTGTGATCTTGAAAGGGCCATAATAGGGATTAGAAAGCTTAACCACTTTACCCTTTTGACCTTTCTGCTTCTTTAAGCGAGCCTTTTAAAACTTAAGAAGAACATGCTGTCCCAATTTGAGATCTAACTTACGATGATGCTTATCAGCTTCATGTTTATGCTTCTCTTGCGTCCTTTGGATAACAACTTTTACTTGAGTGAAAGCTGTAACAATGCCTCTAACAAACTCATCTGCTGCAAAGATCTTATCCTTCGTAAGAAGAATGGGTGGTAAATGAGGCTTACCATAGATGATCTCAAAGGATGCATTACCAGTACTAGAGTGAATCATGTTATTGTATGTAAACTCTACTAAAGATAAATACTTTTTTCATTCTCTTTGATTATTAGAGACATAGGATTTTAAAAGCTCCAGAATAGTAGAATTAGCACTTTCACTCTGCCCATCCGTTTGAGGATGATAAGAGGATGAAAACTTTAAATGAGTCCCAAGGTTCTCGAAGAGAGCTTGCCAAAAGAGGCTGGTCATGTAGGGATCTCGATCACTTATAATGGGCTTAGGCATGCCATGATGCTTGAAAATATGAGCAATGAATAGCTTAGCCATATGATCAGCTTTGATTGTCTTTCACACAGGTATAAAGTGAGCTTGCTTATTGAATCTATCAATGATAGTCCAGATTGCATCGTTGCTTGCTTGTGTGTAAGGAAGCTCCATGATAAAGTCCATGGCTATACTTTCCCAAGGCTCATTGGGAATAGGTAATGGCTTCAGTAGACTAGGTGGTTTATGCATGTCATACTTTACTTTTTGGCATATCTTGCGCTGGTGGACATATCTTTCAATGTTAGCTCTAAGAGTGGGCCAAAAGAAATATCTTTCTAATGCTTGAGTAGTGGGTAGAATACCCCTATGTCTAGCATATGGAGATGCATGTGCTTCATCCATTACCTTGTGTCGCAATGGTAATGCTAAACAAATCACTTGATGATGATACAAATAACCATCTCGAATCGAGTAAGGTGTAATCAGATGCTGATCCCATATGGTTGAGAAGTCAGAATCACTTGCATACATTTTGGGTAAATCCATGAACTCGTTATGGTAAACAGTTGTGATTGCATTCACTCGAGGTCGTCGTGATAGAGCATTTGCTACCACATTCTTAGTTCCAGATGTGTGAAGGATTTGGAAGTGAAATATAGATAAGAAATTTTCCCAATGCATTTGTTTCACTCGAGGTCGTCGTGATAGAGCATTTGCTACCACATTCTTAGTTCTAGATGTGTGAAGGATTTGGAAGTGAAATATAGATAAGAAATTTGCCCAATGCATTTGTTTCTCTAAGAGCTTCTTCTGAGTGAGGAAGTATCTTAGACTTTGGTGATATGTTTTAATAACAAAATCTGCACCAAGTAAATAGTGTTTTCGTACTTGAAGAGCATGTACCACCACCATAAGCTTTTTCTCATATACTGGAGCATGTAGCTCATGATCCTTGAGGCGTGGGCTCTCAAATTCTACTGCATGATGCTCTTGGTTAAGCATAGCTCTAATGAAATCCCCAGAAGTATCACAGTGAACTATGAGAACTGGTTCTTGAGTCACAAGAAACTTAATTCTTTCAAAGGCTTGTAGTTGCCTTGTTCCCTAGTGAAAAGGCATTCGCTTCTTAGTAAGGTCATGTACAGGAGATGCAACATACACAAAACCTCATATGAACCTCTGTAGTATGAACATAGGCACAAGAAACTTCTAACTTCATGTACAGAAGTAGGTGTAGGCCATTCAACAATGGCTCGAATCTTCTCAGGATCCATTCTCACTAGATTGTGAGAAACAATGTGGCCCAAGTAATGAATTTTTGACAAGAAAAATTCACTCTTCTTAGCATTGACATGTAGTCTATGCTCAGGAAGCTCTTGAAAAACAATAGATAGATGTTTTCTATGCTCTTCTTCAGACCGTGAAAATATTAGAATGTCATCAATGGAGACACTTGTGAACTTTGAGTGAGGTCTCAAAATTCTCTCCATCATTTGATTAAATGTGGCGGGTGCATTAGTCAAAACAAATGGCATGACTAAGAACTCGTGTAGTCCAAACGTTGTACAAAAAGCTATCTTATGAACATCTTCAGGTGCTATCCGTATCTGGTGATAGCCACTCTTGAGATTAATGCAACTAAAGATACTAGTCCCTTGCAACTTATCCAAGATACCATCTATCCTTGGGATAGGAAAATGATTCTTGATTGTGATCTTGTTTAAAGATCTGTAGTCTATGCACATACAGAAAGAACCATATTTCTTTTAAACAAGTAAGACTAGAGAGTAGTATAGAGAAGAGCTAGGTTGAACTAACCCTTTTTCCAACAGTTCTTTTACTTGTTTTAGGATCTCCTCTTGCTGACTTGCACTTACTCGATAAGGTGGTTGGTTAGGTGGTGAAATGCTTGGGATAAGATCAATTGTGTGATCTTTCGGGCGCTTAGGAGGTAACTCTCTTGGGAGAGAATCGCTAAAACAATCTTCATATTGTTTAACAAAATCATGTTTGACTTGATCAATTAAAGAGAGGGGTTCTTTAAAGTCTGAGACTTAGAAGCATTAATTTGTATATTGTGTTCATTAGAGGCATCAGGTGCCCTTGAATCATTAACTTCTTTTGACTCTCTCACAGAAATCATGTACGCAGAAATAGCTTTCATCATTTCTTTCAAAATGCTAACATGACTAACCATTGGCATAGGCCAATCTCCAACATCAGCAATGCATACGATGTTCTGATCCTTGAATTGAAATGCAAGGGTCTTCTTAACAAAATTGAGAAGAGGTCTAATCTTGTAATTCCAAGGCATATCTAAGATAACATCACAATTACCAATGGGTGCAAGTAGAAAAGATTCTTGCTCGCGATAATCCCCAATTCTAAGATTCAATTTCCCCTGGATGGGAATAGAATTGGTTGTAAGTCCTTCAAATGCCGAACTTGATCCAATTGGTGTTTCCAATCGATCTGGTGGAATTTTTAGCCTTTCAGTAGTATCTGCTGACACAAAATTATATGTGCATGGATCAAAGAGTATCAAAACTCGTTGATTGTTGAGTGTCCCCCAACCCTTTAAGAGTTGTATCTTCTTCTCATTTGAATGAGTGTTAGCTTGCAAATTCGGAATAGAATTTGAGGATGGCAAAGGGGGATCTTTAACTACATTTTCTTCCTTCCTTTTGTGAGGACAATCAGGCTTCATATGCCCTAACTCACCACAAAGAAGGCACCTTCCTTCCTCTTCGTACTTTTGTATCTCAGAGGGTGAGAGATACTTGCGCTTATTCTTGTTACCCTCTAGCTTTGAATATTGGTCATGGGTAGAGGTAGGTCTTCTTCAATTAGTCCTATCTCTTGGTTGATCATAGAACTGCTCTTGTCTAGCTCTATAAGAACTCATCTCCAACTTTTGAGATGTACCAGGCGTATGCAAACTTTTAGCTATGATGGCAGACTCCATCATGCGAGATAAGGTTTCATGTGGATACACCTTCATGATTCAATGTAAATGAGGGAGTAGGCTAGCTTCAAACTTGCTTTTCTTCTCTTCATCACCGATCTCCATGTAAGGAGTAACCTTGAGAAGAGTAGACCAAAACTTGTCCACATAACTAGTGACCTTCTCATGCTCTTTCCCGCCTAGCTAATCCCACTCCTTCTTGACATCATTCTCAAAATTAGGAGGCAAGAACTGAGCATAAAACTTCTTCTTGAACTTTTTCCAAGTTGTAGTTTCCCTTCCCTCCAAAATGAGAGTCAACCTCCAATTGCTAGCGGTGTCTTTCAAGTGCATGCTTACATGCCTGAGCTTGGAATTTTCTGAGAAATTACCATAAGAAAAAGTAACTTCAAATTACCCGACAAAGGCTAACGCCTTAGCAGGATCTCTCTTACCAGAGTAAGAGTCAAACTTGATGTCCTTATCCCCAGACTTGAAAGTCTTAGTCTTCTTAAGCTTGATCTTCTTATGGTCCCTCTTTGTTCGTTTGCAGATTGCACAAGACTTAGAACCAAGAGAGTAGGAACTAGAAGATGATAATGAAGAGGGGGAGGAACTTGAGTATTCAGGGGAGTAGTTGGTTGTGCTAAGGGAGATGACTCCCTCCTTATCCGCCTCACTCGAGGTGAGGTCTTTTTACTCTTCTTGACCCAAAAGTCCTTCCTTCTAGGAAGTTTCTCAGCAATTGGATACTTTGCACCTTCACCATCAATTGGTGCAATGGTGTTTCCTCTAGTATCACCATCTTTTGGAGGATTCGGTCCTTCATAAGTAGCTTCTTCCCTTGCCCTTAAGCCATCAATCAATTGATGTACTTTGGGAATTTCCAACAAGATATGATACTCTATCAATGGAGCCTATAATTGCTCACTTGCAGGCACTTCATCAATTGCCATCTTTACCTTCTTCTTGCAAGGATCACCTTTACTTAGAGAAAAGCAAAGAGACCTGCTCTGATACCATAGTTATAAGTCTGAGATACATGCTCGACTTTCTTATATACTTAAAAGATATATGGTGAATATTATGCTAGCGCAGAGAGAGAACAAATGAGAGAAAAGAAAGATGGAGAGAGAGAGAGAGAGAGAGAGAGAGAGAGAGAGAGAGAGAGAGAGAGAGAGAGAGAGAGAGAGAGAGAGAACACACTAGGGACTGGAAAATGGGCCAGTCCCCCCATGCAAAGTGATGCTTCCTTCACCTCTCCCACACCCAAGGAGAGCCTTCCGTTTTATAGGCTCCAAGAGCTTGTCTTCTTGGAGAGAGACTTGAGTGCCAAGATTGGAAAGATTGATCTTCATGCAAGACGTGGCTATTCCATGACCTACTTTGCAACACTAATTTTAGAATATTTCTCTGTGCATTGTTCTGATGGAAAAATGTCTAACATGAAAGTTGTAGATCTTGCCATTTTCGATAACCTTCATAGGCCATTTTTAGAGATCATCTTTCTATTGCGAGATATTTTAAAAATGGATTCACCATGTCTATTTTAAAAGAAAAATAACTTTTTAAACTGTACTTTTAACTTGTGGTTCATGCAACCACCTTGAGCCATAGATAAGGAGAGTTCATTACATTGCTTTGGGCCTCAACCTTAAGATTGAATTCCACACAAAAGCTTGTGTCATTTTAGACCGTAGAAAGGGAAAACCACTTCTCTTCTCACTTCCAGAGGATCATGCCTCTCGTCTTTTTTAGTGAGAGAATTACATCTCTCATTTTTCTTAGTGAAAGAATTACTTTTCTCCTTAATTCATTAAGAGAGAAAAGACCTTAAACCTTGACTTGTAAGGGAGAGGATGATCCCAAATGAATGCAATGCTCATCACACACAAGTAAACGTTCCCAGGCATCCCCGAATGCACACATAAATAGATATACACAATGCTAATGCAGTTCCTCTTCTTAGAACTCAATCCATCTTCATTTATGTGTAACTCCTTGGTTCTTGTGTACACTCTTACACTTTGGCAGACACGTCCTTCCCCTTTCATAACTTATACTGCATGTACCAAATATCCCTGTCATAGTGCTCTGATCACCCCATTAAGTGATGCACTAGGAATACTGGTCTCTAAATGGTCTCATGGCCATGCTAGATCATCATCAACACTTCAAAAAAAGTGAGTCATTAATTTATTGACATAAATTTACTAAATGTAGAATGTGTAATAAGCAATCAATTTAGTGACACCAATAGCATTTCGACTGGTGGTAAACAAAAATGGTTAATATAGTGGAAGGGTTAGATGGTGATGAAGAAGTAGAATTCTTGGTAGCCAACTCGAAGTTGACATCCTTATATCTGGTGGATGCTTTATAGATTAGTCAACAATACCTTATTCCCATACTCCCAGGTTTATCTTCCTCTTGAGTAGGAAAAAGTTGGTTCTTAAGCTATTATGATCCAGGAAAAAAGATCACTTTTGAAGACTCCAAGCTAGGGAAAGAGGAGGTAGAGACTATAGCTATTGTGGCTTCAGATGTTGTTGAAATACTAAGGTAAGAGTAGGAGTTTTAAGGCTCAACTTTAAAAAGTCACTAGGATGATGGAAAGTGAATTGTCCATAGTTTATCTAAGGCCTTATGAAACAAAATTGGCAAAAGTTAATGCTCACTTAGATTCGACATTCCATGAATAGCTCATTATCTTGCTGTTAGAATTTAAAAATATATTTGCATGGGATTACTCAAATATGGTCTTGATCCCAGCTTTTATTAGCACTACATTCCCTTGAAACTTGAAATAGTGCTAGTGCAAATGTGAAGACACAAGATGAATCCTTATATGGCCAAACTAGTAAAGAAGGAACTAGATGGTTTGCTTTGGGTTGGTTTCATTGGTTTGGCAGATCATGTTGAATGAATTTCTTCAATTGATATAGTGGTAAGGAGAAATAAGAAACTCCCGATTTCTATTAATTATTGGAAGTTGAATGAGGTGACTATTCTAGATCATTTTCCCTTGTCTTTTTTAGACAATATTCTAGATAAAGTAGCAAGCCATGAGATGTATTGATTCTTGGATGGATGCAATGGGTATAATTAGATCCAACTTGCTTTGGAGGATCAATCAAAGACAACATTTATAACAAGTTGGAGAGTCTTTATTCGCACCTAATGTGGTCTGGCCTTAAAAATGCCCTTGTTTCCTTTCAGTGGGATATGTAAGAATCTTTTGGTCCCTATTTGTTAGAGTTCATGAGAGTCTTCTTGGGTGATTCTTATTTTCAAAAAACAACATCAAAAACAACAAAGACCCCCACCCTCCTCCATCTACACACACACACACACACATCTATCTTTTTATTATTTCTTTTACATCTCTATATTTTACTAATTTCAATTCAAATGAAAACAAAAAAAATCAAAAAAATAAAATATAAAAAAGAACACACAAAACCAACCCAACACCTCACACCAACCACAAATTAATACCAACTCACCAGACCCAAATCCCCCCTTCCCCCATTTTTTCTTTCCCTCATCTTTTCCTTCACGCATGACCACCTGTTTCTCCCATGTCATTTGCGTGTATTGCCCTTAAAAGGTCTTGTTCGCGTATAGGGTTTTCAACCTCGTTGCGTGTGTTCGTGATTGCGGTCGTTCATGTGTGAGGACGTGCGTGTGGTTTTGTTCGCGTGTGGTGGAGACCTTACAACTGTTCACACGCAGTCCATTGACTGGGTAACATATTTTCCTCCTTTTTTATTTTTAAAAAACATAGTAAAGTCATTTAAAAATGGTCTAAAATTAATTAAAACTCAAATAAAATGAAAAAATTTACAAAAAACTCATAGAAAAAATCTACAATTTTTTGAAAATTTTTAATATTTCATTTTAATGCAAAATACCAATAAAAAAATAGAAAATTATTACGATTAAAAAAAGAAAAATTCACAAAACTTCAATATGTCATACAAATTTCATAAAATTTTGAAAAATAAAAAAATATTTAAAAATTCTAGAAAATTACAAATCAATTTCCATCATGACTATGACTCGTTAAAAATACATAAAAATTAGAAAACATATTGAAAATGATTTATTTGAAGAAAAAATAACTTCAACAATAAGAAATTACAAAAATTTCCAAAAGTGGTTGATTTAATGCCTTTAGAAAATTTCCACAAAATTCTTTTCATATTTTTAATATTTATTGCCAAGTGGTTCCTCACATTCATTTATTCATTTCTTTATGTATTCACAAAAGAAAAAAGAAACACCCAAATCAACAAAGGAAAAAAAATCAAACACAACTTAAAACACATACACACAAATCTTTAAAATAAAAAAAACGAAAGATAAAACCCCCACACATAATTATCCAAGTGCCAAACCCTCTTTTGTCCCTATTCTTTTTTATATTAGTATTTACTTTTTTGTAACTTTTACGAGGACGACTGCCACTTAGTCACCTTATTATTGCGTGTGGAGGATTTTTCTATTTTTTGGATTGTTTGGAAGTGGGATTTTACATGTTAGACCTTGTGGGTGTCCACACACCGCCAGTTTTTTCTCTTTCCCTCCTTCACACGCACCATAACACACACAAGTAATTGTATTTAAAAATCAACCGACCATTGCACCCACAAAATTAACATAATGCATATCCTAAAATTTTAATGAACTGGTTGTTAATTTATGAAAGGAGTCCCGTCATTGCACGAGCACATAGCACCATAACTCACTTAACTTGGTAACTTAAAATCCATTCACAAATGCACGCACACACATGCTATACACACAATTAATTTGTAATTAATAATGAACCCCCCAAAGTCATGCATGCATGCGCTTTGTGCCACAGATCATATAACTTTTTAAAAATGAATTGCATTTGTAAAGACCCCTAGTCTAGTCAAGTTAGTATATGTTGGGGTTGGGCTACACAAACAACTCACCATGCATTAACAAAATAATTTAATAATGAATTGTGATTAATTGATCATTCAATAAACATGAGTCGTGTAGTTTTTACTCACCCACTTCACTGCACCATAGGTATACACCATACGATTATGGGGATTAGGATTTTTATTGGTCAAAGATAAAGATATTGTCTGTCTAAATTTATTGTGATGGTCGGAGTTGATAGTTTAGTCTTGATTTTTGTATTGTATCTAGGATACAGATGTGTAAAACTTTTATTTTCTTTTGAGTGTTTGATTATGGGGTTTGTGGATGCTAGTATGTATGCATTGCATGAAGCTTTCGGTTGCATATGTGCATAGGTCATGTCGAATTTCTCGTAGGATGTGGAATGCTTGGGGAGGTTTGGTCTAGTTCAGTCAATGTGTTGTTGTTGCTATTTTTGTTTCCCCTAAAACTTATCTTAGTGGTGGTATGTGTGGGTTTTGTAGGAACCCTTCCTCCTTTTTCTAGTTTTGTATGTGTGTGGATACTCTAGTGTGGTCTAAATGGCATCTTCTTCCACTCCCCCACTTGTGATCCAGCATGTACCATTACCAGTTTATGATTGTTCTCTTCTCTTGGATGCTAAATGTATTCAAAAGACTAACCTTCATCTTTTTGTGGCCTTGAAGTTCCCTCTAGTGGATACAAAGCTCTATTATTCTTTCATGGAGACTTACAAGAAGCTTTTAGGCTTGGTTTATGACCGTCGATTTTGTCTATCCCCAGTTTTACTGTCAATGAGGCCTTGTTCATGCCTTTTACAGTTTTCCATGTGCCTAGTGGCAATCAATTATTATCCACTATAGAGATCCTTGCCTTATTGCAGAAGGAAACCTCTACTCCTTTGATAGCACATAAAGTTATCACTAGTTAAGGAGTATCAATGGCACATATTTCCTCTCCTTTATGGAAACAATTATGCCAATTCCTCCAGGATTGCTTTATGTCATGCAAGCCTACTTTAAAGTGTTTGTCCTGAGAACTCTTCACAGCCTCTATGTTGAGCCCATATTGGAAGATGAGATTGATGATCTCTCAAGCATAAGCATGCCAACCTTGCCTCCACGACCAAAGTCAAAGAACATGATTTTACCACAAGTAGTGCCGCTTAAACACAGAGTCTACACGCTACGGGCCAAAAAACTAGTTGGGACCATTGGCCAAGAAACACAGAGTTAGGAGAGAGGCAAGCAACTAATGACCTCCTCACCATGCTAGTGACCACCTTGGTGACTCTAAGCCTCGGAGATCTGCTTAGGCAACATCTGACACTATGGCAAGAGCTGAAGTAGTGGATTGAAAGACCAATGGAGCAAGGGGAAGTTGATCTACACGATCATGACGCGGTAACTTAGATACCCAGTCTGACATTGCACTCGGTGCCGAAGTCCTTGCACATCAATACTTTTTGGGAAGGTACCAAAAGGCATGCAATCTTACCAGTCCTAGCTCCAGGTGACACCACACAAGAAAGGGAATTGTAGATATGGGAGCAAGAGTTAGTGTGTTGAGCCATGCAGTACTCAAGGACTGTGGCAACCCACCTGCTGAGAATGCTAGGTTTAATGTCACCCTAGCCAATGGAATGAAAGTGCGACCTTTTGAAGTATTAAAGAATTGGCCATTGAAGATTGCAGGTATCCAATTCTCGATTGACTTTATAGTCATGAAGGGAGTGGACTATGACATCTTGTTAGGCAGGCCAGATGCACAATGCATGGGTCATAGAAGACTAGGATAACAATCTGATCTTCTTAGGCAATTGAATGGAGGCAGTAAAAGTAGAGATGGTCACATGGAAGACCACACCAGTCACAACCTAGATACCATCTTCACCATGTTGAAAGGTGCTGCACATATTAGGAAATCTTATGGGCCACTCACTAAGTACATCCCTTGTCCTAAGGATGAGTGAGATTGGATGTATGTGCTAGCTACGATCGATCTACCATTCTTGGAGAGTGAGAAGTACAAGCAAGCCGCTAAGGCAATTGTTAAGCCTAGTGACACGCCCCTAGTACCAACCTACATGATGGCAAAGAGCTCTCAAGGATGGTCCAACCCTATCAAGATTTGAGTGGCCACCATTACGAAATTTGAAGAGGAAGATGAGGAAGTGGTGGCACCTCCATTCCTATGCTTATCAACTAACCAGAAGACACACATATTTGATGCACTCATTGACAAGGGAGTTGATTGTAACATCCTTATGCACGATCATCAGACCCTCATTAGTCAACCCCAATTGCAGCCTACCAATACTAAACTCAATCCATTTGGAGGATGGTCCTACTCACTATTCGAAAAATGTAGAATAACGGTCTCTATTGAGACTAAAAGCCTACCTGTGATCTTCTATGTGATGCCTAACACTGTGACTGCTGGTAAGGAATCGCTGCTAGGATGTGCATTCAAGAAACAAGCACATTGCAAGGTCAACTATGACTCGTAGCTCATTCACCTTGCCATTTGCAATGTTAAGATAGTAATGGCTTTCAGCAAGGGCAACACAGCTCTAGCAAAGCATGCAAAGCTACCAATAGAGAGACCCACTACCAAGCCTAAGGAGAGGGATTGTGATTGGTCACAACCCGCCAAACCTCAATGCCAACAAACCACAAAAATCAGAGCCAAGGCCCAAAAACCACAACTCAAGTGGATGCCTAAGAAAAACCACCTTCTAGAAGCAAGCACACACTACCTCACAACGTTACAAAATCGTACCCAAGAGCTAGGAGGCTGTAGAATAGACAATACAGGCGAAGATGAACGGTCAAGCCGCTATGGGTTCCTAAGGCCTTGTTGCAAGCACAGGGCTATTATGAGGGCAATGCCTGCATATGGGTGCCTAAAGCCAAAATTATCAAGGGCATTACTCAAATGCCACCCTCAAACCCATCCACACTAGATAGAACAACAATTAAGGATGATGAACATAATCAACATACCAATGTTGGAGAGTATTGTTGCCCAATCCTTCGATGAGGTAAACCTTAATGACTTCATGAGGAAGATGATAGAGATGTTGGTAAAAGCATTAGCCACTGGTGGAAGACCCATGGGGGGAGAGTCCCTAGCCTTCAAAGCTAGGAAATCATTGTCCTCAAAGGCCTCCAGCATTGGCTTCGAAGGAAACTTGACATCCATCATAAGAGAAGTACTAGGAAAGGCACAAGACGGTGAGGTAGCTGGTGAGATGACGGATAGGTCCCTTCCACACCAAGGACATGAGCAGTCGAGCGAAAGGATCGTGAGTGAGGACAAAGGAGAGCAGGAAGCACAATCTAGCCAAGGAAGGGCCAAGAAGTCAAAGAAAGAGACTCCACAAAAGAAGTCCAAAGAAGAGTGGGAGAAGAAGGAGAAAACAGATCTGCACAAAGCACAAAGCGAGTCCAAAAGCACGAAAGAATGACAGAAGAAAGAAGGAAGGGACGAGGCAAAGAGAATAAAAGAGAAATCCAGAAGAGCTGAGGACGAGAGAAAGAAAAGAGTTGAGGAGGAAGAGGCGGAGCTCAGGAAGAAGGAGGAAGAAGACATAGCTCTCACTATCCGGCTCTTAGTGGAGCAACCTTCAAGACAAGAGGAGTTTGGAGCCATGAGCCCACCTTGACACAAAGGTCCAATCACTAGCTCCAAGGCACCCAAAGACTTGCCATCCCCAGCGGTGATCGAGGAAAAAGGCAAGGGTTTGATCCACCCTATCCCAATCATCCTACTACCCGCCACCCTAGTCACTGCACACACCTAAGATTCCTCTACTATGGTAGATGCTAGCAATTTGGTGGCATGGGTACAGTTCCTGGTCAACAAAGAGGCAACTCAAGGCGCGAGTGTAGGAACCCCTGTGACAGGAGTAAGAAGATAGGCTGCTACTTTGCAGATGTTGAATCTAGACGAGACCTCAAACAGTTGAAGATAGAGGCATCTACAACCACTGGTCCCTCTGCACTGTCGTTATCCACAATCTATGATGCCTATGTGCAAGAACTCTTGTCACACCTAGAACATGCAAAGGAAGACAAGAAGATAGCCATATCTGAGCTTGAGGTTGAAAGGGAGACCATGGCAGCCTCTCAGTTAGAAAGGACCCGTCAAGTGGCCACCTATCAAAGAGAGATCTAGGAGTAAAAGAGAAGCTGGAGGCCAAGGGAGGAGAAGATGAGAGATGACAAGCCAAAAGCGGAAGCGCATAACCTTATGAGCCTACAACACAATTTTGATGAGCTAGTAGTGGTGCTGTACAAAGAGCTCTAAAAAGAAAATGGAAAAATCCGAGATACCACAAAGCAGCTACTAGCAGTAGTAGAAGAAGAGAGAAGCCGATGACACCTAAAGCATATAACAAATTTGGAACAAAGGCTAGCCTTGGAGCTTGAAGAACAACATCGCTTAGAAAGAGAAATCAAAGAATAGGAGAGATGGCTAAGGATGCTAGCCTGCAGGCACAATGAAAGCCTAGAAGATATCAGGGAAAAAGCAGATGATTGGGTGAACATGAGTGAAGAAAGAACGAGCACCTTAGTGCACCAACTAGCCCTTGTAGAAGGCGAAAAAGTGCCAGTAGAGAGCAAGGCAGAGGCCGCATAGGTGACCTTGGAAGCCCAACAATGCGCCTTCCTCCGCACTCTCTTAGACACCACACAATCTGAGGAAGAGGAGGCCATTGAGTCCTTAAAGAAAAAGTTGGAGATCACCCGTAGGGCTCTAAGGCATGGGTTGCACGTCTAACACAAATTGCAGGGCCCATAGAAGTAGAGCCCCCAGAAGAGCATAAGGGAGAAGAAAGGTGAAGGCCCGACTGAAGACGCATGGCCAAGTTTTGAAAGGGGGCAGCAAAGCAGCGGCTCCTTACAAGAATTCCTCCACCACTCTTTTTGACCTCTAATGTCGGCCAAGTTATCTATTCTAGGGTTGGATCAATGTGTGGCAAAAAAAAGGGAGCAAAACACACGCAAATCAAAGTCACTGCACCTAGGGGTCCTCAAGTTAGGCGTGTCTGGTGACCTCGGTTAGTCGGATTTTTCTCTAGCTCCCCAGTACATTTTGAATCTCCACATCATGCTTAGGGCACATCACGGGTAGGAAATACCAAGGGAAGTCACAGTCACCTATGGTTAGACCTGTCTCCCTAAGTTACACATCGCACGTACCCACAACGATGCATGAATTAGGTCCTCAAGTGTGGGACAACACCCAAGCTTGTTCGACCCAACTTCCAGTTCCACTAGCACAAGCACAATGCACCACATGGTAAAGCCGGCACACCCCCAAGTAGTGCACCTTCTTTTCTTTTCAGATACAAACAAAGGCTGCAACCCACCAACTTCGGAGGCCCCATCATCCATGCAATGCGCTCCCGGTCTCCACCATCTTAGCCGGTTGATCAGTTTCTTCCCAATACCGATTCCCTCAAGACCCCATCATTATTGACTCATATGATTGCCCTTTTAAATCATCGAATCTTCATCAACTCAAAACCGCAAGTGTCCTGGAACTAGCACCCATCTAGGAGGGGAGTAATCTTATACGACATGTCACCATGCAGCCGAAACAAAGCAAAGGTAGACCAAGGTAGCCCTAGTCAAAAAGTGAATGAAGAAGCTCGTTTGAAATAGTGTAGGAGAAGGCAAGCTAAAAAAAAAGAGGAAGCTTCAACTACTTTGGCGAGGTCCTCTCAAGGATGAGGGAGGCCCTATCAAGGATGATGGAAAGCATCAAAGATTCTAGTAAGGTGCTCAAAAAGGCTAGAGATAAGCACTGAATATTCTAGCAAGGCTCTGTCAAGGATGAAGGAGAGCCTCCGAGGGCTCTCGCAAGGAAAGCGCGAGGCGCAATGTAATTCATTTGATAAGAAATGCAGGTTTCCTCCTGTGCAAGTGGCAAACTCTAAATGGACATAGGTGAAGGGATAACGAAACTTGAAGGGAATTGAAAAAAGCCATGTTTTGCTCGTGTCGCAACCTTGAAGGGCAAGAGGGGGATTCCTCCAACACCATCTTCAATTTCAAGGGACAGATCCACTCAAAGTCAGCATCAAGGAGGGATCAGCCCCAACACCATATTCAATTTCAAGGGCCGGTCCATCCAACACCATCCCCTGAAAGGCTTATATACAAACTCAAAAAAGCCATCTGGCTACACCCATTCCACCTTCCAATTACTACTCATTAGTGCCGTGGGACTGGCACTAGGCTAGGAGAGGGGTAATGTTAACCTCAGCATAAGAAGAAAGTGGAAAAAAGTGGAAAAGCACAAGTCGGCACCTAAAAGAGGTGGCCTAGAAGAAAATCGGACACAACAGAAGAAGCAGGAAGGGAAATGGTCAAAAGCACAAGGGCAGCCTCAAAAGCTAAGTCAAAGGCAAAAACACATGTTTAAATGCAAGGCACCCCTAAAACTGTTTGTAAAAGAGTGCTAGGCTCCCTCTTGTGCAAATTGTAAAGGTCAATGGGCGGTAGGAAGGAAGTTAGGAAGATAGGAGTACAATGGGAAAGAGGGCCTAGATGGATGTAAAAAAGGGATGATCGCCCAAGAGGGATTTAGGGTTTTGTATATAAAGTTGAAAAGTGAATAAGAAGCTCATTCTTTGGTGTGAGGCAAAGTGGAATCATCTTCTTTTCTTCTTCTCTCCTTCTTTCTTGCTTGTGTGTGCTTGAGAGAGGGAGTGTGAGAGTATGAGGGAGTGAGTGTGTGAGGGTGAGGGATCAAGGAGAAGAAGCTCTCCATCATCTCCTCTCTTCTTCTCTTCTCTTCTCTTCTCTTGTCTCGTGTGCGGCTATGGAGGATGGAGCTTGAAGGTGGAGGCTTGAGGTTGCTTGAGCTCGCATTACAAATTGTGGAGCTACCGGTGTGCTTGAGGAAGGATGCAACTCACTTGGGCATCAAGGTAAGCTCACTACATCCCGGTAGGATTGAAGGTGCATTGACTAGTGAGAGATAGCCATGGATGTTCACTTAAAACGCTTGAAAGAATAAGCAGTCCATGGGTCTTGGTGGTTTCGCCTCTACAAATGGACAAAGGCCAGACCAAAAAGGGGATGGCCACTGAAGGAGAAGATAGGGCATGTATAAAAGTCAAAAAGTAAATGAAGAAGCTCATTCTTGGTGTGTGGCCAAAATTTCTCTCTTCTTGCTTCCTACTCTTTCTTCATTCTTATGTATGAGAGAGGGAAAGGGGGAGAGTGTGTGTGGGAGAGAGCGAGGGACCATAGAGAAGCTCTTCTTCTCCTCTCATAATCATCTTCTTCTCTTCTCTTTTCTCACATGCGTTGATATAGAGCTTAAATCTTGGAGCTTGCTTAAAAGCATATCTTGGATTGTAGAGCTATCGGGGGATTCATGGAGGAGGTAACTTGATCGGATTCAAAGGTAAGCTCACTACGCTTTGTGTGTGAGAGTACGCACAACTATGTGGGAGGTACCCATAGATCTAGGCTTGAAATGCTTGAAGCAATAAGTGGTCCATGGATCTTGATGATGTGCTCAGGAGTGTATCAGCATCTTCACATCCAACACATCTCTCCTACTTGGCTACAATGGATGCTCATGCACACTTCAATGAAAAGGATACAGAGACAGTCCATGATATAGAACCAGAGGTCTAGGAGACAAAAGAGATGGATATACCTATAGTAATAGAGAAGTGGCGATGCTGTACTTGCTTGATGAAAGAGGAAAAATGAAAGTGGGTATCACCCCATTCTGGAGAAGCCCCAAGATCCCACAAAAGAGTATGATTTGGTGAAGGACTTGGATATCTTCCATCCTAATTTGACATTCTGATAACTACTAATCCTCTCATTTAGTTGCAAAAAAAGATTCAAAAGTATTCTCATGAGAAGACATGGCCTAAGGATTTCCAACCTTATAACTGTTAAGCCAATATGGCAACATCAGAGATGCACGAATTTGAATTATTTTGCTTTAGTTATACTGAAGCTCTTAAAAGTTGAATTTATCTACCCATTGGCCAATAATGGATTTTTTCGATTGTGGTGGTACTTAAGAAGAATGGAAAGTTACATATTTGTGTGGACTTTCAAAAGCTGAATTTCAAAACAAAGAAAAATCATTTTCATATCCTCTTCACTTACTAACTCTTAGACACAGTGATTGCAGTCATGAACTCTATTCCTTGCTAAATGGTTCTAGTGGATACAATCAGGTGCAGATTGCAAACAAAGACCAATCCAAAATAACCTTCACAATAGAATGGGGAACCTATGCTTACATGGTGATATTTTTTGAGCTTTGTAACACCCATGCTACCTTTTAGCAAGTCATGATGGCCACATTTCAAAATCACATGCCTGATTTCATTGAGATATATTTATATTATTTTTGAGTCTTCAATTTTCTCAGACACCCAAAGCCCAGTGCTTTGATCAGTGCTAGGAGTATGGGATCTTGCTCAACCTTGACAAATGCCTCTTCGGAGTCTCTTCAAGTGTTTTGTTGGGCCACATTGTCTGTGTACAAGGAATAGTAATAGACCCTACCAAGATTGAGAATATTATAATCCTAATTGCATAAACTTATCTAAAACAATTGGAGGATTTCTTGGCCATGTGGGCTACTATAAGAGGTTCATAGCACATTTTGCAACAAAGGTAGTCCCCTTGCACAAGCTCTCGAGGAAAGATACAAAGTTTATTTGGACAGATAACTGTGAAGAAGCCTTTAGTACATCGAACCAATGCCTGATTAGAGCACATTTTGCAACCTCTTGATTGGACAAAGGAGTTCCATGTGCACACTAATGCATCTATTGAAGGGCTAGTTCTCTATTAGAAAGGCTCCTCAAAGCTAGACCAACCAATTTATCGATAGAGAGTGAAATGATATAGTGACATAGCTTAAGTACTTAGTGATGGTGTTCGTCTTGGATAAGTTGTAGCATTGCCTTCTATTAACACATTTCAAGTTTTAAGTCAATCATGAGGCTCTATCCTTCTTGATGAACAAGGCAGGTGTTAAAGGCAGAATGATGAGATGGATTCTTGTGTTCTAGGAGTTTGATTTTGAATTGGTCACTAAGCCTGGTCATTCCCATGTCCTAGATAATTATCTATCATGAATCCCTCAAAGTGACAAAAGGGAGCAAGATGATCTAGACCTTCCTAATGCAGCTTTATTTCTAGTGTAGATTGTGATCCCCATGGTATGCAGACATTGCCAACCTATTGGCCACACAATAATACCCCTTTGGTATCTCTAGTATAGAGAAGAAGAAGCTTTTGTTGTAATTAGCACCCTACATCTTGCTAGGTAGTGCTTTGTATAAAAAAAGGTAAAGATGAAGTATTGTAGAGATATATTGTAGGAGATGAGATTGGAATCATCGTGAAGGCATGTTATAATGAGCCATGTGGTGAAGGGAGAAGTGACAACCAGGAAATCTCTGCTTACAAGATACTGGTGGTTGGCTAACCCTCCACCAAGATGCTTATGACTATTGTAAGTGTTATGACACTTGTCAATAAATGGGAAAGTCTAGAAAAACTAGTGCCATGCCATTATAGATTATCATTTCCTTTAAACCATTTGAGAATTGGGGCATTGACTTCGTGGGCCCAATCAACCCTCTAACCAAAAGAAAGTAGAACAAATACATTTGGGTATGTATTGATTATGTGATGAAGTGGTGTGAAGCCAAAGCTCTCAAATGAGATAATGGCAACAACATGGCTCTATTCTTGTAGGAGAACATTATTACCCATTTTGATAGTTCTTTGGATCTTTTAAGTGACAGAGATACTCATTTTCTAAACAAGATCATGGAAGAGCTAACAAAGATCTACAAGATCTACCATCATAAGTCCACACCCTACTATCTTAGATCCAACAACAAAGTTGAAGTCACCAATCATATCAAGTGTTTGATCTTGATAAGGACGATAGCCACACATCACTATGATTGGGATGATCGACTTATAGAAGCCCTCTAGGTGTACATAACCTCGCATAATGCCACAACAAGATAGACACCTTTCCAGTTGGTCTATGGTACATAATCCCTCTTTCTTGTTGAATTGGAATTGCCCTCTTTAGAAGTGGCCATCACAGAGCACCTAGGAGATGCCGAGTCCTAGAATGTTTGGACAAGACTTGAAGGATGGCCTTACAATGCATGGAAGCTGCACAAGGCTGATGCAAAGCTTGTTGTGATAGCTTCATTAAATGGAAAAATTTCAAAAAAGGTGACCTCATCTTGGCTTATGATTTGTGCTTTGGAAAGTTTCTTGGAAAGCTTTAACAATGCTGGATGGGCCCTTGTAAGGTACTTGCAATCAATCCTAATGGCTTTGTGTAGATACAAGTCATAAATGCCTCTGATGATCCCTTCTTGATCAATGGCTATCACTTGAAGAAATATTTTTTCCCTGGGGATCTTGACAATCACAGCAAATAACTCCTATTCCCCTTTGGTGTCGCTCCTTAGGTCTTCTCATACTGCTTCTGATAGTCATCATCATGTGGATTTTGTTGATGAAGCAGATGATTTCTACTGTATCCCTTCTTCCAGCTCTTGCTCTTATTCTCTTCCCCTTCCTTCCAATCAAATTAGATGTGGCATGGCTAGACTTGAGCACTAGTATTCTTGCCTTTGACCCAAAAAAAGAGAGAGAATAAATATAGGTTATGGGGGAAAATGACATTAGTCCTCCCTGCCATGCTGACCTACTGAGAAAAGGTGACAATACCCTAGGGAGTAGGAAGGAAAAAAAAGAGAAACTATAAATAAACAATCTATTATGGGAGAAAAGGAAGAATTTTCATGTCATAATAGGCCTCGCTCCAAGTAAAGGTGCCAAACACCCTTGGGCAAGAAGTTGGCTATGGAAAATGTGGTGGCACCTTGAAGTCCAAATACCTTACCTTTTTAGATGATATTACCAGGATATACTTCTTAAGCCACCTCCCTTGGTGCATTGTGTCCCTATTTTATTGGTGGCTGCCTCCCTTGGTACCTCTTTTTCAATAAATGTTTGACATCCATGACAAGTCAAAGCTGATCTTCATCGACAATCGTTGAGGGTGATATGAGCTTTTATCCTAACAAGATAGGGATGTGAGTATGGAGTAGCCTCTATATTCATCAATAGAGTGTGAGACAGTGGGTGTGGCAAGTAACCAATCTTTTGCTCTTCAATTCAAATGAGAGGTGAATGGTGTGAATGGAGTGCTACACCATGGGTTGGGCTTCTCAATACACAAAGCACGATCTATTTTGTACATGGTATTATAAGGCTCCCTAGCTTTTCTTCTTGCATTGTTTATTGACATAGGGTGGAAGCACAATTGCACCATCAATTGCGCACAAGGGATACACTCTTTGCACAAGTGACAATGAGGGTCACATTAATATGTGTTAGAAATCAGACTACCCTCCTATCAACCGAGCATGAGATAAAGGGGGTGCAAAGCGTGACTGGCTTGTTTTCACCAAAACAAAGAGGACATGATTAAGGGACATTACAACAAGTGGCAATCAGATATGTGCTTGTTTTTCTTTGCACATATGGGACGGGCCTCTACTATCACAATAAGACATGTCATTCTGCTTTGTGCACTGCATTACAAGGCTCCTTGGCCTTCCTTCTCGCACCTATGCTAGCTAGGTTGGACCGCACGAATGAACCATCAATTGTGCACATTGGCATACTCCCTTTGAGCCCCTCAATCTTGTCCATTTCTAAATTTGGTGTATGTTATGGGTTTTTCAACTCCTCTTTGAGTGACATGAGCCATGGGGTGAGAGACTGATTTATCATTCCAATATGAGTGGCTGTTGAGTGGAGTGTTATATTCTTCATCCATGACAAACTAGTGGTCTTCATCGACAATGCTACCACTTGGGTATTGCTACATGGTATTTGCCATGATTGGAGTGTGCTGTGTTGAGCTGTGGTATCTCTTGCCATTGACTCCAATCCTTTGATGCGCACCAACAATCATTTTTGACAACTGGCAAAATGGGCTAAGTGTTCCCAACCCTACTCTTATGCATATGTGTGCTTGTCATATGTTAAGTGTGGGGACATCACAATCCAATCGTTTATCAGTGCATAGGTCTTGTTGTTGGTCTTCACTTGATTTGGTAAGGTCATAAGTGTGGGGATGCATTCATACACGTCCATCACAGTCAAATCGTTTACCAGTGCATAGGTCCTGTTGTTGGTCTTCACACCTGATTTGGTAAGGTCATAAGTGTGGGATGCATTCTTGCACGTCCATCTTTTGAGCAATGGTTCATAACTAATTTTTGAAGGATTTTATGTGAGTCGGACGTATTTCCATGTGAACAAGTTCTTTTTGCATCAAAATGGAGATTTGACATGACAGGCTTGATTTTTCCCTTTCCATGGACATTTTCCTTTTAACAATCCATCATTCTAATGTACGGATTGATTGTTATTACTTTTTGCATGTTCGTAAGATATATATATTTTTACCCTTTTTCCATGTGAATATCCACCTTTTCCCTTGAAACTATATTTTGATTTGATAGCCCTCTATGACACATCAAATTGGACCTTTTTCCTTTTTCTTGCCCCCCGTTCTAACACACGAATTTCTTGTTATTAATTTTTTATTGTGTTTTCTTATGCATTTTTACTGTTTTTCTATGTGAACATGTCCCTTAACCACCAAAACTGCGTTTTGATATGACATCCCTGTCAAGCACTTGCATCACCACCTTTCCTTTTAACTGCATTCTATTTTGACCCAAATTAATTTCTAGTTCCTTTTACATGTGCATTTTTTGACATGTTTCTATGTGAATCCTCCCTTTTCACAAGTGACATGTATTTTGACTTGATAGTCATGTGTGGGTTGTCACCCTAACTATTTTTCCTTTCTATTACCCTTTGTTTCGATAGATAGATCTCCTGATATTAATTTTTACGTGTTTGTGTGTGTGCTTTTTCACCTATTTTTCATGGGAACGCCCCCTTTTTGACATCACTGGATACCTCTGAAAGGGATGCAGGAGATGCGGGAGAGAAGAGCACACACAATGTAGGTGCTGTCAACAATGTTATGACAGCCTTATTGCACTTTCATATATATATATATATATATATATATATATATATATATATATATATATATATATATATATATATATATATATATATATATATATATATATATGAATAAAGAATATGGGCAGTCACTGTACATGGGCAGGCCCAAGGGCCTTTTACACCAACAACCTCCCACTAAAAGGCCAATGGGCCAGGGAGTGAAAAAACAAAACAAAAGAAAATAGATAGGGTGAGGAATCATGACATCTCACCCAACGCCCAATCAGAAAGCGAGCTGTGCAATATGTGGCGGGAACCTCCTCACAAGAAGAGTCAAGCATCCCTGAGTCCATGACATCTAGGAGATAAGCAATCCCATAGCTCTAGACAATAGAGCAATCCATGACTGCTTCCCATGAAGCAAGCAACACAACTCATAAGTGCACGGCTGTAAAGCATCAGAGTGGCGCATAGCATCAGTGCAGTGCATAAAAGACAATGGAGAGCATATAGACTCTCCAAAGGCAATCATCAAAAGAGGGCCAGCATCCTAGACACAAGTCATACGAGGTCTCAAGATAGCATGCAGCCTCAGCAAAGTGGAAGACTGACATACGATAGTAGAATTAGTCATAAAGCGCACTGAACACGCATCAAGAGGCCTGAGAGGTGTCTACGTCTCATAAAAGATAGCATGACGGCTGTGTAGAACCTACTGGGCATCTAAATCCCAAAACCTGTAAGCCGTAAAGTCACCATCTCCATAAGCAAGGAGTATGCATCTATGTGACATAGGCTCATGTGGCATATTGACAAATGCCTGGTAGCCAAACATCCTCAAGTGATCATAGGAGGGTCTCATGCCACTCCATGCCTCATGCGGAGTAATAACATCCAAAGAGAAACACAACGTCCGATTAACCAAGTAGACTGCCATCATAAGGGGCTCAACGCAAAAGCCATAAGACAATCTAGCTGTGGTAACCATAGAAGCAACCTTTGCCTGTAAAGTCAGGCACATGCCACGAGCAATCCCATAATATCATGGGCATAAGAAATCAATGCCATATTGCTGACAAGAGATTCGTAAGCTGGGAGAGATAGCATGACTCTCATAATCCATTTGCAAGCATCTAGGCCTGCTACCAATAGAATCCATAAACATGTCAAGCATAGTAATAGCATCCTCAATCCATACCAAAGGGTAAGCCCAAATACGGTGGGTAGCATGATCCATGAAGGTCACAAAATACGACGCTCCACCAAGTGACTGGGAAGGCATAGGTCCATATACTGCAACATGGACTAGATCTAGAGGAGCATGCCTCACACAATCGCCACAAGCCAAAGAGGCTCTGCATGGACCATGAGTACAATGAGGGCAAGTAGCATGGAGAAGAGCAGGCAATAAGGCCATATCACATAAAGCATCCATCTCAATGTGTCATACATGGCCTAGGCGACAATTCTATAACAGTGCATATGGTATCTGTGTAACTGCAACCATAGAATCTCCCACATGAGAGACATGCACTACATAATCACTGCCATATCTAGCACCTTTGGCCAATACCAAGTAACCACAACACATTTTCCATGAAGTATTCCGAAGAGAGACGTAATATTTTGCACCATGCAACAGGCTGACAAAGATCAAGCTCTTACTGATCGTAGGTATATACAAGACATCACGGAGCATAAGAAAATACCCATTTGGCAAAGCCAAGTGTATATCCCCTGTACCAATAACATGACAATGCTGCTCAAGGCCCAAAGAAATACATCAGTCAACCTCCCTGTAAGAAGAGAACCAAGCTCTATGCGGAGTAACATGACAAGATGCCATACTGTCTAAAAGCCAATCAAAGGTATAGGCCATATCATTGAGCAAGTAATTTGTAGGGTAACATTATGCCATGAGTCTAGGCTCAGTTGCATCATCATGGGTAACTACATGCACCATACCACTATCAACAGTGGTCTCACCTAGTGTATCACTGACTCTACTCTCATGTCTAGTGTGACACAATATTTTTTTCTCTCTAATCTACTTGAAGCATTTACGCTTCACAAGCCCTGTCTCTCCATAGTGAAAGCAAACAGAACCTGAAAAACTTGTAGAAGAGGACAATTGCTCTGTAATAGCATGAGTAGGGCTGTCCAATACATGCAAGGAGCTCAAAGAATCAAGGGAACTCTCATAAGAGAGAAGAGGCTCATCAAGAGGACTGTCTGCATGACTAGAAGAGCTGGAAGTCGTCATAGCATACTGCAAAGGGGACTCATCCAAACCAGAAGGGGAGAATACAAAGACGGATGCAAAAGCTCCCACACGGACAAGCCTAGCAGACAAAAGCATAACATATCTAACCACTGTAGCTCGTAGCCATAAAAGAATAAGCATGCCTCAGAGCCATAAATGTATAAGCATCCCCGAAACATAGGAGTATACATAACTTTGCAGTGTCTCATACCATGTACTAACATACATGTCCAGCTAAGAACGATAGGTGGCAAATAAACCTGTAAGAATCAAGCTCCAATAAAAGCCCAAATATCTATGTAAAAGCATCCAGGTAAGAGGCTCTATAAAATACATAGCAGTAAACCATATGTGCATACACGGGTGGCTATAAAGATCAACTAGTCCCCGACATACACAAGCAATAGCAGCCCAAATAGCATAGATGCCATACAAAAGAGAAGTAAAACAGCCATAACTATAAATCCCAAGCACTATCCAAGTCCACTGAGCAGTAAGTATCCCTCATATCAAGTGCAAACAAGCAATCACAGCTCAATAGGCAACTGCCAAAACAAGGGAGCAGTTCATTGCTCAATACTTGTAAGTGCATCCAAGTAATAGCCAAGTTCCATAATCGGAGCATCAAATCCCATATAGCATCCAAGGTCGTAACGAAAAAAGCTAAGTCGTAATGGAAAAATCCAAGCCAATGTCCAACTGCTCAAGGGAATACTCAAATGAATGTCTAGATGAGCTCAAACAACTGCCATCCATAGCCAAAGCATAAAGCATTCACCAAGACATCATAACCCATACTAGGTAGCCTAGGCATAAGCCATGTCATAGATGAAATGCCAGCTACAAAGAAGTGATAGTAAAACCCAAATCAAGATCTAATCTCAGTTCAAAAGCATTTCGGAGCATAAACAAGACATGTGGCATAGTCCAAATACATCATGACATCATACTGAGTAGTCGGGAGCACCCCGTGATCAATAGGCATTACCCAACTATAGCATAAATAGCTTCAGTCCTGAAGTTTTCAGCAGCATATAACCTCTATAAAATGAGAAAATCTGTGCTCAATCCAAGCTCAAATCCATAGGCAAACCATAGGCATACATTCCCGTATGTATAGGCACTAACCGAGCATAATCGAGCATCAAATGCCAAGACATGTAAGCATAAAATTGAAGTAATAGGTAGCTGCCTTGTTTTGGATAAATCTAGGACTATTCAAAATAGTTAATGACTGAGCTAAATCAGCTCCAAATGCATCTCACATAAGAGGCATAACATCCACAAGTGATGCGGTATCAATAGACATAAGTAGAAGCATCACATAAGCCATAGGCATACAAATACATGTTGTCTTAGACCTGAAATCTATTGCAAAATATTTTGTCATCAGAATTTGGAAAATCTAACATCACCATCGCGTCCAGAGTGTGCCAAAACCCCAACTTAGACTCTTACCTTACGTGAATCAGGTTGCGAATACCCGAGATATGACAAAAAGAGTGATTTTTGAGCCATTTTTGCAAACAAGTGCAAATAAAACGTGAGCATGTTGCTGTACTTGAGGGCCCAAATCACGGTGGGTAGGGGACAAGCAAGAGCCCAATGAAGGCCTACAATAGGCCTACACAAGCCTAGCACAAGTCAAAGCAAGATGTGAAGAGAACAAGCTTCAACGATGGAAGCTATGGCTACCTCTTCATGAAACCCTACTGTTCATGTCAAAGAATGGCTGAGAACTGAGTGAGACGCAAGATCTCATACCTTGTGTAGATGTCGAGGAAGGCCAGGAAGCGCTCGCGAAGGACCTGCTCTGATACCAATTGAAAGGGATACAGGAGACGCGGGAGAGAAGAGCACACACAATGTAGGTGCTATCAACAATGTTATGACAACCTTATTGCACTTTCATATATATATATGAATAAAGAATATCGGCGGTCACTGTACATGAGTAGGCCCAAGGGCCTTTTACCCCAACAACCTTGTTTGGGTCCTCAATTGTTTTTTAGCTCTTGTCTTGCCCACTATTCTTTTTTTCAACGTCTTTATCTAATAACCAAATTTTTCAATGTTAATTTTTCCATGCTTTTGCGTGATTGGGCCTCCCCATGTGCCTGCATGAATATCATTTTTTGCCTCATGCCACATGTTGTCATACCTACAACGTGTTGGGTTGCCTATCCATGCTCCTATGCACCCATTTTGCTTTCATTAGTGTAAATTTTTTTACCGTGTCCCGTGTGTATGTTTAAGATGCATGGGTGCACACTCACTTCTCTATTTTATTTATTTATTTATTTATTTATTATTTTTTCAAATATCTTATTTATCATTTATCATTTAACATTTTTTCATCTTTTTTCTCTTTTTTTGAAAACAAAACAAAAATTACTTTTTAATTTTTTACTTTTTTGTAAACCTCTCTCTCTCTCTCTCTCTCTTCTATTGACCCTCTCTCCCTGCCTCCCTACCTCCCTTCCTTCCCCTTCCTCCCCTCCCTTCCTCCTCGTCCTCCCTCCTTCCCTTCTTTCTCCTTCTCGTCCTGTTCTTCCGCCTCCCTTTTCTACTCTCCTCTCCTCTCCTCCCTTTCCATCTCCTCCTTCTCCTTCTTCTCCTCCACTTCCTCCTCCTCCTTCTCCTCCACTCCCTCCTCCTTCTCCTTCTCCTCCACCTCCTCCTACTCTCCTTCCCCCCCCTTCTACCCCCCCAGGTCCCGGTTCCTACCCTCTACCCTTCTTGTCCCCTTAACCCCCCATAAGCCCCTTTGCCATTGCCTTTTCACCCCCTCAAACCCGTAACCCCCCTCCCCCCGTAAGCTCCTCTTTCCCACCTTTCTCCCCTACACCCCGCGTAGGCCCCTATGCCCCTTCACCCTCCCTCATGCTTATTGTGTCCGTGTGTTTGAGGTGGTTCTTGTGGATTATTTCTTATGGGTTTGTGGCTTGTGGTGGTTCATGTACAGGTTTTAGCATGCCTGCGAGTGAATTTTTGTCGATTACTGTTCATGTGCGAGGATGCACGTCTCATTTTATTTGTGCCACGGAGTTCAAAGCTTCTATTTACATGCAATCACCCAACCAATGCCCCCAACACATACTTTTTTAAAAATTTCAAATAAAAACTTGAAAACACATAAAAACTTGTAAAAATTCAAAATAGCTCTAAAACAAATTTCAAAAAATCATGCAAAATATACTAATGATAAAAAATAAAAACAAAAACAAACCCAACAAAACCAACCAAGAATCAAACATAAAAATTTACATACAAAAATTCATTTACATGTCTATCTCGCTTTTTTTTTTGTCATTGTAATTATAAGCCAAGGTTTCTTTTTTTTCATTCTTATAGGAGTTTGACTAGCTTCTAGTCATCTATCCATTTTTTTCTTTTGTGGATTTGTGGTCATTGTAGGAGTTGAGGAGTAGTGTCCTTATCACCCTTTTCTTGTCAAACCTTCTGAATGTCCCATATACTGCTAGGTTCTTTTCTTTTTCCCTTCTCCACCTATATCCTCAAACATAATTAACTTGTAATTAAATTCAACCCAACGTTGCACTACAAAATGAATATATGACCTCCCTAAATTCTAAATAAAATCAACCCGATCATTAATTGTAAAAGAAACTCTCACCATTGTAGAAGCACATTGCACTCTAACCTCACTTAATTTTTAAAATTTTTAAAATGAACTATTGATGTCACATGTGCATGTGCACATGCGCTATAGACACATTAACTTGTAATAAAATAAATACCCATCATCATGCATGCATGCACTTTGTTCCAAACATCATCTAATTGTTTAAAAAAAATATTTGTAGGACCTCTATCAAGTCAAAGTCAAAGTGGGGTTGGATTGTGAAACTCAATTCACCTTACATTAACATGCTTAATTAAAATGAACTATTACATAAATTTATAACTCATAAAGAAATACAAATAGCAGTTATCCACTCACTTCACCCCACCATAGGTTAACGAAACGCATTTTATGAGGATGGGGTTATTTGTCCAGGTTGGTCTTATTAGTCCTTGTATTTTCTATTTGTCAATATGTGGCACCTGTTATGTGTATATTGTCGTTTGTATTTGGTCTCTAGTTAGTGTCAGGGTTCGTAGTATGCTGGATCTTTGATTTTCTTTTCTGTGCCTAACTGCATGGTCTCAAGGTGCTTGTATGTTGCATATCACAGAGCTATTGGTCACACGTATGCATATGTCATGTTGAATTTTTCTTACATACATTGTGACTTGTTTAGGGATTGGTTAGGTGTAGACCTATTGGTTTGTGCTATTCCCTTATTTTCTCTGAGTGGTGGTCTTTGTGTTGGTTTTGTAGGAATTCACTTTCTTGTTTCTTGGTTTGTGTATGTGTGGTATATCTTGTGTATTCAGAATGGCGTCCCCATCAATAATGGTTCAGTATGTCCCACTACCGATTCATGACTACTCCTAGTTGCTAGGCGTAGATTGTATTCATCGAGCTGGCCTCCATCATTTTGGAACCCTCATAGTTTTCCCTTTCTAGGATCTTATAGAAAGCATTCTGTCTTGCTGTATTGTTGTAGCTTCTATTTATCTTCTACCAACATTAATGAAGCTATGTTTTTACCCCTTTCTATTTCTCATGTTCCTAGTGGCAACCATCTGTTATATTAGGTGAGGAGATTGTTGCTCTTCTTTAGAAAGAGACTTCCGCCCCCTTGGTAGCCAACAAAGTCGTTACTAGTTTAGGGGAATCAGTGGGCTAGTATCTCCTCTCCTATCTAAAAGCAGTTAAGCCAATTTCTCTGGGATCACTTTATGTTGGCAAGCTTGTACCAAAATGCCTATCTAAGGAGCTTTTTACTACTTCTGTCAAGATCCTTAAGGGTGTGAAGTTTAATTGGGCATAGTTCCTTTTGACAAAGACATATTGATATTTTTAACGAGTTTAGAAAGGACAACTTAGTAATATTTCTTATGGAGCCATTCTCTAGAACGTGATTACTTTTAAGCCTTCCCCTGGTGGCATTCCTATTCCTGAATCTGGTGATACTCCTGTACAACCTCCACCTATAGTTCCTTCCCCTCCTGCAATGCAAGAAAATTTTTGATGAGGAAGATGAACCTCCTACTAGGGTGATCCATAGGAAACATTCTCACCACCTATAGACTCTTTCATGTTCTGTTCATGTTCTTGATCCTTCTCCTATATAGGCTCTTGTGCCTATTGTTTCTACTGGTCCCCTTCCTACATTCCTTTCTTGTGTTAATCTATTTGCAGCATAATGGGATGGAAAACTTGATCCTCAAACTATGCCATTTTTTGAAATAGTAGTATATGGGCCTATGCTTTCCTAGATGGTCTCCAATGTCTAGGCAACACTAAAAACAATGATGAATTCTTCTCTCCAAGCTATATATATAGGGGTTTCACCTCTTTGCAAGAAAAGGTGGATTTCTTGACTAGTCCGTTGAGTAAAGCTTTGGAGGATTTAGCATTTAAAAAAGGCACTCTTAGTGATATTCAAAAACAAAAGGACCAAGTCTATGAATTTGTTGGAAGGCCAAAAACCAACCATTACTTTGATGACCCATAAGTTAATTATTGCTAAAGATGTTCAAGCCTCCTTGGCACATGAGCATGATTCTGTTCTCTTTGAGATAGTGGTTTTAGCTTCTAAGTTGGGCACTTGTGAGGGTGAGTTGCAATATTCCAATGAAATTATTGCAATGCAATAGAAGATAACTCAGGAGTTGAATGTAAAGTAACTACAATTTCTGTTCCTCCCCCTACTCCTATAGTCTCTTTTGTTCAATCTTCCACAGAGGAGATAGAAAGCCTAAAGTAACAAGCCAAATTAAGTGATGCTCTTTCTAGTAAGGTGGACCAATGTCATGTCGCTACACAGACATAATGTGAAAAACTCTCGAGTGCATCATCATCTAGCTTTCTTATTAATCTAGAGAGTTAATATCATATTAGTCATTAGTATTAGTGTTCATACTATGGACGGTTCAAATCTACAAGATTTTTGGATAATTTTAGCTTATTTTTAATATTTTAGATATTATTTCTTGTAAATATCCTAAAAAGGTGTAGAAAACTTCTAGAATAGGGTGTCATGAAAAAAACAAGTGACTTTTCATCTAGTTTTGGAGATCTCATGCAAAAAGAAGGGTTCTTGAATCCGTGCCACACGTGACTGTAGTTTTCAGGCAGCAAATAGCACTCCGGATGGAAGGAGGGTGAAGGAGTAATATGGGAAAATCATGACCAGGTATCTTGGTGTTTTAACTCCCCTTTTGGAACCAACAGAACCATCAAATTTTCAATCTAAGTAGTAGAGTAGAAGCTATTATTTGGTGCAAGTTTTGGGGTATAGTAGGGTGAAACAAGACATGGTGAAGAGGAGACTTATTGTAAACAAGTTTTCTTAATCAAGGATTGGTTTTGGGATACTTTGAGACTCTAATATCTTGCATGTATGTTGTTTCATCTCTCATTGATCTCTACTCTATGTAATCTCTATCATCATCTTTGCGCTCATATAAGAAATTGCTTAATCTCTTACTATCGTTAATCCTCACTTAAGAATCTCTCTAACATCATATACATCTATCTATCCATTACTACTCTTATTCACTCCCATAGCTAGAGATCGTCATACAGGCAAATTATCTTGATATCTTTTTGGTGAACTCGATGTGAAACAGCCAGGGTGGGAATTCAAAGCTATGATGAGCCTAGCTTATTGGTAAAGGTGTTGTGCATCAAGAAGACATGTTGCAGATGTTTAGGGAGTTTGGAATGTATATGCAACAACAGCAAAGCATGGAGAGGATGGAAGAATCTATAACAAAGGCACTTCAATTGGTGGTGAACAAGGTAGATTAATTTGAAGGTCATGATGTGTCTAAGTATCTCAAGACATATGCAAAGGAGATGGAGTTTGAACAGGGTCTTAAAGCAACAAATGATAGCAAAATTTGAGGGGATTGTTGTTATGGAGATAAAAACAAGGATTAGAGAGATATAATAGGCACATGCTAACAATTGGGACAATTTCAAGAAGGTGCTCAAGCATGAATACTACATGGAAGATCTTAAGCAGGTAACCAAGAGGACTTTCTTTGAGTGGGTTGCTAAACCCAATAAAGAGCAATTGCCTACAAAATTGCTATGAGAGTTTGAGCATAAATACTCTCAATTATCAAATAGGGAACAACCCTTGAGGTTGAAAAGATTGAACTTTTCTTGCAGGGTGCTGACTCTACACTTCAAAGAAGTCTTGAAGTACTTTTGGAAGATAAGGATGTTGAATAGGGATTGAAAACTAATTGGAAGGAGGTGGAAGATGTTTTGCTTGCAAAGAGACAAAAACAAAGGGACAAGATTGTTGTGGCTAGTATTGTTTTAGCTTCTACTTCAATGGAGCAAGTAACCACACCAATAATTGTAAGTCTCAAAGTTGAAGACTTAGTTTTGGATGAGTTGGTGAAAGGTATGCGAGAGTTGCAATTAAAGTTTTCAAGATTTGAAGAAAAAGGAAAACCCTCTTAGCAAAGGCCTCATCAAGCTCTTGGTGGTTCTTATTGAGGGTTGAAATGACTTGATTTATTGGTTGATTTTTGTTGTTTTTGAGGACTAAATGGTTGATTTTTGATGGATTTTGTATTTTGTTTAGTTGTTTTGGAAGTGTTTGAGAGTGTTTTGGAATGCCTTTGATGAAGAAGAAGATGAAGAGATAGAGTTAGAAGATGAGAATGGAAGGGAAAAAGCACTTGGGGCAAGGCATCCTCTACATGGAACCAACACTTCTACTTTAGATGATGATATAGATGAAGAAAAAGAAAAGAGAGAGGAGTCAGAAGAGAAGAAAGAAGAAGAGGGGGAGGATCCATATCTTGGAACACCTTGACCCTAACAACCCCAACAATAAGAATCAACCAAACCCTCATAGCTCAATGATGGTAGGCTAGAAAAAGAGTTGAAGGAAAGAATCATGAAAATATGGGATGAGATAGAAGAAGAGGATAGGAAAGAAGAAGAAAGAGATTTGTTAGATGGAGCCATAGAGAAGATCAAGGAAAAGATGAGACAAGAAAATAGAAGAAAAGAGATAGAAGAACAAGTAGAGTTAGCTAAGAAGAAGCTAGAAGAAGAAGAGAAGCTAGACCATGATAGGAGAAAACAAGTAGAAGAAAACAAGAAGAAGAAAGTTAGGAAAAAGATTGTGAGCAAGAAAAAAAAGACGAAGAAAGCAAGTTGAAAGAACAAATATGGAGAGCTAGGAAGCCAAAGGAAGAAGATAGACTAGAGCAAGAAGAGAAAAAAAAGATAGATCAAGGCATGAAGGCCAAAGAAGAAAAGATAGAAGACAAGAAGGAAGAAAAAGAGCAAAAGATAGAGAAGGAAAATAAAGAGAATGACACGAAGAAGAAGACGAAACCAAACGCCAAGAAACAGAGGCAGGCCAATAGAGCCAGGATGAGAGATGAGAATGAAGATGCCTCCAAAACCTCCCAAACTCAACTCATGGCTAAGGACGAAGCAACCCCACCTTTTGATCCAATGCCACATTCTATCCTAGCCAAATCAGATCAAAGTAGGAACCAAGTGCACTTTAGCAATGGAGTCATTGGCTACACCTTTGAGCCCAAAGAGGTAAACCCTTATGAGCTTGAAAAGAAGAAGTCAGAGGAAAAAGCCTAAAAGAAGGGAGAGCATGAGGGAATGCTCGCAATATGGTCCAACCAAGGTAACTTAGTGCCATGGAAGGGAACCTTGCTAGAGAACTCTCCACCAACTCACTCTTAAGGGGAATGTCTTTGGTCTATGGAACCCATTTGGACCATACTCAATGCTAACAAATATTGAGTTCTTGGCATTCAAGCCACAAGCAGTGCAAGGAGTTGTCATCCTGATCCTATGGATCCATGACACACCAAGCACCACACAGATAGGCGTCACCCCAAGAGCTTCAAGGATACCTCTACTTCCCCAAACCAAAATCTAGTCTAAGTGTGATGACTTAGTCCATTCCCCACTAAAAACCTCAACTCCAAATGAGGCTAAGAGAGCCAAAGAGGTGCCATGCACCAAGACTGCACCTTCCATGCAAGAAGGCAAGCTAAACCAACTAGCTTGTCAAAGTACAAAGCAAGCAAGAAAGATCTATCAAAGAGGCCAAATAAAATATCCCAATTACTTGACTTGGCGATGAGGGCAAAGTGTCTTGGCAAACGAACTAAGAACACGAAGTCCTGAAGGCCCAAGGCAATGGCACGAAGAAAGGGAGGATTGGTGCAAGGAGCAACTCAATGGACCACCTCCCTTAAGGTGTGGCATAACATGGCAACCACAGCGCCACCACGCCTTGAGCCCAACAATGCAACAACTTGGGATCACACCTACAAAACTTGGCATGCAAAGCCATAAGTACCAAGCCACCTCAAGGTAGGACTATGAAGCCTCCACTCCTCAAATGTAATTGAGTCCTGGTAAGAGGTGGGGGGTGTGGAACATACCCCCCACCTCTTACCCACTTGCCCATTCCCACCACTGCCTATTATTATCCCCCCCCTTCCTTTATTTCAACATCCAAATTTAATTTTGATATTTTCTATTAACTTTAAAAACAAAATATACCACATCCCTGTCTCTCATTGTATCCATAGAGAGAGAGAGAGAGAGAGAGAGAGAGAGAGAGAGAGAGAGAGAGAGAGAGAGAGAGAGAGAGAGAGAACCCAAGTCCCAAAGGCCCAAGGCAACGGCACGAAGAAAGGGAGGATCGATGCAAGGAGCAACTCAATGGACCGCCTCCCTTAAGGTGTGGCATAACATGTCAACCACCGCGCCACCACGCCTTGAGCCTAACAATGCAACAACTTGGGATTGCGCCTACAAAGCTTGGCATGCAAAGCCATAAGTACCAAGCCACCTCAAGTTAGGACTATGAAGCCTCCACTCCTCAAATGTAATTGAGTCCTTGTAAGAGGTGGGGGGCGTGGAACATACCCCCCACCTCTTACCCCCTTGCCCATTCCCACCATCGCCTATTATTATCCCCCCCTTTATTTCAACATCCAATTGATATTTTCCATTAACTTTAAAAACAAAATATACCACATCCCTGTCTCTCATTGTATCCATCAAGAGAGAGAGAGAGAGAGAGAGAGAGAGAGAGAGAGAGAGAGAGAGAGAGAGAGAGAGAGAGAGAGAGAGAGAGAGAGAGAGAGAGATATATATATATATATATATATATATATATATATATTTCCAAACCCCCCCACTACAAACTAACCTTTTTCAAAACAACAACACCAAACCTTAAAACCCACAAACAAAACCAACACCACTAAAAACAACAAAAACACACACACACACACACACACACACACACACACACACACACACACACACACACACACACACACACACATATACACACCCCATAACCATCGACACAAATACTACTTCCACAACAAACCCACCAATATCTTTTTTAAAAAATTTAGCAAAACACAAAACAGAAAAAAAAGGACAAACATAACAAAAAACCAATCACCTTACCCCCCTCTCCGTTTTTTTCCCTTTTTCATGAAAATTTAGAAAAAAATTAAAAACCTTCAATTTCATGAAAATTTATAAAAAATGCTTGAAAAATTGTTTAAAAATCAAGAAAAATCCCAAAATTTTCAAAAAATCATAGTAACTTTTCTTTACATTTTTGGATCATTCACATATGCTGAAATGATCAAAATTAATTGGGAACCAACTAATTGAATATATAAACCCTTATTAAATGTGTCAATTTTTGAAAATTTCTTTTTAAACTTTGAAATTCTAAAAATTTTCAAAAAATATATTAGACTTTTGTGCATAGCTTTTAACCTACATTGCTAAATAAACAAAGTAGAAAAAAATATTAATCAGGCATCCATATCAAAATCGATTAAGAAGAAATACAAAAACAAAAAAAAAGTCCCAATTTGACAAACCAACCAAAACCCACATAGTAATAATAAATTAAAAAAATTTAATGGATATAATTGATTGAAAACATGACAAAAAACATATTATAATTTATTGAAAGTATTTGCCATGGTGTTTGGTTTGTTTTGCTTATATTGGCAAAAATTTTTAGCTCGTTGGATTTTCTTGGTGGATTCCATTGTGGTTACATCATCTCAGTTACTAATAGAGCATTCAAACTGTACTTGCATACACACTCTCCTCCAAATACTACGTTCTTTTCCTTATTTTCATTTTAGCATAAGCATCATAAATAATTATTAAAAATGAATCAGTTGATCACATTTTACATGCGCATTCACACTAGACACACCTTTTAATTAATTAAAAAGAACTAGTTGTTCATGAAGCACGTGCTTGCACCAAACACACTAAATAAAAAGTGTGTCACACATTAATTTATAAAAATAAACTTGCATTTAGAGACCCAAAGTCGGGCATGTTAATAAGCACCGTCAACTTTAAAAAAATTTAATGGATAAAGCAGATATATTGTCTAAGTGGAGAGGATGTGTTGTTTGCAAATTTTCCAAAATCCTCCCAAAACTTTTGTTGATGAATCCTTCTCTATGGATCGCTTACGTAATCACCAAGCCTTCAAGAGGGATCATCTTCATTGATACCCATGACTTTATTTTTTGATGATTCATAATGATATCTCTTTTGGAGGTGCCATTCATATGGCTGTTTTGTGTGTGTGTGTGTGTGTGTGATGGTTATTTTGTTTTAAGTTGGGGTCATGGTGGTTGGAGATTCAACATTATTCAAGAAGAGATCTTTTTGAAGATTCGTGGTGGTGATGATGCTAAATGGATAGCTCAAGATGCAGAGATGCAACACCTCTTATATTCTTTAACAGTTTGTCATGTTTTTATCTTTCCAAGTTATGATAATGGATAAAGGTGTTTTTCTTTCGCTGCAATTCCTTATTAGATATAGATTATGAGTTATGGTCGTGTTTGAATGGTGTTTCTAAAAAAGCTGAAGAAGATCAAGTTGAGCTATATTTTGAACTTTTATTCTCTTTTTCCTAGATCACAAGGATGCTCCCTGATTAAGTGTGGGGATATGTTGAGGGTTGAAATGTCTTGAGTTATTGGTTGATTTTTGTTATTTTTGTGGATTGAATTGCCAATTTCTGATGGATTTTGTATTATTTTTAGTTGTTTTGGAAGTGTTTGAGATTGTTTTGGATGACGTTGGTTAGGTTTTGAAAGCTCATGATGTTTTATAATAGAGATATGATGTTCCAACATGTTCTGTTGATGTGTTGTTAATGTCTGATTGGTTCTGTTTGGGTCTCTTGAGCTTTTGTTTTGTTATGTTTTCCTTCTGTATGAGGGTTGGAATAATGATTGATAAAGTTTGAGAGTGTTTAAAAGCTTATTTATTGATTCTTGATGGTTTTGGAATGATTTAAGTGAGCTCAAGACTTTTTGATGACCTTCTGTATGCGAGCTTCTATAGAGCCTCTGTCTTTATTCTGTTATGTTCTGTATGCCTCTGTAAAGTGTGATATGGGATGAATCTGTAGCTCGGGGAAGTTTTTTCAATCTTGGGAAGAGATGAATACAAGTTTAAAATAGCTCAAAGAAGTAGCTGTTGAAGCCTTGAAGTGAAGACTGAAGTGACAATGACAGTGATGAGCTACAAAGAGATATTGTAGTGGCTCTGGTGACCTTTCATATCAGGCATAGCTCTTGGGAGGGGTTTCCATGACCAAAGAGGGGTTATGAAGGATTATTCTTGATTATCCCATTGTACAATTGAGAGAGAGCATGTATGAGAGAGAGTGAGAGTGAGAGATAGCAAAATCTATGCAAAACAATGTATCTATGAGTGAGAGATTGTGAGAGAAAGCTATGGAACCTTTGAATAAGAATGTTATGTGATGATTTCCATTCAAAGTGATATATTCTCTTGTGTCTTTGTGGTTTTTTTATGGATTCTATGAAGAATACGAAGAGCATAATCAATTTGGTTCAAGTTAAAGCCATGGAGCATTTGCTTTTATGAAGCTGTGTGAAGATTTCTTATTCCTAGTGTTCTTTTCCTTGTTGTGGACATACCAAATATCAAAAAGATGTTTGTTGATGATACAAGATAAATTTTCTTACAATCGGTTTCCCATTTTGAACTTGTATTCTCTTTTTCCTAGGTCTCAAGGATGCTCCCTGATTAAGTGTGGGGATATGTTGAGGTTGAAATGACTTGATTTATTGGTCGATTTTGGTTATTTTTGAGGATTGAATGGTTGATTTTTAAAGGATTTTGTATGATGTTTAGTTGTTTTGGAAGTGTTTGAGAGTGTTCTGGATGAGGTTGATTATGTTTTGGAAGCTCATGATGTTTTATAGTAGAGATATGATGTTTTGACATGTTCTATTGATGTCCTGTTAGTGTCTTATTAATTTTATTTGGATTTGTTGAGCTTCTATTTTGCTATATTTTCCCTCTATATGAGAGGTTGAATAATGATAGATGAAGTTTGAGAGTGTTTGGAAGCTTGTTGATTGATTATTTTCTTGTTGATGGTTTTGAGTGATTTAAGTTGAGCTAAGGACTTTTTGATGCCTTCTATTAACCCTTTGTTGACCGTTTGTACAGCCTCTATCTCTATTTTGTTATGTTTTATATGCCTTTGTAAGAGTGATAGGGATGAATGTGTAGCTTTGGGAAGTTTTTCAATCTTGGGAAGAGATGAATATATGTTCAAATTATCTCGACGAAGTGGAAAAAGTAGCTGCTGAAGACTTGAAGTAAAGACTAAAGTGACATGACACTGATGAGCTACGAAGAGACACTGTAGTGGCTTTGGTGACCTTTCATATTAGACATACCTCTTGGGAGGGGTTATGAAGGATTATTCTTGATTATCTCATTGTACAATTGAGAGAGAGTATGTATGAGAGAGAGAGAGAGTGAGTGAGTGTGTGTGTGTGTGTGTGTGTGATAGCTAATTCTATGCAAAACAATGTATCTATGAGTGAGAGATTGTGAGAGAAAGCTATGGAACCTTTGAAGAAGAATGTTATGTGATGATTTCAATTCAAAGTGATGTATTCTCTTGTGTCTTTGTGGTTTCTTAATTAATTCTATGAAGAATATGAAGAGCATAATCAAGTTGGTTCAAGTTAAAGCTGTGGGAGAATTGTTTCTATGAAGTTATTATTCTTGGTGTTCTTTTCCTTGTTGTGGACATACCAAATATGAAAAAGATATTTGTTGATGATACAAGATAGATTTTCTTGCAAATGATTCCTCATTTTCTTGGTGTTTCTCTTGGGGCTCCAGTTCTGTTTCGAGATGCATATGGTGTGATACTATTATTCACTTTTGAAAGGATTGTGATTCATTCAAAGATGCATTAGGGAAAGGTGTTGTCTTATTTAAAGATGGGAACATTCATTTGTGGGAGATACATTTACTCTTAGTACTAGCTTTGGAAAAGATGGTATGAGAAATCTTGTGGATGGATGAGAAGTCTGAACAAGTATCAACTTGTAGGTGGAACATGTATCAAAGAAAGAGGCTAAAATGAATGAGAGGTCTGAACAAGTTAATGAGCTTTGGCCTTATGCAATAAAGGCAACAAAAAGAGGGAAGGTTGCTAGGGATGCTTTGCACCAAGTTGGCGATTATATTTGACAAACAACATGTTGGGATGATCCTGTAGACTCTTTATCAGTATATGCATACATTGTAAGGAGCCAAAACAACGAAGCTATTGTTGAAGAAAAGTACAAATGATAAGAAGGCAATGAAGGTACATCAAACCTTTCTTACAATTTGCTTGGTCTTGGCAATTGAAAATCAATGCTCTCACAAGCAAGAGGAGAAAGAAAACTAGCTTGGGAATAGGACGTTGGTCAATACAATGTTAGAGGGAGAGTTAAAGGAGCCACAAGGGGGTGCTATCGTATCGTAGGGGAAAGCCACCAAAAAGACTAAGCCAATAGAGTGGGAGAGGGAGAGTTTCTCAAGCGGCAGAAAGGTATGCTATCACGCCACATGGAAAGTCCTCAGGTAGATGGTTGATACAACGTGAGAGGGAGAGTTGCTTGAGGCCGAAGGTGCGGTATATTGGAGGGAAATAGGGGGAAGTGGAAGAAAGGAGACAGAGTTACCTCGTGATGCATCTCCACATGATGTTCCTCCACTTGAAGTACCTATGGATGATGCACCATGGGAGAAAAAGCATGAGCAAAGGAAAGGTAAATCTAAAACTCTAGCTTACAAATTGCAATTGTCTAGAAATGTGAAGAAAGTGTTGGAAGAAAGAATTCTCAATAGCAAGGTGGAATTCACTTTGGGAGAGGTACTTGGAATTGCTAAAGGTGAGTTTCATAAGGAGATCATTGATATCATCAAGAGGAAGTGACAAGTTTTGGGAGATCCTAACAATCCTCACTCACAAGGAGATGGAGAGACCCTAAAGTCCCAAGGGATACATGGTATACAGGAGGTACACATAGCACATGCATATAAGATGAAGATGCAAGAAGTGTGGTGGATTGTAATAATCAATTTTTGAGATAGATTAAGCATTTGATTTGAGTATGATGATAAATCTAAAGTCTTTCACAGAAGCCATTATTCAAGGAATCATTGGGCCAGGGTTATGACAAAGACTAAGGTTGGTAATCTTGATGAGGCATGTGTTGCACTCATAGATCATGGTTTAGAAATTAATCTTATGTCAAAGATTCTCTACTCCAAAGGAAGGTTGTTAACCCTCAAACAACAAGGTGGAAAAGCTGAAAAATCTAAAGCAGAAGACAAGGCCAAGGAAAACGTAAAACAGAAGATGAAGGTGCACCAAGAAGAATCTGGAAACACAAGAAGTGCAGAAAAGTCCTAAATCAAGGAAAATGTGCACAAGAAAAAGCGCGAGTCTATACTTTTGTAAAAACGCGCAAGGCGCACCATGATTTATTTTAAGAGTGCCGGGCTCTCACCCATGCAATTTGTAAAGATGGTTGGGCAATAGGAAGGAAGCTAGGAAGATAAAAGAACAATGGGACAAAGGGCCTAGGCAACGACCGGCCATGTAAAAAAGGGGATAAGGGGATGACCGCCCAAAAGAGATTTAGGGTTTTATATATAAAGTTGAAAAGGGAATAAGAAGCTCATTCTTGTGTGTGGCAAAAAGCTGCTTCTTCTTCTTCTTCTCTTCTTCTTGCCTTCTTGCTTGTGCTTGAGAGAGGGAGTGAGTGAGTGTGAGGGAGTGAGTGTGTGAGAGTGAGGGATCGAGGAGAAGAAGCTCCCCATCTCCTCTCTTAATCTTCTTCTCTTTTCTACTCTTCTCTTGTCTCGTGCGGCTATGGAGGATGGAGCTTGTTGGAGAGGGATTGAGGTTTCTTGAACTTTCCTCAAGGATCCTGGAGCTACCGACGTGCATGGAAGAGGAGGGTACTCGATCGGGCATCAAGGTAAGCTCACTACACCCCATAGGTAGGGAGGGCGCGTCGGCTATGTGAGAGGTAGCCATGGCTGCTCTGCTTGAAACGCTTGGCCAATAAGCAGTCCATAGGTCTCGGGGGTTGAGCTTGTAGCTCCCTTCATTTTAGTTCCATTGTAGAGACTGACGGAATCGAGCCTTGAGCGCCGTGAGCTTCGAATCGAGCATAGAGGTAGGGTGTTCAGCCTCAACCAGTACTTGAGATAGATAGGAGATTTATATGGTTTCATCTTCAAAACAAGTAAGTAGTTTGGTTTGTTGTGGAGTAGACAAGTAGGTAAATCAATCTCAACCATTGTTTTTTATTTTTGTTGCGCTTGGATAGGATTAGGACCAAGGAAATAGGGAAAACAGAAGGGTTTTGTGTTGCTGAAAACATGCTGGAAATTGGGAGAAAGGGGCATGAAATCCAAATCTTGAGTAGATGGGTGGAAGAGGGGCAACCATAAAATTGAAGGAGATTTGAGCAGGGCAATAAGAGGCTCAAAAGGTCAGGGGAAGCCTCATTTTGTAGTCAAACATCAAAAGAGAGAGAGCTTGAGAGAGAGAGTGTGAGTGCATGTACAAAAGGGGTTTGATCCAGTCATTTTGTTGTCGCCCAGCCATTCCATGTACTCCTTGACCTTCTCTGAGTTGTGCTTGTTTGATTTGGAAGGTTGGAGCTTGTACCATGACCCCCACGTGTAGCATTTGTCACTCGCGTTCTTGCAATTGTGCCACGACAAACACTGTTGAACTAGGCTACAAGTGTTTGAGTCCCAGAATCGGACACTTGGACTGTCCGACTCTACCAGTCATACCACTTGTGGTCCGATTGGACCACTCATCTGATTGGATGCACCACCTTAGACTCGGACCACCTGGTCCGATCGGACCAACTACACGATTGGACTGTCCGACTCTGCCGATTCTGGGAATCGGACCACCAGGGCAAAACATTTCAAACTGGTAAGTGAGCCACCTCCTCAAGCCAAGGCCACTCTGAACACATCCCCAAACATCACTAAGTACCTGACCCAACTCTCAAAATCCAGATGTTAACCCTCAAATGAACGAAGGTGGAAAATCTGAAAAAGCTAAAGTAGAAGACAAAGACAAAGGCCAAGGCAAAGAGAAACGGAAGACAAAGACACACAAGTAGAAGAGTCCTAAATAAGGGAGAAAGGCGCACAAGGAAAAGCGCAAGTCAAAACTTTTGTAAAAGAGCGCAAGCGCATCATGGTTTAATTCAAGGAGTGCCGGGGCTCTCACCCGTGCAATTTGTAAATGTAGATGGGCGGTGGAAAGGAAGCTAGGAAGATAGAAGGACAATGGGAAAAATGGCCTAGGCTACGGCCGGCCATGTAAAAAAGAGGAAAAGGGGATGACCGCCCAAATGGGATTTAGGGTTTTGTATATAAAGTTGAAAAGTGAATGAGAAGCTCATTCTTGTGTGTGGCCAAAAGTAGCTCTCCTCTTCTTCTTCTTCTTCTTGTTCTTGCTTGCTTGAGCTTGTGCTTGAGAGAGGGAGTGTGAGAGTGTGAGGGAGTGAGTGTGTGAGGGTGAGGGACCATGGGGTGGAGAAGCTCTCCATCTTCTCCTCTCTTCTTCTCTTCTCTTCTCTTCTCTTGTCTTGCTCGCGGCAATGGAGCTTGGAGCTTGGAGCGGGAGGATCGAGCTTGCTTGAAGCTTGCACTTGGATCATGGAGCTACCGGAGTGCGCGGGAGAGGAGGTAACTTGAACGGCACAGAGGTAAGCTCACTACACATGTAGATATGGATGGCGCGTCGGTTATGTGAGAGGTAGCCATTAGTGCTCGGCTTGGAACGCTTGAAACAATAAGCGGTCCGTGGGTCTTGGCGGTTGAGTGAAAGCTCCCACATTTTGGTTCCATTGCCGGGACAAACGAATTCAAGCCTTGAGCGCTTGCACGCTTCGAATCAAGCATCAAAGTAAGGGCTTGCTCCTAACCAGTGCTTGAGATAGGTAGGAAGGGAGGGGGTTGAAGATGGTATTCGATCTCCTTGGCAAGTAGGGATTTTGCTTTCTTGAGATTTATGTTGTGGAATGAAGTAGTGTAGGTATTTACTTTGTGATTTGGGTGCATTAGGGTAGAAAAAAACAAAGAAAAAGAAGAAAAACAAGCATCAGGGTTTCTACTGTCATAACAGGGCATGAGGGTTTGATTCATTTGCTGATTTGCATTTTGGAGTTTATTGGCTATCCCAGGTATATAGATCTCTTCCCCATCACTCCAGCATCATTCTTGTGGAATCTTGTAGCTTACAATAAGCAATACCTTAAGATTTTGGACGATTTCATGCTTGAAAGTGTGTTTGGGTTGGTGGAATCGGACACCCGATTCAGTGTCTGATTCTCAGAATCGGACGTTCGGACCACTCGGACCACTCGGACCACTCGGAACTCGGAATCGGACGCTCGGTCCGATCGGACCATCCTGTTCGATTGAACCACTTGGACCATCCTGTCCGATCGAACCACTCAAACCATCCTGTCCGATCGGGCCAGCTTGTCTGAGTCCCAGAATCGGACCAGTCAGAATCGGACCAGTCAGAATCGGACCAATCCAAAATTGGACCACTAGAATTGAACCACCTTGTCCGATCCGATTCCCAAAATCGGACCACTTTTTTGATCCGATGCCCAGAATCGGATGTGACCAAAATTGGACCACTGGGCTGATCGGACCAACCCAAAATCGAACATCCGATCCTGATAATCGGACTCATGAAAATTGGACATCTGAGAATCGGATAGAAAACTGTCAAAATCGGACAGGTATCTAGAACACAAATTTTGATACATCTAAACCCCGAGATTGACCCCAAAGGCTATGTAGAGCTAAAGGCACATCACAGATCGATCACCGGGCTAAAATTTAGAGCATGTAGTTCAAAATTTGGCTATAAAAGGTCCTCCAAATTGCACCTCCCCCGAGTAGGTTGGAGAGAAAACGCGCGTCGTGACAGGTCCTCCAAATTGGACCCTAGTGTAGTAATGGCTCTACACAAGCATGGATTCTCACTTGCAAAAGAGCAACCAAAAGCCCATACCTGAACAGAGAGAAACAGAGACCCTAGAATATCAATGGACCAATCTAGCCATCAAGGGTAAAAAGGCCACACCACGAGAACATAAAGACATTATGTTCATACCATGTCTAGTCAGAGCGAAATGCAACATCAGCAAGCTACAAATGCCAAGATGACTAGACATGACACTCTTGACGAGAGATGTACCTTGAGAAACACTGCACAGACAACCCAAGACATTGGTGGAGAATCCACGTCTGGTCATGCAAGTGGGGACTCAAGGGCATCTGTCAGAAGGCTTAAATTTACAAGCCAGGACCCAGAAGATGAAGACATAGTACCACTTGCTTATCTTAGGGTCAAACCCACTGCGAAAAGAGAGCATACTATTGATGCTCTAATTGATGAAGGAGCAGATTTTAACATCTTGACCTATGAATCATGGACCCTACTAGGCCAACCAGAGCTCACACTGACTAGCGCAACTCTTAGCCCTTATGGGGGACACCCACAAGCACTCATAGGGAAGTGCAAAGTCCTTGCAACAATTGAAACGGAAAGTTTTCCTATCCTATTTCATGTTCCTCCAAATAGTGCCAACTGGGGAAAGAAACCCTCCTAGGAAGACCCTTCAAAAGGGCGACCAAGTGTGAGGCCAACTATGTAGCACAGAGGATACACCTGACACTACCGGGTGTGAGGATAGTCACAACCTTTAGCAAGGGTGACCTCATCAAACCTCGAGGGAAAGGTAAGGAAGGTGCTGACGTAACAATCAAGCCTACTAACGAGAGCAAGGACTTGTTGGAAAAACTGATACAAGCAGAGGTCGAACAACGAGAACCAGTGAGTGAGGCCATGCCTGAAATAAGAAGGTCAAGAGACAATGCCGAGGACGGGCTTTGGACACAAATATCGTAGAAGACCCCAAAAGAAGCCCAAGCCTTATAGACGCAGGCATTGATGGAGGGTCAACACAACGCCGCGATGGATATCCAAAGCGTTGCTACGTGCTCAAGGGTATTATGCAGGTAATCGATGGATTTGGGTACCAAAACCCCCTGTTGAACCTCCTTTGTCGATTGAAGGCCAGATCGTATCAAGAGCAAAGAAGCGTAGGAGGAGATCTAAATGAAAAACCAAGGCTCAAGTAAAAAATAGTGGAGTGACCGAGCAACTCATGGTCAAAATCAAGAAACCCAACGGGACCAATTGGAGGGTAGATCCTCAGCCTAGTGTGCTTGACAAGCAGACATCAGATGTAATCGTTGAGGATACGCAAAAGCCACTAGTGCCCAAGGAGCCTTTGATTCCCCAAGAGGATAGCAGGCAGCATAGGCACAACATTGCTCATGGCAAGGTTAAATGCTCAATAAAGCAAATAGCAAAATCATCTAACAGCCACGAGCAAATCTCCCAACCAGTGTCAAAGCCACTTAGGAGTCCCAAGTCTCCTACACCCTCTTCCCCTAAACGGACACGGGAAGCACAACACTCGTCAAGTGTGGCTACTCGATCCCAATCTCTACCTACATCAGAGCTTCCAAATGTCCAAGAGGTGGGATACGACACCCCCCTTAGCTCTCAACCTAAGGATATGCATGTGCAATCCACTGTGGCTAGCTCAACTGATACTCGATCTACGCAAGTGAATGCTCTAAGAGCAACGACCCTTCCAATTTCCCTAAGGACTTGACACCGCAATCCACCAATAGTAGCAAGTCCACTGAACTAGTTGCTACTACCGTAAATCAAGGATCACAGTAGTCACAGCCCTTGGCCGTGACAAGGCCCCTTGCGAAACGTGTCCTTAGTGGTTTACCTGTGAAGGAGGTGTCGCGACCTACCTCCTTAACAACTCCAGCACTTCCAAAGTGCCTAAAACCTGGGCTAGAGGAGTTAAGCACAGGGGAATGGGTGGAAGAGCTAGACTCCCCCAAAAGGGAGATAGTTGTACCCAGGCAACCTGGCAAGGCTACTCCGCAGGCCACGACTAGGTCCCATGAGGACCCTCTAGAGAAGGGAAATGCTGAGGCCCGACCAAGCACATCAACGGCTGATATAGCCCAGGGTCCTGAGATGTTAGATGCACCTGTGCTGACCAAGAAAAAGAGGAGGAAACAGCAAAAACAACAATAGTTGCAGGTGGTTGCGGACCCCAAGGACATTGGGACGAAGAGTGCTGGAGAGCTGATGAATAAAGCATCGAGTCCATCCACCAATGAGCCCACTGATGCCTCTCCTAATAGTGGTGAAACCTCAGACACATCCGTGTGCTCCGACAAATCAAAGCAGTCGTTACCATCAATGGCTGCTTGCAACACTCTATCCATTGACAATAGAACTCACATTGACAAATCAAGAGTGGATACAACACTGTCACGACGGGGTGACGAATTTCCACCAGTCACACCAAAGGAGAACCATGACGCAATAACGAAGCCTCAAGAGAAACATGGAAACCCCAAGAGCATGAGCAATCCTAGCGTTAACCAATCTTGCTCATATAGGCCTGAACCCCTAGCCATGCTAAAGCCTAGACAAACTCCTAGAACCTTGCATGAGATGGCAACCGAGCAAGCCCTCGCTGAACATAGAAGTATCACAGAATGCTTAGCTGAGTTGGATGCTAAGCTCAAGGTGTTCGCACAAGTTTACATCCTTGTAGACGTGGGCACAATCCCCAAGGAGCAGCTTGGAGATTACTTGCCCTTTCCTCTATCTTGGGAAGAGCAAGAACATCTTAACGAGCACTATGACAGGCCCTTGCATGAACGCATGCGACTCATCTCTGACGAGGAAGCCGACGAACTGCGCTTAACTGTCGCGTTCAATGATGTGCTCTGCCAACCAAATCTCTTAGAGATAGAGCAACTAAAGCAACTAACAGAGGGCCGGAGTCGATTTGAACAGCGTTGGTGTGAAAACCACATTGCAATGGCCGAACTAGGAGCCCACAGTCTCAGAGGAGCGATTGGCCAAATGGTGGTCTCAAAGAGACCCAACCTATGTAGCACCGACTTCCCTTCGAGTGCTGACTGCCATTCGGGGTACGGACTTGACTGAACCTAGCCAAGAAAACTCTCTGTTTGATAAGGTTCTCACTAAGGAGGAGTTACATGTTGCCAGTAGAGGTCCATGCTGGTCGATGTGGCAAAATATCTATCGGTACTAAGTAAGCTGCCACGAGTGCTGGATGCGTGTGCCACGCTCCAGTACAATCCCGCGTTCTACAATAGGTTCTTATCCTCGTGAAGTGACATGGATTCATAAATATGTATATAAATAAACACTGATTTTTGTGTGACTGTGTATAGACAATATCAACACACACAAGCAATGATAGTCAAGTGCAGGGAGAAGAGTTGGGTCTGACAGGCTAAGCTCCTCAAGTCCTCCTCTCATCACACATTTAAAAGCCGTGTGACCACCCCCACCTCCAGGTGAAGGGCATGCAACCCATATTACCACCATAGGCAGCCTTAACCAACAACCCTGATGGTGTAGACAGGGTGCAGTCCCTTCCTGTACATCTTCTTCCCTTTCTGGTCTATCCTTCCAAGGCTGAGCCCTACCTAAATTCATGACCGCCAATAGACGTAATTCAGCATGAGCCAAGATCTACTAATGGAAGGAGGCTAAGTATACATCACAAGGGCCATCCCTCTACAACAAGCACTGCATGCCCTACCCCTCCCCTTCTCGTCCTATGCGCTTGATAACCCGCACTATAATCCCTTACATATGAATGATCTTATCATGTAACAAATCCTAATCCTTGATTCGCATCTTACAGGTCCCCCTGCGAGGAAAGCATGGAGAACCAAGGGCAGCTAGCTTGCAAGGACGCTCTCTGTAGAGCTGATGGGAACATGCGGCACGTACCCCTCCACCGGTGCGCTACGTGTCCACCCTCAAAAGGTACGCGAAGAAGCGAGGCCCTAAGCGACACCGCCCCGGACGAAGGCCGAAGAACCCCCGGGCCAAGAAAGTCGAGACTCGAAGAAACACGCAGCATGTGGCAGCGCCAGTGGCACAAACCCCCAACGCACGCTCGGGCACCAAGTGCTTACGAAGTGACAAGGCGGCCCAGGATAGGGAAGAATTTAATGAATTGTTTAAAGACATTCTGGAAACAATAGCGGCCCGAGACTACACCATTCATGTCCCAGTCGACATGTTACCTGCCTAGCCTCGCGGGAGCCCCGCACTAGCACCGCCCCAGTCGCCTAGCCAACCGGACTCACCCCGCCTAGTACCTATCGACTAAGCCCCTATGATGTACAAGTAGCTTGGCAAGTCATCATGCCATAAATTTTTGTTTTTGATGAGTAAAGGGGCAAGATCCCCACTTGTACACACTTCCTTCACCTACTGTTAATGTATGCGACCTTAACAAGTAATGGGATAAGCATCATAGCATTCTAAAAAATTATGTCTTAACATGATTGCATTGGTCCGATGTACTTAACGCAAGTGAGCATATACTCTCACGAAGTGACAAGTGGATGCAGAATGACATAGGTCAATGTCTAGAAGTGTTTAATATCTAAGTCACCACAAGACCACCAACCCCACAAAGAACCATTATGGAGGAAGTGACAGGAATACCAAGAAACAAAAGCCATGACGGAAACGCCATTGGATGAGAACCCAAGGACACCTCTGCAGAAAAAGCACATATTGCAACTGAGCATGGCCAAAGCATAATCATCGATTACCTCCTCCTTCTTGGCCAAACTCTATGTTTGGGCAGGAGCCACACTCTCAACAAGGGCGAACATCTCTTCATCATCCAGGATTCAATTCGCAAGATGCTTTGCCCTTGTCCATGCACAGCTCACTCCAAGTGCTACCTCAATTGTTCGATGTCTCACATGTTACAAAGAGGTTTGCAAAATCTCAAGTGTATCTCTTCATCTCAACAATAGTTCCTCTAGCATCAAGGCTGGTGACACAATCATCTCTGTAATATCAATTCTTCATAGCCTTTGAATCCCAACATTTCTCAATCCAAATGAAAGGCTAACAGTCTCAATGTATGGCATTGATTGTATTCACTTTTCCCACAAAAAAAAAGGAAAAAAGAAAAGAAAAGAAAACAAAACAAAAAAGAAAGAAAGAAAGAAAGAAAAAGAAAAAGAAAAACGCACACGATCACAACACCAAACCTAGGGGTCCTCAAATTAGATACGCCCAGTGACCTTGGTCGACTGGCTCTGTCCCTAATTCCCTAGCCCTTTGTACATCCCCCACAATTGTTCAGGGCACATCAAGGGCATGACATACCTAGGGAGCTCACCTCGCCTATGGTTAGACTTGTCACCCTGAACCACTTGCCATTTCTTTTGCACTCCATCTCAATGCCATTACAATTAACAGTGGTAAGCAAGGCATGAAAGACAATGGAAAAGTACACCATACTTTTCAAGCACTACAAGTAGTCGCTAGCTACCAAGAGCTAGACATCAAGGAGCTCAATTATGTTACATGGCCTTGACAAGACCATAATGATGTCTCAAGCAATCTTCAAGTGTACCCCCGTCTCCATTGACAAAATTTTCCATCAACTTAGCCCCTTGCTTCACTGACCCATTGCTATACAAGGAACCAGGTCCACAGTCTTCTAACTAAGTAATATCTAAGTATGCACAAGCACTCACATAATACCTGCACCGAAGTATATACACCGTTTGGGTCCTCAAGTGCAGGACAATACTCTCAGCTTGCTTAGAGTTCGACCTGTCTCCCAAACTAATTGCACTGTCTTGTGCACAATAGACAAGACTAGCACTACCCTTAGGGAGAGACCACATGAGAGGTTTTCAATTGCAGGTATTGAAGACTCCAACGAAAGTGTCGTTCGCTCTTCATCAACACCCGACTCTGAATGCTTATCCCTTACCATCCGACAAGCCCGCAAAGAATCGTCATGTGTAGAATCCCCAACAAACCAACACTTGTGCTGGCCATCAATGCAATCCCCAACACAGAATAGCCCTACCACCAATTACAACAACCTTCCACCAGCCACCTTGGCCACCAACAAGCCCCCAGGACCTTCTGCCACACCACCACCAACACTCCTCCACGGAAACCATAGGCGTCCTTATCACCCACGTCTTCGGTGCATGCTACAGCCTGCTACCTACAACGGTGAGTGCCATGGGACTAGCACTCGTCTAGGAGGGGGATAACGTTAACCCTCAAATGAACGAAGGTGGAAAATCTAAAAAAGCTAAAGCAGAAGACAAAGACAAAGGCCAAGGCAAAGAGAAACGGAAGACAAAGACGCACAAGGAGAAGAGTCCTAAATAAGGGAGAAAGGCGCACAAGGAAAAGTGCAAGTCAAAACTTTTATAAAAGAGCGCAAGCGCATCATGGTTTAATTCAAGGAGTGCCGGGGCTCTCACCCGTGCAATTTGTAAATGTAGATGGGTGGTGGAAAGGAAGCTAGGAAGATAGAAGGACAATGGGAAAAAGGGCCTAGGCTACGGCCAGCCATGTAAAAAAGAGGAAAAGGGGATGACCGCCCAAATGGGATTTAGGGTTTTGTATATAAAGTTGAAAAGTTAATGAGAAGCTCATTCTTGTGTGTGGCCAAAAGTAGCTCTCCTCTTCTTCTTCTTCTTCTTGTTCTTGCTTACTTGAGCTTGTGCTTGAGAGAGGGAGTGTGAGAGTGTGAAGGAGTGAGTGTGTGAGGGTGAGGGACCGTGGGGTGGAGAAGCTCTCCATCTTCTCCTCTCTTCTTCTCTTCTCTTCTCTTCTCTTGTCTTGCTCGCGGCAATGGAGCTTGGAGGTTGGAGAAGGAGGATCGAGCTTGCTTGAAGCTTGCACTTGGATCGTGGAGCTACCGGAGTGCGCGGGAGAGGAGGTAACTCAAACGGCATGGAGGTAAGCTCACTACACCCATAGATATGGATGGCGCATCCGTTGTGTGAGAGGTAGCCATTAGTGCTCGGCTTGGAACACTTGAAACAATAAGCGGTCCGTGGGTCTTGGCGGTTGAGCGAAAGCTCCCACACCAGAAATTGGAGAAACCACACCTGGGCACCCTAGAGTCAACCTCTAGCAAGCCATAGATCAGATGAGACTTAGAGTTGAAACTGATCCTCAGATTCCAATCCGACCTTGACGAAGTGTAGAGTGTGCAGCATAGACCCTAGACAATAATACGAGAGGATAGTTAGGAAATGCGTTTAGAGCCATATTAGGCTACGACAAAAGGGGGAAAAGCAAGAACTACATTGTTCATTTTGCATTCACACCCCATGCTAATTTCATAATTTAAAGTGCACTAAAAGGGAGAAAGCCTGATTTGGCACTGTGCACTGGAAAGCACTAAGCACAAGTGTGAATAAAATTGACAACTGCTTTCAATAACAAGGAACTCACATAGAATCGTAATAATTCAAAGAACCCACCAGTAGGACATACCTTGAAACGTAGCTCTGTGGCCCTGTTAATAGGACCCTGAAGACCCCGAAGAGTTTGAAGACGATAGGATTGAGGGCAAGTTGCTACCCGAGCTGATTGGATTGATCAACAACTTGGTGGAGCGAGAGGCTGCAAAAATGTTAGGAGCAGACGCGGACCAAGAGGGTGACCAGCTAGACTTGGGTGAGTTCCCAATCAAATTGCAATGTATGGTCAACCAATACAATCGGCTAACAAGGACCGTGATCCACATCAAACCGATTGAGGAAGTAGTTATGAGCTTGAGGAAGAGAGGAAGGCAGCTAGGAAAGCGCTGTAGAGCATCGCAGAGTATAACTGCGAGCAAAGGACGAGGAAATTGCAGCAAGACTTAGAGGTGCATGAGACACGATGCATTCTAGCCTTAGTTGGTAAGGTCACAACAGGGCCAAACGTAGAGAGGGAGAGGGAGCTAGAGGCAGACCTGACATTGGGCGAGCTTGTTACTAAGCGGCTCATAGACAGAACATATTGCAACTGTGCTAGCCACCTCTTTGCTCACAGGCTTAGGAGTCACGTAGGGGGCGAGGAGCCACAACAAGATCCCTATAGTGGCCAAGCAGTTGGACAAGTACTAGCCTAGCAATGACCCCTATAGCTTCGTGGAGCAGTTTGAGCAGGTTTGCAAAGCCAACGGTCTCATGGACCTCGTCCAACACTCGAGGCTTTTGGGCTTTGCTTGGGTGGTAAGGGAAGGACATGGTACACTAGCCTAGATGCAGTAGAGAAAACCAACTTCAATTGCTTGAAGGATCTCTTCATTAAGAGATTTTGAGAGACAAGGTATTCAGACAACCTCATAGTCCGACTGATGAATGTTAGTCTCAGAAGGACAAAGAGGACATTAGAGACTACATCACTCATTTATGCAGCCTGTTTAAGAGAATCCCTACCAATGAACAACCAAACAAGAGAGCGGTCTCTACCATTTTTATAAACGGAATCTGCAACTAGGAACTTTACAAGGCACTGGCAAGCAACTCAAGCTTGCAGAGAGATGTGCTCACTAGGGTTTTTGATGAGGCAATAAGGGTAGATGACCAGCCTAGGAAGAGAAGTGCTAGAAGCTCAAATCAAGATGACTCTAGCCAAGGAATCACAAAGAAAGCCACAACCTATAGCGAGAGATCAGCCACTGACATGCAAGATAAGGGCAAGAGCACGACACAAGACCAAGAGCTAGCCGAATTCTGGATGGAGCTAGCACGATTGCAGGAGTTGGTAAAGAGACCCACTAGACCGCATGTCCAGTGTGTGCACTATAGAGGCAACCACATCCCTGCTGAGTGCCAAGATCCAAGATCCAGGCCTTGTGCAAATTGCGAAAGGTTTGGCCATGATGCAATGCATTGTCAATTGCCAAGAAGGTTTCCTTACGCACAGCAGTACAACTCACCATACTACGAGAATAGGCCACCTAACTTCTTCGGAAGAGGAGCCCCATTGGCCCTTCCAACACCTAATGATGCAAAACCGGCCCTAGATTAGAGATCAATCCCACTAGCATACCCAGACTGCCTCGACCCTTCGTGACACATCCACCGAGTGATGCTCCCATCCACTATGTGGAAGAGCCCAATGACGAGGAGTCATATGTGAACCCTTACATCTCGTATGATGAAGAGGGTAATCCAGTCCTCATGGACTATCGACCACCAGTGCTACTGATGGCATTAGGAAGGGGAAGAGACAGAGGTTTTGCATGGCCAACCCAAGACCTAGTCACGTGCTGGACTTGTGGTCACCCTGGTCACATATCAATATGATGCCCAGAAAAAGAGCAGGCTAATAGGGAGAGAGCTGATCTTAGGTGTGCTGAGTGCGGCATCACCCGTCTCTTCACGGAATGCCCTAGACAAAGTCCATCCTTGAGCTCAGGCAATGTGCCATTAGTACCTTTGGGGCTGTTTGGCATTGAGACATTTGACAGAGAGGATACACCCATCCCACTGCATGTCATGACACGTGCACAAACGCGGAAAGTCGGCATATCACTTCCTGGGCCTAGAAACCTAGACGCTGCCTCAATAGGAAAGAAGAGTCATAGGCAGAGAAAGAAGAAAACCGATGCTAAGATCACTCTCAAAATTGATGGAGTGGCAGGAAGGTAACTAATGCTGAGGCTGAAACCACCACTCTGAAAACAACAAAGAAAGGGAGTGCTAAGATAGGGGAGTACCCCCACCCAAAAGCGCCAATTAGAAGCGATTGAAAAGGTCAACGAGTGGGTAAAGGAAGCCCAAGAGAACCTAAAGGATGCTGAGGCCATCATAAAAGACGGAACTGAGGACTTCTCTAGTGTAAGCACCCTAGTCTCACCCTTTCAACCAAGGTCAAGAGATGCACCTATGCCACGGGCAGCACCACCCAGGAGAAGCTTAGGAGCCACCCATGGGCCAGCAAAACACACAAGGCCAATGGCTTGGAGGTGTGGGAATGGAGGAGAGACAAATGACAAGTAACCTCCTTATGACATTAGTAACCACCCCAGTAACCTTGAGCCTAGGAGACCTGCTTAGGCACCATTCGACGCTTTGGATGGAACTGAAGCACTGGGTGGAGGAACCAATTGAGCAGATTGCTACTGACCTGCATGAGCATGATGTAGTCACACAGATACCGAGCTTGACGTTGCACTCAGTGCCTAAATCTCTGCATATAAATGATTTTTGGGAGGGCACCGAGATGCACGATGTGCTACCTATCCTAGCCCTAGGAGACATGACGTGAAAAGGAATCGTAGACACACGTGCAAGGGTTAGTGTCTTGAGCCACATAGTCTTGCAGGCCTGGGGAAACCCTCCCATTGAGACTGCTAGGTTCAATGTCACACTAGAAAATGGAATGAAGGTAAGACCATTCAAAGTTTTAAAGAATTGTCCAGTGAAGATTGCAGGCGTCCAGTTCTCTGTACACTTCATTGTTATGAAGGGAGTGGACAATGACATCCTGCTAGGCTGACCCTAGATGAGGAATGCACGAGTCATCGAGGACTAGGGCAATAGTCTAATCTTCTTAGGGAATTGGAAGGAAGCAGTAAGGGTGGAGATGAATACCTGCAAGACAACACCTGTTGATCTAGATGCCATCTCAACCACATTGAGGGGTGACATGCAACCAACCACATCGTATGGGCTGCTGACCAAGTATATCCCCTTCCTTGAGGATGAGCGAGATTGGATGCATGTCCTTGCAACCATCAATCTCCCATTCTCAGATGATGATGAGGAGTATAAGTGAGCCACACAAGACATGTGCACGCCAAATGAGGAACACTCAATACCGCTTTACATGATGTCAAGGAGTGCGTGTGGTTGGCCCAAACCTATCACTTTCCATGTCCCAAATAATAAGCTAGAACTCCAGGAACCCTAGAGTATTTGACAGGTAGATTGGAGGGCAATCCTTTCGCTAATCTCTTGCCTCTCAGAGACCTCCTGGGTGAGCACAAGTGGAAGTGGACCAATGTTCACGACCCGAACTTGCTATACAATTGGGCTCTAGTCACCGATGAGAAAGAGGCTAGAAAGGAGGACCTAGGAGAGAGACGACGAGCAGTCAGGGAGTGATGGCTCTGATAATGAATATGAGGATTTTTCCTCCATCAATGAGAAGAGTGAGGAGGAAATGGATACCGTGGAGTACAATGGAGTACGATACTGATGGAAGGGTGATAGAGTAGATAAGAGTAGACTCCAAGCCCCGAGAAAGGAATGCATATGAGATCAAGAGAGGAGTTATGAGATTGGATTGCGATCGCTCTTGGTTGGAAAGCATAGGGGTAGTGGTTTATGAGCAGGCTAGAATTGCCCAACCACCAGTGGTGGTATTTGTGTTTAGGACAGATGCACCTACTGAACTATGACCACCCAGGGAGACTCCTTCCTCCAGTGAGGGTTGTGAGTCCAACTCGGAGTCCAAAGTCAATATGGAGAACGACCCTGAAATAACCATGCCATCCAAAACCAAAGGCACTAAGGGGGACTTGCCGGTCCACCTAAGGCACAATCGGCTAAAGGAGGAAAGAAAGAAACAACAAAAGAGTCAGACACAGAATGACAGAAGAAACTGCAGGACCTACCCAAACGCTTCACTAAGTTCAAGAAGGGTGATAGAGTGGTGGTCCTGGTAGGAGCAAAGAGGCAGGGCTAGTCCAATGAGCCTATTGAAGGACCCACCAAGGTCAAGGAAGTCAACTTGGTAGGGGAAGATGAAAAGCCTCGACCTATATTCATAGCAGATGACCTGACCAAGGATGAGGAGGCTAGCCTTGTACCTTTTAGAGTGTGTGCCATCAGTAGGACGAGCGATGCCAAACTTGAAACACTAGAAGGTGAGGGCATAGGCTTACTACCCTCCCACACATCCTTTACATGAGCCCCCTATGATAGAGGCCCCTGTCAATGTTTGCATTGCAACCATCACCAAGATAGAGGATGATGAGGAAGCTGTTGCTCCAGCTTATTTACGAATCACGACCACATCCCAAAAGACACATTCTTTTGATGCTTTGATCGATGAGGGAGTTGATATCAATATCCTAACCCATGCTCATTGGACCCTCATTGGTCAACCCCAATTGCAGCCAACTAATGCTAAACTTAGCCCATTTGGGGGCGAATCCTATGCACTCCTTGGGAAGTGCAAAGTCATTGTCTCTATTGAGTCTGAAAGTTTGCCAATCATCTTCTATGTGTTTCCCAACACGAAGGAGGCAAGTAAGGTGTCACTGCTAGGGCACATTCTAAAAAAAAACCCATTGTTATGTCAATTACAACCTGCAGCATATCCACCTCGCCATAGGAAATGTGTGCATCGTGACAACTTTTAGCAAGGGTAGTCGATTCCCTCCAAGACCGCTACTCCACCAATAGAGAAGTCCATGCGTAAGGCTAAGGAGGGGGGTCGTGATGTGTCACACCCCACTCAACCCACAAAACACCACCCCACCAAACCCACTTCTAAGGTTAAGAAACCTACATTTCAATGGGTACCTAAACATCAAGGCAAGCCTTCCCACAATAAGCAAACGTGACCCCGCAGACCTAGGAACTCTCATGCAAAGTCTAGAAAGCAACCTAGACGCTAAAGCCATAAACACACCCTTAAGCCACGATGGGTCCCCATAACCCTATTTTTTGCTCAAGGATACTATAGGGGAAACAACTGGATCTGGGTGCCCAAGTCATCAGTCCTTAAGCACAAACCCCTTACACAGTTTGCGGCCACACCTGCTTTAAGTAGCGCGTTCACTAAACAACCAGCCATACCTAAGACCCAAGCTGTCAAATCTATGACAACCACAAAGACCAAAGCCCCAAAACCTAAGCCCATCTATTGGCCAAAGCAACAACTCGTTGGCTCTAAACCAGCCACTATTGATGCTAGAGCAAAGTCTCTAGAGACTCGACCAATCAGTCCCATGCAGCCTGAATCCACTATGTCTCTCGAGATCTCACAAACCCATCAACTTACGCAGCAGCTAGATGTCCCAGAATCATCTAATGAGACCGACTCTTGCATGCTCAAAGCAGTTCACGATGAAGGTTGCACATCTTCCAAGCCGCAGGACACACAACTAACCTTCCAAGCGGATGCTCATCCCAAGGAGCAATCTAGCGAAACATCACTACTAATGCATCCATCTAGTTCTGTTCCACCGTAGCCACTAGCAAGCCTTAGGCCTTCATATGAGTGACACTCATTTCTTGCTATGGCCAAGGACCTTGCTGCCAATTTAGGTGATGACTTGATTACTTGCATTAAAATGTTGGATAGTACATTCAGACCTTCGCCCGAAGTTATGAGTGGCTAGACTTGGCCTTCTTAATGAGCCACTTGCTTCTAAAGTTCGTGCTTTACCATGCACTTGGGAAGAGTACAAGCTCATCACCATCAAATTCCTAAAGGTTGCAACGAGCTTATCGCTAGCGGTGAAGTCCCAAAGGACCAAGCAATCATCAGTAGGATGATAACCTCATACCAAAATCATGTCGGCGTTGCACCACTCCAAGAGCTTGAAGAGCTCCTGAGTCTTGCAAACTCTACCTCTTCATTCTTACAACAATGGTATGCCTTATGCCTCCAATGGGAGCAAAAAGGTTGCCAAATTATGACTAACGATGAGCAGAGACGCACAATCAAGGCTGCGGAATATGACCCCACGTACATAGCTCCTACTTCTTTTAGGGTTATGGCCATCTTGCGTAACAAACTGCTTGATGACCATTGATTGGCCCATCCTTACATTGACCAAGTCCTTATTACAGAAGAAGAGCCACACATTGCTAGCCACCTCAAATCTGGCGATGTGCTACACAATGTCCTAACGTATATCACACAAGCATCCATTAGATCACATGAACTTGACCGTCATGCCCAATTGGAATACAATCCAAATCTCTACTAGTGATTATTGTCAAATTAAACACACCATGCTATGCTTTAACGCCCTTGCTTCGTCCTATTCAATCCTAGGAAGGATTTTCATCTTTCCACGAGGGGGAGGGGGTAAGGTGATCAGGAAAATATAACACAAAGGAAAAACATAAGGAAGAGTTGAAATACGCATAAAACTTAAGAGCAAATCACACTTAAGAGCAAAGCTACTAGCTAGAATACACCCCACAGTCCAGGCAGAATTAACATCATCACGGGGGTCGTCCCTCTACAACAAACACTGCATGCCCCACCGCACCCCTCATCATATGCGCTTGATAATCCACTGTTTAATCCCTGTTATGCAAATAATTCTATCCTGCCTTAGGGCTAACCCTTGGTTCACATTTTTTAGGTTCCCCACTAGTAGCCATCATGGAGCAGATAGTGTAGCTAGCATGCAAGGAAGCTCTCCGCCATCGGAGGGAGCATAAGGCACTAGCGCCTCCACCAGAACGCTACATGCCTACTCTAAAGAGGTACGCACCAAAAAGAGGCCCCAAGAGACACTGCCCAGGATACATGCCGAAAACTCCCCAAGCCAAGAGGACGAAGGCTCAAGGGAGCACCCAGGGTGTAGCAACTCTGGCCGTGTAGGCCCTCACTAGACGCTCGGGCACCAGGTGCTCGAAAGAGGAGAAGGCAGCTAGAAACAAGCAAGAATTTGATGAATTATTTAAAAGCATTCTTGAAACAGCTGCAGCCAGGGACTACACCATTCAAGTCCTGGCCGATATCTTCCCTGCCCGACTTGATGGGAGCCCCTCACCGGCACATCCCCGGTCACCCAACCACCCAAACTCACCGTGCCTCATACAAATAGAATAGCCCCTATGTTGTATAAGCTACTTAGCAAAGGCCATCTTGCCATAAATTTTTGTTCTTAAGTGGTTAAAGGGGCAAGCTCCCCCCAACTATACAAACCTCCCTTACTACTAATACATGGCATGTATTTAACAAGCACCGATGAGATGCATCGCAGGTCAACACCATAGGATTTAGATGAAGTAATATATTCTTGTGTTGCATCTGTTCATCATAATTGATGCATGTGATTTGCATATACTCTCATGAAGCGTCAAGTGGATGCAAGACGACACGGGTCTTTGTAACAAAAGTGTTTAAGGTCCAAGTCACCACAAGACCACCAACCCCACAAAGAACCATTACGCAAAAAGTGATAGAAGTACCAAGAGCAAAGATTCGTGACGGAAGCCCCATTGGAAGAGAAAATCAACCATACAAAAAGCATGTAGTACATTTGAGCATGGCCCAAAGCATATCATTGGCTACTCTTTATTTCTTGGCCAAACTCAACAGCCGGGTAGGAGCCTTGCTCTCAACAATGACAAGGCAAAAAATTCTTTGTCTACCAAGATGCCATTTGCCACCAGATGCTCTATCCCTTGTCCATGTATAGCTCACTGCAGTCGCTACCTCAATTGTATCAATGTCTCACATGTTACAAAGAGGTTTGTAAAATCTCAAGTGTATCTCTCCATCTCAACAAATGTTCCTCTAGCATTGAGGCTAGTAACACGATCATCTTTGTAATATCCATTTTTCACAACCTTTGGATCTTGACATTTCCCAATCTAAATGAAAGAGTGATAGCCTCAATGTATTGCAATGGTTGTATTCATTTTATCCACACAAAAAAAGAGCAAAAGAATAAGAAAAGAAAAGAAAGAAAGAAAAAAAGAAAAATAAAAGAGAGAGAGAAAAAAAGGGGGCACCCACGATCATAGCACCAGCACCTAGCGGTCCTCAAATTAGGTATGCAAGTGACCATAGTCGGCTGGCCCCATCCCTAATCCCCTAGCCCTTTATCACATCCCGCACAATTGTTCAAGGCGGCACATCAAGGGTAGGACATACCTAGGGAGCTCGTCTCGCCTATGGTTGGGGAGTTGTCACCCTAAACCATTTACACAATTTTTTTTGCACTCCATCTTAGTGCCATTGCAATCAACAGTGGTGGTAAGCAAGGCATGGAAGCCCATGGAAAGTACATTGTACTCTTCAACCACTACGAGTAGCCACCAACTACCAAAGCTAAGGCATCAATGAGCTCAATTATGCTACATCGTGTTGTAAACATAAAAAATGATGTCTCAAGAAGCCTTCAAGTGTACTTCTCCTCAACATTGACAATGTTTCCCATCCCATCGAGCCCTTGCTTCATCCAGCCATTGCTACGAGGAACCAGACAAGTGGTCTCCTAACTATGTAATATCTGAGTATGCATGTGCACTCACATAATATCTGCACCACCACAATATATATATAATTTGGGTCCTCAAGTGCAGGACAATACTCTCAGCTTGCTAACCTGTCTCCCAAACTAATCAAACTACGTCTTGTGCACGATAAGAAGACTAGCACTAACCCCAAGGAGAGACCACATATAAAGCTTTTCAATTGCAGGTATTGCAAACTCCAACGAAAGTACCGTCAGCTCTTCATCAGCATTCCACCCTGAATTCTTATCCTTCATCATCCTACAAGCCCACCAATGAATCGTTGCCCGCCTCAAAATCCCCCAAACATCAACACTTATGCCAACCCATGAATGCAACTCCCAACAAAAATCGGTCCGATCCCCAACTTCAACACCCCTATCACCAACCAAGCATGCCAACAAAGTGCCACCAATCACCTTCATCCGCATCACCACTAAAACTTCTCATCTTCAGTGCATGCCAAAACCTGCTACCTACGATGATGAGTGCCATGGGACTAGTACTCGTCTAGGAGGGGGGTAATGTTAACCCTCAAACAACAAGGTGGAAAAGCCGAAAAATCTAAAGCAGAAGACAAGGCCAAGGAAAAAGTGAAACAGAAGAAGAATTTGAAAACACAAGAAGTGCAAAAAAGTCCTAAATCAAGGAAAAAGGCGCACAAGAAAAAGCGCGGTCTAAACTTTTGTAAAAAAGCGCAAGGCGCACCGTGATTTATTTTGAGTGCACGGCTCTCACCCGTGCAATTTGTAAAGGTGGTTCGACGATAGGAAGGAAGCTAGGAAGATAATAGAAGAACAATGGGACAAAGGGCCTAGGCAACGACCCAGCTATGTAAAAAAGGGGATAAGGGGATGATCGCCCAAAAGGGATTTAGGGTTTTGTATATAAAGTTGAAAAGGGAATAAGAAGCTCATTCTTGTGTGTGGAAAAAAGCTTCTTCTTCTTCTTCTCTTCTTCTTGTCTTCTTGCATGCGCTTGAGAGAGGGAGTGAGTGAGTGTGAGGGAGTGAGTGTGTGAGAGTGAGGCATCGAGGAGAAGAAGCTCCCCATCTCCTCTCTTCATCTTCTTCTCTTCTCTACTCTTCTCTTGTCTTGCACAGCTATGGAGGGTGGAGCTTGTTGGAGAAGGATTGAGGTTTCTTGAGCTTGCCTCAAGGATCGTGGAGCTACTGGTGTGCACGGAAGAGGAGGGTACTCGATCGGGCATCAAGGTAAGCTCACTACACCCCATAGGTAGGGAGGGCACGTCGACTATGTGAGAAGTAGTCATGGCCACTCGGCTTCAAAGGCTTGACCAATAAGCGGTCCATAGGTCTTGGGGGTTGAGCTTGTAGCTCCCTTCATTTTGCAACAGAACCAAAATGAAGGGAGCTACAAGATCAACCCCCGAGACCTACGGATCCCTTATTGCTCAAGCGTATCAAGCCGAGTGGCAATGGCTACCTCTCACACAGCCAATGCACCCTCCCTACCTATGGGGTGTAGTGAGCTTACCTTAATTCCCGATCGAGTACCCTCCTCTTCCGTGCACACCGGTAGCTCCACAATCCTTGAGGCAAGCTCAAGCAAACTCAATCCCTCTCCAACAAGCTCCATCCTTCATAGCCGCGTGAGACAAGAGAAGAGTAGAGAAGAGAAGAAGATGAAGAGAGGAGATGGGGAGCTTCTTCTCCTCGATCCCTCACTCTCACACACTCACTCCCTTACTCACTCCCTCTCTCAAGCACAAGCAAGAAGGCAAGAAGAAGAGAAGAAGAAGAAGAAGCTTTTTGCCACACACAAGAATGAGCTTCTCATTCCCTTTTCAACTTTATATACAAAACCCTAAATCCCTTTTGGGCGGTCATCCCCTTATCCCCTTTTTTACATGGCCGGTCATTGCCTAGGCCCTTTGTCCCATTGTTCTTCTATCTTCCTAGCTTCCTTCCTACCACCCAACCACCTTTACAAATTGCACGGCACTCTTAAAATAAATCATGGTACGCCTTGCGCTTTTTACAAAAGTATAGACTCACACCTTTTCTCGTGCGCCTTTTTCCTTGATTTAGGATTTTTGTGTTTCCAAATTCTTCTTGGTGCACCTTCGTCTTCTATTTCACTTTTTCATTGGCCTTGTCTTCTGCTTTAGATTTTTCGGCTTTTCTACCTTGTTGTTTGAGGGTTAACAAAGGTGGACAATTGATATGGATCATGGGTGAAGAATTTAGACTACGAACAACTCATAAAGGGATTTGTATGGTGCTTGTCCTAATGTGAAAGTGACTATTGGAGATGTTTGAGATGAGTAGAATTTTTTTGTACAGGATATGTCTTTTTACCCTTTGATTCTTAGGCAACCATATGTTACTACAGCCAGTATGGAGACTAAGGTGATGGATGATGGTTCTGCTTATGCTAGAATAAGAAGTCGTGATAGGCAGCATGCTATTTAGTTTTCAGCCGTATGTGTAGATCATGAGAAGAATGGAGAAGGCCTTCGTGAGCATCCTTTACCAAAGATTAGCCAAGGAATTCAAAGAGCATCAATATATGATGGGTTTTCTACATGTACCATTGTAAAGAGGGACTATGATGGTACACAAAGGAAAAGGTTATTGCCTAATTTTGAAGGTAAGAAAGCTCTTTTTACAGGGCTCATAGGGCTAGCAGTACAACTTTCTATATGTTTTAGAAATTTTCAAGACTTGCAAAGGAAGGAATGGCAACACGTTAGTAATGTTCAAAAGAGCTTGAAGAAAAGTGGTGTGATTGAAGATGATAAAGGGATTCCATGAGTTTTTGAAGAAGTTTATTTTGTTGATACCATTGGAGAGCTTGTAGCCATATTTGATTCAAATCTAGAGGAAGGTAATGAAGTTATCAACATATGTTCAATGGACATGCACAAAGTGATTGAGGGCTTCAGAGAAGACATGTGTTCCAAAGCAAGCGAAAGACCAGAAGTGCATGTGGAGACCAAGTATAAAACTGTTGCTAAAAAGGTAAAACTTCTTGCTCAACCTCTACCTTCTAATAGTAGAGAGAAAATGAATCAAGCTTCTCAACAACCAAACCTACGAGATCCATAAAGAATTAGGCATACATTTACACCAGAGACTTTAAAGGAGTTGAAGATTGGATGCAAGTTATTTCTTACACTTGAGGAGAAAAAGTGCTTCCAAGAGATGCTATCAAAACATCGTAAGGCCTTTACTTTTCAACTGCATGAAAGTGGATGTGTGGATCCTAATGTTGTTGCTCCAATGGTTATTTTCATTGTGCCTCATGTGTTTTGGAACTTGAGACCTATTCTTGTTCCTAAGGCTCACTTACCAAAGTTGATTGAGTTGTTGAATGAAAAGATCATGATGGGTATTTTAGAGCTCTCTTGTGCTCCATATTCAAATAGGTGGTTCATCGTGCCAAAGAAGAATGGAGCTTTGAGGTTAATATAGGATATGCAACCATTAAACAAAGTGACTATCAAGAATTTTGGTATATGTCCAATTGTGGATGATTTTGCAGAAACTTTTGTAGGAAGGGCAATTTATTCTATGGGAGATCTCTAATCTAGATATGATAATTTCAATTGGATGTGGATAGCAAGGATTTAATAACTATGAGGACACATTTGGGTTTAGTAAGGATGTGTACCTTACCTCAAAGAGAAACCAACTTAGTTGCACATATGATGAATAGAATGAATAAAGTCCTTCGTGACTTCATACCATAAGTTACTATGCATTTTCTTGATGATGTGCCTATGAAAGGGTGTGAAGAAGGGGTCAAGGATGAGACAGTGGATTCAAGGGGGTGTTGCAAGTTTGTTGCAAATCGAATTTTCGATTGTGAGAAGATCTTATCTAGGTTAGAAGATGTAAATCTTACTCTTTCTATGCCAAAGTTAGCTTTTGGAGTCAAGGAAGTTTTTCTTGTGGGATATATGTGTGGGCCTTATGTTAAAGGACTTCTCTAGTAAAAGTTGAAGCCATTCAAAAGATGAAGGATATTTGTACTTCCATAACTAAGGTGAGACGATTCTTGGATGCATGTGTTTTCTATCTTATTTGGATTCCACACTTTGCACATGTAGCAGATGCAATCTATCAATTGTTGAGAAAAGGTCAAAAGTTTCATTAGCATGAATTACATACAAAGGCAATGAGGAAATTAAAATATTTATTGTTATCTGCACCCACTCTAAGGAAAATAAATTCTAAGTGTGAAAGGTCTATTATTGTTACAGTGGATACTAGTCCAACAGGAATTGGGTGGGCTATTGGATAAGATGATGAAGAGGGAAATATATATATTGTGTGATTTGGAGCCAAAATCTTCAGTCCTCCTTGATAATGAAATTATCCACATGTTAAGAGGGAAATATGGAGAGTAATCATTGCATTGAAGTCTACTAAAGAATACTTTATTGGTGCATTAGTGGGGTTGTTTAGACAGATTGTTTACCTTTTCTTGGGATGATCACTAGTTGCTCCACTCCAGATATTGTTATGTTGCGATGGATTGCGTACATCAAGTCGTTAGATCCAACATTTCACCATATTGCAAGTAAAGATAATCCAATTGTAGATATGTTATCTAGAGTTAGGTGTATGAGGATGAAGAAGACATGGTTATTGAAGGAGATGATGTTGGTACAAATTTCTATTCCACTTATTATGTTCAATGAGATCATTGTTGTTGTGCATCTTCTCTTGAATCATTTTCAAAAGACATGTATGATGGTGAATGGCTACTTATTGGCCACTACTTGAGCACTCTGACTAAGTAGGAGGGATGGACTAATCAGAAGTTCAAGAGAATCCAAAGAAAATCATATGGGTATTTCTTGAAGAATGGCCATCTATGTAAGCATCCAAAGCAAAGAAGCAGGACTTCACAAAGGGTAATGTGTGATAAGGAGACTCAACTTGTAATTATCAAAGAGTTTCATGAGAGTCTATGGGCTTGTCATCGAGGTGTGTGGACCTCTTTTATGAAGATCCAAGAAAGATATTGGTGGAAAGGTATTATAAAAATGTGTTGCAATTTGTAGAGACCTGTGCTGCTTACCAAAAGTATTACAATGTGCGATATCATGATGGTCTACATCCTACCTATCCATAGCTATGCATTACAAATGGGTGGTTGACTTGGTGACTATGCCTATGGGACTTTGGCAAATGTGATACATTGTACTTGCCAAGAAAGATCTAACAAATCAAGTGTAAGGTCAAGCATTAAGAAGAAAGGCTACAATTATAGTATGTAAATTTCTTTTGGAAGATTTTTTTTGTCACTACGATTGTGTAGGAAAGATAACTGTAGATCGAGGAGAGTTGGATTCAGAAGAAGCTAGGGAATTCTTCTTGAGATTGGGTATAAAACTTTCTCTCACTTCAGAATACAACCCTGAAGGCAATGGCAAAAGTGAATGCAGATACCCACCTATCATCAAAGCTTTAGCTAAGGCATGCAAAGGTAAGATTTGAGAGTGGCCGAGGCTACTTCCATATGCTTTATGGGCTGATCGCACTACACATAGTACAATGTTTGGATATATGCCTATTGAGTCTATGTATGGCCAAATGCCTATTATGCCTATTGAAAATGTTATTACTACTTGGAGTGTGCTACCTTGAGAGAATAATATGAACAAGGAGGACCTTCTTGCTTTGTAGATTGGACAGCTAGAAAGGAGATCCAAAGATATCAAGATTGCAACCATGTGTTTAACAGATGCCAGGTTGAAGTTCAAATATAGGTTTGACAATAAACACAAAGTATGCTTCATCCAAAACCCATTAACAAAGGAGATTGGGTGTTAGTCTATGACAGTAGTCTTGACACTCAACATAGTACACTCAGGAAGGTTTCTAAGATATGGTTTGGTCCTTATATTGTGAACCATGTACATGATAATACAACATACTCTTTGTGTGAGATGGATGGTATAGATTTGAAGATTCCTATTATAGGAAAGAGGATCAATATTTTTAAGTGATGGAATGTAAGTGAATCAATTGAAGAACATGTGTAGGATGTATAATAGGTTTATGTTGACTTGGATGATCAAGAGGATGATGAAGATTAACCATGTGGCACATATTGGAGGATGTGTAGGTTTAGAGGGGGTGGATGTCATGCCACTACACAGACATAGTGTAAAAAATCCTCTAGTGCATCATCATCCGGCTTTCTGATTAATCTAGAGAGTCAATGACATATTAGTCATTAGTGTTAGTGTCCATAGTATGGGTGGTTCAAACCTATGGGATTTTTGGATAATTTTAGCATATTTTTGATATTTTACATATTATTTCTTATAAATATCCTAAAAAGATGTAGAAAACTTCTAGAATAGGGTGCCATGCAAAAAGTAAATGGCCTTTTAGCCAATTTTGGAGATCTCATGCAAAAAGAAGGGCTCTTGAATTCGTGTCGCATGCAATCACAGTTTTCATGCAATAAATAACACTCCTTCAAATGGGAGGAGGGAGAAAGAGTGATCCAAGAGAATTCTAAACAAGTGTCTAGGGGTTTTACCCCCCTTTCAGAACCAATGGAACCATCAAATATTCCATCTGAGTAGCAGAGTAAAAGCTAGTATTTGGTGCGAGTTTTTGAGTATAAAAAGGTAAAACAAGACACGATGAAGAGGAGACTCATTATAAATATGTTTTCTTAATCAAGGATTTGTTTTGGGATACTTTGAGCCGCTGATCTCTTGCATGTATGTTGTTTCATCTCTCATTGATCTCTATGCAATCTCTATCATCATCTCTACTCTCATACAAGAATCTACCTAATCTCTTACTATTGTTAATCCTCACTTAAGAATCTCTATAACATCATATACAACTATCTATCCATTACTACTCTTATTCACTCCCACAGCCAAAGACCTTATGTCTTCTCGACATACACACAAATTATATTGACACCATATTCATTAGCATATTGATTATTTGCATCAAGACTTCCTTCACTTTGCTAATCTTGTATTGCCTCCCTCTACCTTTTGGATTAAATACCAACCATAGAAGTTTTTCATGTATATGTCTCTTAGCACTATTGACTTGGAAGCACCAGAAGAGGGGTGTCATAACCTTTGATCTGCTGATTTATAGAAATCTGTATTTGATCATACTATTGATGATCTATTGATGAGGCACAGTTATTGTCATTCATGTAAATCACAAGAGACTTACATATTCTTGATGATGAGGAGGATATCAATCTTTACATGGGGGATGTTATTTTACAAGCGGCCATGTATGTCATTTTGTGGAGCTTAGCTTTTCAGATGGATTATAGAACTATGTCTAGAAGAATTTATGGTATGAAGGTTATGCTTGGCATCCACCTTTAGAAAAGGATGTGCTAGTTCAGCATCACCGACAGAGCACATTTTTTAAATCTGATATCCAACCCTTACACTCACAAGCCCTTTCTTACATTGCAAAACATTCTTTATTCATAGACGTTTTCTTTCAAGCCTTTACCTACTATTAATCTTTTGTTTATTCGACTAATCATATCGATCTCCTTTCTTATCAGAAGATTGGTCAATGCCTTACTGTTCATAACTCCCTTCTTAACATTAATTCTAATTCCATTCTTATGCTTCCTTTTCACCCTACATTATCTCCTTATATCCTTGTATTTATCCCTTGCCCATTTATCACTAAACCTACTATTACACCTATTCTTCCTGATCCTCCTATTTCTCAACCTTTGTTCCATCTACTTTTTTTATCGAATCTCTTTAGATTTTCTTATTTTCTTTCACTCATTTTCTGACATTCTTATCTCTTAATATTTCCACTTTCTATGATTTATCATATCCCCCTCTCCATTATTTGACTGCGATTCCCTTACTTGAGCCTTCTGATTATATAAACCTTCCTCCACCATCAATCATGGATACTAGTGGATTTTGCAGTGATATACTCTATCATCGGCAATTGACATTATAGGATTCTTTAACCATACCAATTTTTAATTGGCATATTATTCAAGATCATGGGAGACTTCATTTGCATGTTCACTTTCTTATCTTCAGTTTGCTCGGACATATGCTCACACAAAAGATATTTTTATGAGGCTGGCTACTCACTTTTATTTGTATTTAGCTTTTAAGCATTAATAGTTCCACTTAAATACAAGAAATTCTATCCCTCCTCTTCTTATAAATCCTAATGAGGGTGTGTTAGGAGCTCCAATGGATGTGTTGTACTATTTTTCTGTCTCCAATTCCTTCTAAATGTTCCTATCTATTTTGTGGATGAGAGCATATCATTAGACGGATTGAAGCTTAATATGCAGTTTAAAAAGAAATATATTCATCCTTACAAGCAAGTCATTTAGACTACAATGTCTTGTGAATGTGAGTTCAATGTTTTGTGGATGTTTTGTCTATGTGAATTGTATATGTGTATGTGATTTATCCTTATCATGAGGAGATGAAGTTGGAGTTAAACATTATCAAAGCTGGATATTGATTGAAGATAAAGCTATGGATTTGGTGCATATGAGAAAGAAAAGCTATTATATCCTTTAATAGTTTGTTGGATTATCTTTTGCTTGAGAAGCTCATGATGGCTTTTGATTGAGTTATGATGTGTTGTTTGGTTCTAATGGGTTTGTTTTGCTTCTATTTTGATTCACTTTCTTTTTGTTTGAGAGGTTACGATTGTGAATGAGTGGTTTGGAGAATGATTAGGAGTGAGTTGGATGGTTTTTTTATGGTTTGGATTGGTTTTAGTTTGAGTAGAATGGTTTTTTTTGTACTTCTTGTTGAGATTCAGTGGATCTTTTGTTGTCTTCTATATGCTCTTGTGAGTGTTCTGTTTGATGGATGTTTAGCTTGGGGCAGTTTTCTCATTTTGAAAATGGAATAATATTAGCTCAAAAGAGTTCGAAGAAGTAAAGAAAGTAGCTATTGAATATTTGAAGTGAAGACTAAAGTGATAGTGATAATAGTGAGTCTTGAGAGGTTACTGTAGTGTCTTCAATGTCTCTTTATATCAAACATACCTCTTGGGAGGCATATCTATGACCAAGAGAGGTTTATTGAGTAAAAATCTTTGTTATTATCATGTACTATTAAGAGAAAGCATGTGAGAGAGTGTGTGTGTGTGTATGAGAGATAGCCAATTTCTATGAAGAAACATTGTATCTATATGTGAGAAAGTGAGAGAAAAACTATGAAGGCTATGAAGATGATGAAATATGAAGACTATGCAATGAATTCCATTCAGAGTTGATCATTTCTTTTGTTCCTTTGGTTTTTGGTGGTTTCTATGAAGAATATATTGACATTTTATTGTGATAAATCTATGGGAGATTCATTATATGATGTTGTGTACAAAGTTCCTTTGTTCCTGGTGTTCTTTTTCCTTCCTCTGGTTTTTAAAGGATAAAGAATGTGTTTGTTTGGTGAGATAAGATAGATTTCCTTTTAGTAGTTTCCATGTTTTCTTGGTGTTCATCTTGGGGCTCCACGTTGCCTTTAGCATTCCTATTTTATCTTTGAATTGCTTTTGAGACAAAGCTTGAGTACATGTTTGGGTTTGGGCCCTAGGGTATATGGTTTAGGGTTTAGAATAGAGGTTATAGGTTGTGGGTTTATTGTGAAGGACTTAGAGGATGTAGGACTTAGAGCTTAGGGATTAAGGTTCAAGATTTAGGATTTTTAAAGGTTTTTAGGTTTTTTAGGAATTCTAGGGTTCTTAGGGTCTATTAACTCTAAATGGGATGCTATGTTTTAGGCCTCATGATTTGAGCGCTAGGATTCATGTGTTTATGGTCTAGCGCTTAGGGTTTAAGGTTTAAGCTTTAGGGTTTTTAGGATGAGTCCCTATGGATTTAGAATCCAAGGAGATGCAGTCCCTATTGATTTAGGCTTGCACCACATTAGCTCACAAATACAACCCTCATAATCTCCTTGCTTCCTTGCATGTGTTGATCGAAGTTGCTCATTGGAGCCACTAGATAAGACCAATTCCTCCAATTCCAATCACAACTCATAAAAAGCATGTATTGTAAATTAAAAAGTTAGAACTTGCCAAGGAGGAAGTGAACCTGAGAGGATTGGATGAGACACTAAAGCACACACAATTTACACCAATATAGAAAGTTCATAAACATTGGTACCCATTACTCTTATGTTTCTTTCCTACTTAAAATCATGTGATGCTATAGGAGCTTCAAAGACAGGGCAAGAGATATGTGCTCATGTGATTAAAAGAGGTATTTCACTGACAAACGTATCTTCTACCAATAAGTTATGTGTTTGATAGGTTAGCTGTCATAGATTTAGTTTCATGGAATGAAATGATGGTAGGGTTTTCAAAGTGTGGATGTGCTAAACAAGCCTCAGACTTCTTTGCAAACGTAGTAGGAAGAGTGCATCAACTAGTTGTTGCATTGAATCATGGCTTCAAAGCTTGTGGTATTGCATAAGGGCACTAAAAATAGGCCAATATCTACATTTTGAAATGATTAAAGAAGGGTAGGAAAAATATCTATAGATCCGTACAATTCACATTCTAAAATGATTAGTGAAGGTTGGGGCCAAGGGCTTCTCCCAAAACATAGCCAACTTTACTTGCATTTTGGAAGCTCATGGTAACATGGGAGCAACAACCAAGAAGGGTGAAGCAATACATGACAACCTCAATAGTAGGGTAAAAGGAAAATCAAGATATTATGCAAGGCATAGCAATCATACCCATGCATGTTAAGTGTGCTGCACTCTAAGAGGTGTTGAATGACATTTGAGCACCAAATCTAGTAATGTGGGATGCCCTAATCAGTGTTTATGGGATAAGCATGAACAAGGAAATGAAACCCTAAAATGGTTGCGTTCCAAGTGAGATAGGGGCCTTTCCCCGTAATAGCTACCTTTACTTGCATTTTTGAAGCTTATGATAGCATAAGAGCAACCAATAAGGGTGAAGCAATACATTATCTGCTCCATAGTAGGGCAAAATGAAAACAATGATATTATGTAAGGCAATGTGATTATGTGTATATATTTTAAGTGTGGTCCACTTGTAAAAGCACAAGAGGTGTTCAATGAGCTTTGAGCACCAAATCTAGCCTCTTGGGATGCCCTACTCAATGGTTATGGGATGAGCATGGATACGTTGATAAAACTTGTGATTGGTTTGGCTACAAGTGAGACATGGGCCTTTCCCCACTATTTTGAAGCTAGTAGCATCATTGAGAAGGGAAAATAAGTATAATTGAGAAGCAAAGAAGTATGTGGCATTTTCCCGCTATTACAAAAGTCAAAGAATTGTTCAAGAGCTTCTAGTTGTCAGGATACGTTGAACATGGACTATAATGATGAAGCTTTCACATACTTAACAATGATTGTTCCCTAGACGCAATCACTTTACTTGCATTTTGAAATCTTATAACATGATAGGAGTACCTAAGAGGGAGAAAGAGATGCATGTTGAAATGTGTAGGCTAGGGTTAATGGAAGTTCATAATATTTTATCAGGAAATGAATTGATGAGCATTTATATGCTAAGTGTGTTGTGCTTGCAAAAGTGCACAAAGTGTTTGATGAGCTTTTGACATTGAATTTAATCTCTTAGAATACCCTAATAATTGGTAATGCTAAACTCAATGAATGATAACAAGAAGTGAGCCCTAGGATTATATATATATATATATGTATAACAATTATTATATATAATGATTATAATCATGATGCATCCCATCATGGTTCATGTCCTTGAGAATATTGGGCATGTCCTTTTGCAACTCATCAAGAAGATCAAGGATGGTTGGGGCCCTAACATCACATGTATCATACTAGATGTAGTGGCAATGAAGAGTCTTGATGTGAAGAAGTTTGAACTCTCTTATGTTGTGTTCTAGCCACTCAACATAACTCCATGCTACTTTATGGATGCATTTCACCTAAGTAGCTAGATCAACATGGAAGTTTATAATAAGATTGTAGGTATCCTCTCAAGGTAGGAGCCTTAACTATATCTAAGATATTGGTATAAACCTCACTTATCTTTATGATATCCCATTAAGATATGAGCCTTCATTGTAAGTAAAGTACATATCTTTATACTTAGACCAAGTTAGCCCTTCAAGGCTTTTGATGTTGTAGCACCTTTGGCAACTTGCATATAATGATCAAAACCATACTCATGCTCATCTTGCATCAATGGGTAGATGAGGGACAACTAAGAGAATCCTTACCAAAGTAAAAAAAAAGTGGCATCATGCTACTAAAATTTCATCCTTGAATTCAATTGATCATGAAGGTTGTATGCAATAAAATAAAAAGTTAAAGCATATATCATTTGATAATGTAACACTCCAAATTTCACATTGATCTAAATGTGCAGAGTTTCTTTAAAAATAATTATTATGTAGAGAGATTTGGCACAAAATTATATTACTAGCTTTAAACTTAGATATAAATCAAAGGTGGAAAGTACTATATTTTCACTTCAAGAACCTTTTAAGCTTAACCTCTCTAAGTCATACACAATAGTCCAATTCTTGACACTTTGAACTATAGTTAAATGAAATCTATTGGTGAGAATGATCTTGACCGAGTTTCCTTCCACACTTTTGTGAATCATGGTGACAAAGGTTTTCTTGTACAACTAGTCTTGAATATTGACTTTAAGTCATCATCTAAGAAACATCTACTCTAGATGCATCTATGAGATCAAATGCCCTATACCATTTCAAGTATGTCAAAAGTTTAGTAATGGTCACCAATCCAAGATGAGCATCCCCCCCCCCCCCCCCCACTCAAGTAAGCCCTCTCACTTCATTCTATATAGGGAATGTGGGGGAGGAAGAATGGGGAGAATTCAACAAAGTTCAGCACTGGAGGAGGTAGAACAAGCTGCAAAGGAGAAAGAAGCTAACCACCCCACTCAATAGTACAGTAAGAAACCTCTAATGAAAGGATGGTCAGTGAACAGTGGGGCTCAGAGCCATCAAGCTAAGGGGAAAAAAGAAGAACCATGCTGAAAATTCCTATCAAGAGAACCAAGTCCACCATTGAAGAAAATAGAGAACTGCAGATGGTTGAAGAGGAATCTAGAAAACTTGAGGAGTGCACAAAATGACAAGAGGAAGAGGAAGAAAGACTGAGACAAGAGGAGGAGGAGCAGATAGCTCTTGCCAGTAGGAGATCGGTGGAGCAACCCTCCCAATCTTAGGAGTTAGCTATGATGAGCCCCACATAGGAGGACATCCCAGGCACAAGTACTACTGCAAAAGAGATGGGACAAAGACCAATGATAGAAGGCAAGGAAAAGGCTCCTCTGCAAGAAATTCCACGAGTCATGGTTGGCCCAACACAAGCAACCACCGAAGGGGAGGTCAATGAAAGTAATGTCATGGCTTGGGTGTAGTACCTCGTAAGCAAGGCACAAGAGCTTGCACTTGCACCAAACAAATGAGCTCCACTTGTAGGAATCAAAAGGCCAGTAGTAGGCTGATGTCAAATTACTCCAAGGGCCGAAGGTACCTCACCTGGAAGTATAAACTACTTTGGTGTCCTCAGTCATGTGCAACACAGAAGAGTATGATGAACTAGTAAAAAAGCTTTAGAGACAACATGATAAGATGAATGAAAAAAGAAAGGCCGTGCTTGCTAAGTTGGATGAAGAAAGGAATGCCTTCTCAACCTATCACCTAGAAAAAACAAGGCAGATAATCATAGTGACTAGGGAGGTGACAACATTAAAAGAGGCCTTAAAGGCAAGACAAGGCAAGGAAAGTCTAAAATACCTATATGATGAAGAAAGGGAGAGCTGCATTGCTCTAGAGGCACAATGCACTCTCGCATCTCAAGGTACGCAACGCCTTGACAAGGAGGTCAAGAGCTTGAAGCAACAAAGAGAACAACTATCTAAAGAACTACAAGAGGAAAAGGCACAAAGCGAGCAAGAAGTAAGAAGAAAGATAGTGGAAACCAACTTCACGCAGCACTCCATGAGTAGGCTACCCTAATGGAACAAGTAGAGCACCGAAACCAAGAAAAGGAACAAATGAATATACTATGGTGAGAGCAAGACTAGATGATCACTAAGATTAAAGAAAGTTTACGGATTCTGCTAGAAAGCAAAGCTACAATGGTGGAGATATGGATGCTAAGGTAGCAAAAAGCCTTCTTAAACACAATACTAAATGTCACCCAATCAAGAGAAGAAGAAAAAATTGAGGAACTCAAAAGGAAATTGGAGATGGCCCAAGGAGAGCACTTTAACATAGACTTCATGCCAAGGTGCCCAAACCTAGCACTAGCTTAGGAGTGGAGGAACAAAGAGCCTATTTGATCATCACAACTGGATTAACTATGCTAGAACTTGAATTGCTAGGGTTTGGGGAGCCAAAGCAACAAGCACAGCCTCTCCTTGAAGAGATGACATAGCCAATGCATAAAGTTGGGTGAGACTTTGAGCTTGACCACATTGAGGAAGAGTAGCCACATGAACCGAGTCCCCCCTTTGCAAACATGAGCACAAACAAAAGAGCAAGGGGAGGAAGCCCTGCCCCCTAAGAGAATGGTGGAAATTAGGCACAAGCGAAGCGAGCAAGTAGAGCTAGCACAAAGAAATCTCCAAGCCAAGCCACTACAAGTTCCTCAAGTGGTCATCCCTAAAGGAGAGGAGTGTGATCCTATGAACTGGACTCAGGAACTGATGGTATGGGAGTAGTGGGAGAATTGCAGCTGACCGTTTGAATTTGGCTTCACCTTCCCTCAAACACTGAGCATAGTATTATCACCAAGGGTGGTGGACAAAGTGATAAAGCTCTCGGCTAGGCTGGGGAAGCGATGGTTGGAGGAAAGAATTAGACACCCCACAAGATAGCAATAAGAGCACTCTTCCAATTTCACCATCATTTGCACAAGTGCACTACATGAAAAGGCAGGCGCATCCCCCTAGAAAGTGCACTCTTCTTCTTTTCACTTACATTGTGTAGCAGTGTGGCAATCCCACAACTTCAAAGGCTTTCTTCAACCACCAATCTATCTTCAACATCAACGACCTTAAAACCTACTTCACATAGCATCTCCAACATGTCCTACCTTCCCAAAGGCTCCAAGAACCACTCCATACCAACCCTCAAGAGTTTCAGCCCATAACCATCAAGTGCCATGGGACTAGCACTCAGCTAGGGGGGGTAATGTTAACCCTTGGAAGACCAAGATAAAAAATTTCTAGAAAATTGGAAGAGGAAGATAGTCCCTAGGCAAGAGGAAGATGGAGGACAAAGGCACACTCAGGAAAATCTAAAGACACGAAGTGCATGAAAAATGGTAAATGTAAGAGGAAGCACACAAGAAATAAGTGCACCTTAATATTGTAGCAAGAAGAGAGCCAACCACATTGTAATTTATTTTGTAAAAGAGCATCAGGCTCTCTCCTGTGCATGTTGTAAAGAATGAGAGGCATGGGCTAATGACAATGCTAATAGGAAGGAGAAGGAAAAAGAGGGGAGGAATAGAAAAAGGCTGGACCAAAAAGGGGATGGCTACCCAAGGAGGAGATAGGGCATGTATAAAAGTCAAAAAGAGAATGAAAAAGCTCATTCTTGGTGTGTGGCCAAACTTGCTCTCTTCTTGCTACTTGCTCTTGCTTCACTCTTGTGTCTAAGAGAGGGAGAGAGGGAGTGAGAGAGAGAGAGTATGTGTGTGAGGGAGCGTGGAGAAGCTCTTCTTCTCCTCTCTTCATCTTCATCTTATTCTCTTCTCCCCTTTCACGTATGGCTATGGAGCTTGAGGCTTGGAGCTTATTTGAAAGCACATGTTGGATTGTGGAGCTATCGGCAAATTCATGGGAGGAGACAACTCAATTGAATTCAAAGGTAAGCTCATTTGCTTTTGTGTGTGTGTGTGTGTGTGTGGTAGCCATAGCTCTCGGCTTGAAACACTTGAAGCAAAATGCAGTCCATGGTTCTTGGTAGTGTGCTCGTGAGAGTGCTGACAAAAGAGCTAAAGGTTAGTTGGAAGAACTCTAACTAGGTGAAAGACAGATTGATAATGGTTTTGGAGGGCTCTTCCTTTTATAGGCTAGGAAAGTAGTCTAGTGGACCCTTCTAATCATATTATGAACCCTCTCTAGTTGACTAGGGAATAATTATTTGCTATCAAATCAAGGACACTACTCTCATATCCTGTAGTGGGGCCACTAGTCCCCCCTAAGATCCCCTAGCCACCAAGGGCCACTTTTGTGGCCCACGAATCCCAAAATAAGAGTCCCTAGTAACTCTCACACCCCATAACTCTATGTAGTGTGACTGAGTTACTAGTAGCTTGACTACTCTATCTTACACAAAGGCTAGACTCATAAAGGTCACCTTTTTGCCATGCGGTCAAATAGACCTCACCTAACATACAAGTTAGGATCTAACCAATGTGTGGGCTCACACATAGATTCTCCTCATAATGGGGGCCTTACAACTTAGGGCACCATGGATCATTGGTGGCACCCGATGAGGGTGGGGTATTGGAGCATATCTAATACTTTTCATTGTTCATGGTGTTAATCTGCATTAAGAACACGTCAACAACAAACAATGCATATTGCACATTGTGCCACCAATATAGTCAATGCTTTCTTTGCTTTCAAGTTCTATTTAAGATAACTTTCGGAGGAGGTATATGAAGCAAAGTGGAGAGAGGGTGAAGTGACTACCTTGGTTTAAAGATGATCAAAGTGTAGATATGCTACTGGCTTTCAAGGTGAGATAACTATCCTTCACCCTAAAGATGATACCAAAATATATAGTGCAAGACACATGCTTGTATGAAAATTATCTCTTATGTAACAAGTCATTGAAAATATGCCACTTTGATTAATTATTTGAAATCATCTAATAAATCATTAATTTATCATTGGTACCTCGTCATGAGCTTATATGCACCTTATAATGTGTCCTTTAAAAGGCATTTTATGTAGGAATATAGCACCTAAAATTTGACAATCTTTTTTTGCTTGATTGTGGCAAGGTAGTTTAATGAAGAGTCAACCCTTAGAAACTTTTTTATGTATGTGTTTAGAACATCCATGGATATGGCTAGTCACAAAGGGGACTAGTAGGTTGCTTTAAGAATTGTAGATAACAAAATAACAAGGCTTGTGTTTCATTCATGAAGAATGCATTCATCAGAATCCAAGAATGCATTTGCTAGTCAAGTACAATAGTGGTGCATGTTCAAGAGAATCCAAGAATGCATTTGCAAGTTTACAATAATGGTGGAATGTAACTTTCAATTAAAAATTTTATGGTTCTCATTGTGGTGGCTATGTTTGGGTCTAAAATGCATAAATGCATGGGATCATCAAGTCAAGGCATCACATAGGCCCAAACTTTGTAACTCCATTGACAAAATATCAAACACCTTTGACATTATGCTACACCATTGTCCTTTCTATTTGAGGACTAAACCTAACACCCAAGTCTTCAACCTTGATATTGTGAGCATCCTACTCCTCACTTAAAATATTACCATTCTTATCATCCTCTTGTTGCATTCCATGTCCCATATAGCCCAACATCAATAAGAAACTATAAGGTCTCCATCATCCAACTTTTCTCTAGTAGGCCAAAGTTTGTGTGCTCCTATTGATGTTGCATAAGATGGTCATTAGACCTACTTATCATGCCTTATTATCATTGAGATTATCATCATCTTCTTGGACTTACTTTTCTTGTATAATCAATAACTAAAAATTGCAATAGGTATTTAAGGCTAAAGGATCTATCCCCAACCTATTGATGATGCATAAGATGGTCATTAGACCTACTTATCATGCCTTATTATCATTGAGATTATCATCACTTTTCTTGGCCTTACTTTTCTTGTATAATCAATAACTAAAAATTGCAATAGGTATTTAAGGCTAAAGGATCTGTCCCCAACCTCACTCTTTGCTCTCTTATGGTTGGCATCAAATACTTGCTCTTTATGGCATTTGAGAAGTATTATCTTAGTTAGCAGTCTAGTTTGATCTCTTCATGATGCAAATTTTACAAATTGCTAGTAAGAATATTTGCAAATGATGCTCTTGGAATGAACTTGTCCTGAATGTGTGGCATTGCTTTATACTTTGAAAGCTTATAGCCTAATACATCTCCACAAGTAGGCTAACTGGTACACAACAACATTACCAATATATTGCTTCTCTATATATACACTAGGGCATGAGACAAAGGGAATTATGTTGGACCCCATCAAGGCAAAAATCAAGGGTAGGGTCCCCTTTTACTATAAGTCCTCTTTTATTTTATAAGGAAAGATGCCTAAATTTTCTTTTGTTTTAATTGGAGTAGCATAATATTCTAGTTATTTCATGATTGCATTACATGAAGATGGCTTAAACGGTATTTTCTTGGGTGGAAAATCTGAACTCCACTCACATCAATATATCAAAATACCAAAATGGTATAACATTCAAAGATTTTCAAAACACGCTCTAAATTATAAAAATGAAAAATATAAACAATATTTTATGTCACAAAAAGCATGTAAATAGAATGAAATGCTAAGTTTTGGATTATGTCATTATCTTTGAAAAACCAAATGATTTGAACATTTATATTCCCTCCCAAAAAGCTTCTTATTTGAGTCAAAGCCATGTTCTTCTCGAGACTTTCTTAGCTTGAGATTTTTAGGCTTGGATTTATGGCAACAAAGGACCATGAGTATGCTTGTGCAAAATGTTTTATTGATCAAAATGCAAAGAATCAAGATATATACATGGCATATTTGCCTTATTGACATGTTTCTTCCTTGTATAGATGTGAAACGTTTGTCTTTTCAAGCTTATATCTCTTGAACATGTATAGATATTGTCAAAATAGATCAATATACAAGATTTCTAGCAAATACATGCTATCTCAAAAGACAATCAAGTTAACAAATCTAAACAAAAGTAAGAACCATCTTCTAGCATTACTTTCTTGGCATTTGGGAAGGTTTGAGTGAAAGATTCTAGGATATGTGACGAAAAGAAGTGCACAAAATAAATAAATGCTTTGATCTAGCATGTCATTATGCATAGAGCTTGTACTATAGGATATTATGCCTAACTTTCACAAAAATAGGTCAAAGTATAAGTGTTCTCTACGATCCCTCCCCTTGTTCAAAAAAATAATAATAGTTAATCTTCATTTTTTTCTTATGCACAATGCCTACTATTTTGTTTTAGACATATACCCACCATCTTATGAAGAGTAATAATACATTATATATGTCTAATCCACAATGTTCATTGCTTTGTTTCATATATATATGATTTTGGGATTCTTGAATGTGCTACATTGGACAAATTGCAATACCAAGGGTGACCTCAATGCAACTAGTTTTGAAACATGACCAATTGTGAAAAAGTAAACAAACATGGTATACAATATATTGAAAGCATAAGAGCTTAATTGATAGTATACTCATGTCTAAACTCAATTGATAAAGTATTCCCATAATTAGTTTAACCCATCTTAGCTATTATGATGACAATCCCATCATTAATTTAACCCATCTTCCCATAATTAGTTTAACCTATCTTAGCTATTGTGACAATCCCTTAAAATTCATTTTATTTTCCTTAAAATCTTATTTCAATGTTTACCTTAGTGTTATTGACTTGAGAATTTGTAGAAGTTCTATTGTTAACTAAATACTTGTAAGCCAATCTATTTAGACAATAACATTAGTATTGAAGGATAAAATACTAATATTTATAGGCATCTAGAAGTAGTCCACATCTAATTTGAGCCTTAGAAGAAAAGAAAATGATTTTTGACATTAGTTAGATATAAATAATTAAGTAACTATGTAATATATGTAATATTATATTTACCTTATTAAAAATCTTAATAAAGCTAAGAAAATAGGATGTAAACTACCACCCCAATACAAGAACATGCACTCGCAACAAATCAAGTGTGTGTGTGTGCGTGTGCGTGTGCGTGTGCGTGTGCGTGTGCGTGTGCGTGTGCGTGGGCGTGTGCGTGTGCGTGCGCGTGCGCGTGCGCGTGCGCGCGTGCGCGCGCGTGCATGTGTGCGTGCGTGCACGTGCGTGGGTGCATGTGTGCACGTGCGTGTGTGTGCACGAGCATGCGTCCTTTGCTCTATAATTGATCAAAATAACTACTCCAAAAAAGAGACTTTGATGAGTTAGGACTAATTTAAAGCAAAGGGAACTCATAAAGACTATTATTATAGTAATCACATGTCAAAGTGATCCTAATTAGTCCCATTTGCACTAGAACTAATGTGGAGGTCAAATGAGGAGATTGGTCACCTCTATATAAGTAAGTAGAAAATCCCATGGCTACATGCAAGCTACAAGAGAAAAATATATAATACATTGATTAGCCTACACCCTATTCTTAGTGTCAATCCAACCCTTACCCTACTCTTACAACCAAAAACACGGCCACCCATAGTGCCACTTTGGTACCCATCTTCTCCAAATTATTTGAGAAAGAAGATGGCCCATTTGTGGGCTGAATTAACCCCTACTTTACCTACATTTAGGGCAAAGAATTACTATTATAATCACCCTCTAAATTAGCCCCAAACCATCTCCCTTTATTTACTTGTACCGTATCAACTACTTCTAGTGTACATCCATGTATACATCTACCAATTGTCTCCAAATCATCCACTAAATTTATGAGATGTTATAGATGTGAATATAGCTTTAATGAGGATCTTAACTATCGAAATTCTTGGATGTTTCTTCATTACACATCTCGAAGTTTGAAGAGTTGTACATGGAGCTACCAACTCAACTACAACCAATGACAGTGTGATCATTAGGAGATTTTATCTCCATTGGACAAAAAGCATTGTGCAACCATTGTGGAGCGTGTCAAGGTCTTAGTAGGAGTAGAAAAAAATTTCATGATTATGAGCATAGTCCCACTACCACTCCCATTGCTTATGCATCAGGTGCCATAAGAATTAGTAATGGAAGTAATTAAGATGCAATAGATCTAATTGAAGAGTACATGATACTAACATGAACTTGCTATGTAGTGATAGAATGACTTGGCCTATCTTAACAATGCAACTTACGATTTAATAAAAGTATTTAAGGCATGTCTAGGAATCCCAATAAATGGGAAGGATTGAATTGAGACCATCACAACTATATGAGATTCTTGTATACATAAAATCATTGAAATTATTACTTGTTATTTTTGCTTCAATTGTGTTTAGTGAAGGAATTGTTTAGAAAGGACTACTTGCTATTTTGTAAATCTTGAAAATGATATCTTTGAAAGAATATACTAGTGGCCATTGTTATGGTTGCAAATTAAGTAATTATTGATGAATTGATGAATATAGATAGTTGGGGAGGGAGTGTGGCTAACCCCAAGCACATATTTGATTTTTTCCCATAGGAATTGGTCTCTCTCTCGGGTGCTAAGAATGGCCATCTAGACTAGAGGTCTCGCTATTATTATGACTAGAGACTTGTGATGACTAGCAAGGCTCTAGGGATAATGATTGGACTTGGCTATGTCATGATGAATGAATTATATTACCTTGTTTCTAATAAAATTCTATTTTGAAATGTCTACTTTCCTTGCATTTCTACGCACGCACTAAATCTCATAGGACATATTCTTAACAAGATAATTAATTAAAGTACTTGTAAATGCCTACACTAAATTATGGTAGGCTAATTATATATCTAAAGAATGCCTATGGAGTGTGTGCATGGGAAGCTAGTAGACAATTTCCTCAATGAAAGTTGTCCGATGGATGGGTGGACCCAATTAGTTGGTTGGCTTCTCAATGATTTTTGATCTAAAGCTAAAATGTGGATTCCTCTAGGTCAAAGTTTTAGATCATATCGTGACATTGTTTCAAACGGTTGGTGTGAGACTATGCCTTATATGTAGAGGGATTAATGTTCTATTCTTCTTGTTTTCCACTCTTATTGAACCAAGTGTGAAGCTTTCTTTGAGTTGTGATCAATCACACAAGGGGCTTTCTTAACTCAATGCTAAACTATAGTCTAGGTAGCCTCAGTTAAGCCTAGGAACCTTAGATCTATCCTCATGGGTCAACTTGAGTGCTTCCCCTACAAGGTAGAGCTAGAAGCTATCTAACCAATTGGTCCCATACATTTCATGGGATCCAAACAATGTCACTTAGAATGTGTAACTGGGTTATTACTGAACATTACTCCCTTATGTTTTCATGTGGGTACATCTCATGTGATATCAAAGCCCAAACAAAAATAGAAGTTGGAAACCTATGCCTTGTTTGATTCTATTTGGTTAATCAATAAGGCATGCTTCTTGAAAATTGATTCAAGGACTTAGTTCTTTTTGGGTCATCTATGATTTTGTTTGATTAAATAATAAGGCAAGATTATACTTGCTGAAAATTTATTCAAGAACTTAGTTCTTTCTGGGTCATCTTTGACCAACTCATGGCTATACTAGGCCATGTACACCTTAGGTTGCAGGTCAAGCAACTATCAATTCTAGTACTTTATCTACGTACTTACCATTGAGGGGATTATGGATCCAATACTAGAATATGTCCTATTCATAAAGAATGGATGATGATACCAACTTCAATATGATTTACTTTGTTGATCCTAAAAGATTGGAGTGCGCAACTATCAATTCTAGTACTTTATCTACGTACTTACCATTGAGGAGATTATGGATCCAAGACTAGAATATGTCCTATTCATAAAGAATGGATGGTGATACCAACTTCAATATGATTAACTTTGTTGATCCTAAAAGATTGGAGTGCCTTGAGCTGGGATTTGTTGAGAGAAAAAATATTGAAAGAACTATGTATCATGTGAGATTTTTGGTTTATAATAATTGGAGGTCTCAATGCTAGCATCATGATGTATGGTCAACTAGTTAATAGAAATCAATATATTTATTCATAGCTCTTAAAGGTTGCAAAGCTCAAGCAAATTGTATTTCACCCATGTGAATTTATATCCCTTATAATGAATGTATTATTGGGATGGATTATCCCCTATGGATTATCCCCTAACCATCTTGGAAGTAAGGAGAATATATCCCAAGGTACAAATGATAAAGCCTAGGGATCCTTGTTCTCAAGCACTACTTCAAACCTGACTAATCTATGATGCTTTGAATAATAGAATAAGGAGATTTGATTTTTGTGTTCTTTGTTTTCCAAAGATTTGTTTGGGTTTGATTTAGTTCATTTTATGTGAGCTGTTTGTATTGATTGGAACCAAGAGGTTATGATTATCCTTAACATTATCTATATCCCATAGTCCCTCTACATTGAGCAACATTGGATGCAAACACGGATTTATTACTTCATCAATACAAGCCACATCAAGCATACCTTGAGATGAATCTTAAGCAAATCCATAGGATGGAAGAGCTTGAGCTAGTCAAGATCTTTATCTTTGTAGAAGCCCAAGTTGATTCCTTTTTACACTTTATCTTTGTAAGTCAATTCTATTCTAATGGTTAGTGAGCTCGATAGAGCTGCTATATCTACGCATGGGTGACGAGTATTGTCTCTTGATAGAGTTTCAGTGATAAGACAACCCTGATAAAATCACTTTGTTAAGGAGAGGCTTCTAGATTTTTTAGATGTGTTGCATTCTTCATGTCTTTGCATAGCCATGTACCTTTAGTATGATAAATGCTAGCAAGTTCCATAATTGAACTGTTTGTATTCCATTTTGATATAAATAAAATGACTCTTTGAGTCTTTCTTGTATTTTGATTTTAATGATAATAAAAGTGACTCTTTTGTATTTCTTACATTGTCTCTTGTATTGTAATTCCTTTGTATCAAAGTATGATATTGCATAAAGAAAGTAGTTCATCCTCAAGCAAGTAAAGCCTCTTGAATTTGATAGAAAAGGACACAAAGTTTGAATCCAAGGTCTAGATTGAGTCCATGGAGGACTACTTCATTGTTGTAGGGATGAGTGTCACAAACCAAATGATGATTGTCAAAATTAAGTTGATTAGAGAAGCGTGCCTTTGTTGAAACAAAGCAAAGATTAAAAAACTTAATTTGATTAGAGATTTATGCTTCTACGAAGGTGTAAAAATAGTGGCACCTCTAAAGCTATAGTTATCTTGGAAGAGAATAAAAGGCTATCCATGGGAGATATCCATTCACTACATACAAGTCTATCAAGATGAATGAATCCTTTAATCTCATGTAGAAAAACTTGTTCCTAGAACTATATTATTTGTGCTATGTAACCTTAATGAAGTATGCACTTGTAATGGATACAAAATCCCAAGTGGCAAGATAGGCTAAAACATTCCCTAAGTGCCCAAGTGCTATTTGCATGATTGAGCAATCTGCAAGATACTCTTATATTAGCTAAGCCATTGGTAGAGGTCCCAAATAAAAATTCCAATAGTTAGTGCTATTGGAGACTTGTTGAATTCTTATTGGTAGAGGTCCCAAATAAAAATTCCAATAATAATGGCTAGAGATTCTATAACTAGGATGAGATAACCATTTCAAGGTCTAATGCTTGAAGTTGAGTAATAACAAGGGGCAAAGGAAATTGCGGTCATAGAAATATAGCTAGGAATAGAGTTGTGAGTAGTCAGCATAGAGGTCGAGCTAATGTAGCCTAAGCCTACATTAAAAAACAAGAAGAAGTAGACCCATATGTTAAGGGGGATATTGAAACAAAAACTATTTATGTTTCCTTGGATGACAAACATTCAAATTGCAGGTTCTCAATGATCTAGGTGCCCCACAAGTCAAATGGTACACCCTTCAAAGTCCTTAATGATTGTGGTAGTACCCACTCTTTCATTTCTTCAAAATATGGTAATAAGGTACAACTAGAGATTGATCGTGCTAAGAACTTGCTAGTAGAACTAGCCTTTACAAAGACTACAAGCAAACTAACATAAGTAGAATTGAACTAGAAACAGAGCAAACTAAGGTTAAATTTAGGATTGTAAAATCAGGAGCATATGATTATCTATTGCGAATGGATTGGCTTGTGCCTAATGACACCATTACAGAAAAAGATTAATAACCTTCCAAAATATGCAAAAGGAGATTTAGGAATAACTTAAGTAGTCGGAAAGCCCAAGATCTAGTTTACTAAAGCATCCCACATAGCCAAAGGCTTATGGAAGGGGCATCCAATATATTGGAAGGGACTCCCAATATATCTCATCAAGGTCCAAAAATTAGATCATTCACCTACAAAAGATGAAGAACCTTGTTGGATCAAGGAATACATAAATGTATTTCTAGAGGAGTTGATAAAGTTATAGCCAAAGAGGGAAGTTGATCATGAGATCAAATTGGTGCATGACTTGTTGAAAAAAGGCCATACAAGATGTCCATCTTGAAAGAGGATATACCATAGATAGCATTCAATACTAGGTATGGACATTATGAGTTCCTCTTCACATCCTTTGGTCATGACTAACCAATACCCCTGCTACCTTTAATGGGATAGTCCACAGGCCATACCTAGATAAGTTTCTTCAATGACATCCTAGCTTATTCAAAAGAAGAAGAGGAGCATCCATGCCACTTGCATGTTGTTCTAGGGATGTTAAAAGAAAATAGTATGTATACTAAGAAAATAAAGTGTGCATTTTTCACAAGACAGGTCAAATATCTTGGCTTTATTATGTCAAAAGAGGGGATTGATATTGATGGAGCTAAGGTTAAGGATATCCAAGATTAACAGCCATCACTAAAATCAATTGTAGTATTGGGGGTAAAGGCCAATGTGGCTAGTCTCATCCTTTATTCTCTGAGTGAGAAGATAAATAAGGTGTTACTCATAAGAGAGCTATTAAAGGCACCACAAACATATACTCCTCTCTCTCTCTCTCTCTCTCTCTCTCTCTCTCTCTCTCTCTCTCTCTCTCTCTCTCTCTCTCTCTCTCTCTCTCTCTCTCTCTCTCTCTCTCTCTCTCTCTCTCTCTCTCTCTCTCTCTCTCTCTCTCTCTCTCTCTCTCTCTCTCTCTCTCTATGCAATATCCATTCTCCTTATACCTCCAATAACTTATTGGTATTAGAGCAAGAGGGAGTCTCTAGCTAGTACTACTAATAGAAATTTTCACAGTCTCTGATTTGGATGAGATTCAATGTGTGCAAAGAGATTGGAAAATCGCATGGGTAAGTCAAAAAGGGTTCAAATTTCTCCATTTTTTTAATATGAGGCTATTTAGGGTTCTTTTTTGACTTGTAAGTGTTGCACAAGCTATTTCGTCTTTTTATGCAAATTTGTATAAATTGTTAAAAATTTACAAAATACAAGTTAAGGCTTATAGTGTCCATTGTAGAGATGCTACATTTAGATTATCGAGGACATTGGTAACATGTGGATGAACTATTAGAAACAAGTAGTTTTAGGTTACATGTTGTTTGACATGGGTTGCATATTTTAGATTTCACAATTTTAGAGTCTATTGTTGGCTACTATTGTACATAACAAGTGTTATTGGAGTAGAGAATTTGATGTATATACTACAGCAATTGTCGAGCTACATATATTGTCATATTATCCATACATATTTACTCTTGAATGAGCAAGAATAATGTTCTTTGATGTATTGCAATGTCTTCAGGGAGATCAAACTTTTAATGTACTTTTGAACAGTTGGATGTTGTAATGTAGCTGTATCCGCAAGGAAGCATTGATACTATAATACCATGTATTAAATTATATTTAGTGATTTTCATAGCATTTGGATAGTAACATATACATTATTGCTAAGTAGTGGTTCATTTCCTATCTTCTCTGAATTTAGGCTATAGTAAGCAAGTGTTGTAGAAAGTTTGCTAATTTCGTTGTGCAGTTCGTTGATTTTTTGGTTACTATCATTTGAGAGTTAGTTGCTACTTTACACAAATGGCTTCATCATGTATATTGGATAGGTAATTATATAACATAAAAAAGTTTGATGCTATCAACTTTAGTTTATGAAAGAATCAGATCCAAGATGTCTTGATTCAGAAGAATTAATTAAGGCCCATAAGAGACATAGACATAAAAGCAACACACATGTCTAAAGATGATAAGTGAGAGCTCCATGCATTGGCCAAATCCACTACTAGACTCTACTTGGTAAGATCTATGTATATTATGGTTGAGATCACTAGATGTGACTTATGGAAGAGGCTACATGACACTTTTGAGAAGAAAATTTCCTATAGAAAGGTGTATATCATAAAAAAGTCGCAGATGAAGGAGGGCTCAACTATCCTTTCCTACCTTAATGAATTCAACATTATATTTCATCGAATGTAGGCTCAAAAGTTGAAATTTAAATATGAGGTTAAGGTATTATTTTTGTTGTGCTCCATATCTATGGGATACCTTTAGATTTACTATCAATAATTTAGCTTTAGATGGTGAGTTGAAGTTTAATGATGTTGTGGGTAATGCATTGGCTAAAAAGATGCACAAGAAAATCTTGGACCAAGGCAAAAATGGCCAAACATTGGTAACTAAAGAAGAAAGAGGTAGAAAACAATATAAAAGAAAACATGAGGACCAAGACATTAAATGTGCTCATTCAAGTAAAATAGATCATATCAAGAAGGCTTGTTAAAAATGGAAGAGAAAGAAAAAATATAAGGATAAGTATAAATAAATATAATGGCTATTTATAATAATGATGGTAAAGTGTTGTTTACTACTCCTTGTCTTGAACATATGCTAGTTGCAATAGATCAACAACTTGCTCAAGTTTACTTAATTTTCATACATATTTTCATGTCATTCCTCATGAGGAGTGTTTCTATCCATATGACAATCAACAAGCATGGATTAGTTCATCTCATAATGACTATGAATGTGATACAATTGGTGCAGGTGATGTATAGTTTGCTTTTCAGAATGGATCTACCTTTTACTCTTTGAGATGTAGTTCATGTATCTAAGCTTACCAAGAGATTGATATCTATTGATCAGCTGGATCAATTGGATTACCCTACTACTTTCGAGAGTCTGTCATGGAGAGTCCACAAGGGATCATAGGTTGTTGCTAAAGGAACAAAATCTTGATGCTTTATAAACCCTTCATGTTTCTTTTGTCAAGAATCATATAATTGCACTAATAATCAAGTAGCCGAACATATCTTTTTGGCATCACTGATTGGGACATATATCTAAGAATTGAATGGAAATGCTACGAACCTACCCTTCTAGAGGAAGCTCCACTCCATTCCCACGAGGATCAACTTGTAACAAGGCTGGAGCCCCAAGAGGAACACCAAAGAAACGGGGATTCTACTGCAAGAAAATATATATTTTATCATCAATAAACATGTTGTTCATATTTTCTGTATCCAATAAGAAAAATAACACCATGAACAAGAAATCTTCATGCAGCTTCATAGAAACAATTCTCCCATCGCTTTAACTTGAACAAAATTAATTATACTCTTCATATTCTTCGTAGAATTCATCAAAAGAACACAAAGATACAAGAGAATGCATCACTTTGAATAGAAATCATCATATAATATTCTTCTTCAAAGGCTCCATAGCTTTCTTTCACAATCTCTCACTCATAGATACATTGTTTTGCATCCATCTCTCTCTCTCTCTCTCTCTCTCTCTCTCTCTCTCTCTCTCTCTCTCTCTCTCTCTCTCTCTCTCTCTCTCTCTCTCTCTCTCTCTCTCTCTCTCTCAATAGTACAACGTAATAATCAATAATAATCATCCATAACCCCTCTTTGGTCATGGATACCCCTCCCAAGAGGTATGTCTGCTATGAAAGGTCATTGGAGTCACTACAGTGTCCCTTGAGAGCTCACTACTGTCACTATCACTTCAGTCTTTACTTCAAGTCTTTTACAGCTACTTCTTCCACTTCTTTGAGCTATTTTGAACTTGTGTTCATCTCTTCCCAAGATTGAAAAACTTCCCCAAGCTACACATTCATCCATCGTCACACTACAGAGGCATACAGGAATAGAATAGAACAGGGATAGAGGCTTTACAGACAGTCAACATAGGGTTAACAGAAGGCATTAGAAATCCTTTAGCTCACTTAAATCATTCAAAGCCATCAAGAATCAATAAGAAGCTCCCAAAAACTCTCAAACTTCATCAATAATTATCCCAATGCCTCATACATAAGGAAAATAGAGCAAAACAAAAGCTCAACAAACCCAAGCGGACACTAACATGACATCAACAGAACATATCAGAACATCATATCTCCACTATAAAACATCATGAGCTTCCAAAAACTAATCAACATCATCCAAAACACTCCCAAACATTCCCAAAACAACTAATCGTCATTCAAAATCCACCAAAAACCAACCATTTAGTCCACAAAAATAATAATAAGCAACCAAAAAAATCAAATCATCTCAACCCTCAACATATCTCCACACTTAATCAAGGAGCATCCTCATAACCTAGGAAAATGAGAATACAAATTCAAAATATAGCTCAGCTCGAACTTCTTCAACATCTTCAAGAAACACTATCCAAACACGACCCCAACTTATAACATGTATTTAATAAAGAATTGCAACGAAAGGAAAACACCTTTATCCATCATCATAACTTAGAAACAAAAAATCATAACAAACTTAAAGGATGTAAGAGGTTTGTTCTCTTTCGCCACAGGCATCCATCCAAAAAATAGAGTCACGAACCACCATTAATCATCTTCTCAACCATCTTCATCTTCATCTTCAACTCCACGCAAGAGGGATAAAACACCATATATACACCATAAATCATATACAAAACTCACATGGACACAAGATAATGTAGTCTAAATGGTACATACTCCCAAAAAGTGAAGAGCAAGGAGAAAGGTTTTCATTAAAAAGGATCAATATATCTAAGAGAGTGTCAACAGGCTATATAGGATGAAGATATTTTTTCTTGAACTTCATTCTCAATTTGAGACATTCCCAGACTCCTGTTCTCATCCACAAAATGTAGAGGCACATTTTGAAGGAATTGTAAGCAACACATCCTTTCCAACATGACAGTAAACATAGTAGGAAAAACTTGTGCAAAATAATATAGAACATCCATCTGAGAAACAAACACATCCTCATTGGATTAATCATCAAGTTTGAAATACTCTTTCTAGTATTCAAGTGAGATTGTTGATGCATAAAAGCAAGATACTAGCAAAAATGATACACCAAGTGTACCAAAGTATCCTCAGAACGAGCATGTGCTTTAGCAAATTGAAGATAAGAAGTAGAACATTGCGCCAACGTGTCCCAAGAACCAAGAATGATAGGCCAATTAAACATTAGTCCTATCAAAGAATCATTCAATATCCACTACCGTCGATGAAGGATATCACTGTTATACCAAGGAGCATCCATCATTGATTGTGGAGGAAGGTTAATATAATTAGATGGAGATGGTAAATAGATAATAGGAGAACAATGAAGAGGGGGTAAGATAAATCATAGAATGAAGATATTTGAAGGGATAATGAGGGTGGGAAAGAAGGGAAAGAAAGTAGAAATTTCTAAAGGGATTCTGCTGGAAAAACACAAGGAATAGGTTGAACAACAGAAGTAGATTCAATAGGAGTAGGCGAGGATATAGGATCAACAATAAATGGACATGTAGTAAAAACTAGAGTGTGAAGGGAAATTGTAGGGGTAAAAGATATAAGAGAGAAACTATTTGGATTAGATTGAAGGATGGCAATATACAAGGGTAATCGATGGTAGGAGGTTAAGGAATACGATATGATATCATGATGATCATATGGATAAATAGAACATCGGAAATCAAAAGTTGAAAAGAAATCCTTAGTAATAAAGGATTGTTAGCAATATGGTTCAACAGTTGGGATCTCAATGGCTGAATATCTGACTTGTGAAATACACTCCACCAACGGCGAGGCTCTAGAACATCTTCCTCCAAAGGAGGATGCCAAGCATAGCCTTTACACCATAATGTCTGCTTTGATGGTAGTTCTTCAAGCCATCAACCAAAGTCATTTCAGTTGAATGGACATACATGACTGCCTGCAAAATCACATCTCCTACATAAATGTTCATATCCTCCTCTTTATGGATGTGCATATCTCCTCAGAGATACATAAAAGATAATAGTTGAGCTTCATATAAGAGATCAAGTCATCAACAAATCTATCAAATACTGCTTTGAGTAAATCTACTGACCACATATTCTGCCACCCATCCTCTAGAGGTTCTAAGTCCACATTACTCAAGAATTCATGCACTGGTGAAGGTGCTCTACCTATCAATAAACTTCTTTTGTGACTCTACAGTTTCTTGAGAATGCTGCAATTGGCCCTTAGAAATGCCAAGCTTGCAAGCTACTTTAATCATTTTCTCAAGGGCAGCATTCTTCTCTTTGGTTAAGGACACATTCGCTTCCTCTAAAGTAGCAACCTTAGCTTCTAACTCCTTAATCATGGCCTTCTGTGAATCCATCAAAGCCATAGTTTGCAATCATTTTTGTGTGGATATCACTCAAAGCAATCTTTTCAGAAGCTAAATCCGCAAGAGCTTTGTTAAGCTAACTAGTCAAATAATCCACCTTGTCTTGCAGTGAAGTATACACTCCTATATAGATTGTCTAAAGACATGAAGTCATGGAAGTCTCCAAAGCATTTTGAACACCAAAAACTAGCTGTAATAGCATAGATTCAGAAAGTACTGTTTGCAAGGAAGAAGGAATCTGTGGATCTAGTTGTCCTTCCCATTGTACTACAAAAAGATTGGTACAAGACAAGAACGAGGGAAGGGCGCTACCAAACACCTTAGGGATCGAAATCTATACCACAGGGGTTGAACCAAGTAGAGGATAAAAGGACCATGTGTGCGGCACTTCTTTTGAATGATTCTAGTAGGGGGTACATCTGCTAGATCTGAATTGACTTCCATAGGAGGAAAAGGAATAGGTGGAGGAGACTGTTGTAGAAGTGGTACAGGATCAGGCATAGGAATGCCACCTGGGGGAGGTGCCAACTAAATGATTTTCTGTAGAAAACCCCATAGGACACATTACTGAGTTGACCTTTCGTGACTCGTTGAAAATGTTGATCCATCTTAGCCAACAAAAAGGTTGTCCAATTAATCTTAACTCCTTCCAAGATGTGACTGTTGGAGTTCCCATTTCTTGTCTCTCTCTTTCTTGCTCTTGCTCTCCCGCCATAGCTCTCGAGTCTAAGCTTCGATCTTTCTCTCCCTTTCAATTGATATCAGAGCTCAGCTTCCTGACTCTTGAGCTTGGTTTTGTGGCATTCTCAGCTTCCCATCGACTCCCTACTCGCATTGGGTCTCCTTCCCGGCAGCCATATCCGACTCCTTCGAGCTCTCGTCACTCCCCGGCTTCCCGAGCACCTTCCTGGCATTGTTGGGCACCTTCATGGCATTACTTAGAGGTATTTTATTATTTTCTTCAGGGTTTACTTCAATTCTCAGGTCACACAGACTGTGAACAGTTTGGGGCAGCCACCATTGAAGCTCCATTGCTTCATATCTTCATTGCCCTTGCTCAAGACCCCTTGAGGCTTGGTGTGTGCCCCCTTGGGCACCTACTTGAGCCCTTCCTCCACCCCAGTTGTGCCATGTGGGATGTAGGCCACCTAGGATAGTAGCACACTGTTTGCGCCTGATTCCAGGATGATCTCCATCTGCATCACACCGGTCCTCCTCAAGCTCCAAGCCATTGGGCACTTCCACAGGCTTCATTTGAGGCATTTGCACATGCTTTGATGCTTGGTATTGAAGGCTGAGCATTGACATTGCTTCTGGGCTGATTTAGCACTATTTTGGGACTGTCATAACAGTCCACAAATAATTTATAACAGTGCTACAGTAACATTTGATGCTTATGCTTGCCCGACATTGTCATTTGATGCATGGTTGGTCCCGTATGATGCCTACATATTAAGGGAATGTATGCCTATTGTTTGGAAACCATTTGGCACTGATTTGGGACTGAAATTTCTCAGTTTTTGATAGTCATTTCATGCTGCAATAAAAGCGGGCTAAAGCTATTCTACATGCTTTGGGTTATGCCTATTGGTTCCGGCCTATGTCTTGGATATATGCCATGAAGTATTGATCTTTGGAGTACGACTTCGAGCTTGGATTTCATTATGGATGCTTTTGGAAGAGCTTTGACATTACGCACTCATTGACATGGTTTGTGCTTGATAGTGGTATATGCTTTGACAGTGATGCTCCTTGGGTTTATGCATACCCGTTGCCTACGGCTTGATGCTTATGTCGCGGTTGATTACCCTATGCATACGTTGAGCTTCAGTGCTCATTTAAGCTCTACCATTGGATGCATTTTGGATTATCTATAGTAGTCTTGGATGTTACTTGGCTTGTTAGAGTTTGGATTGGGATGTATTTGATGTGTTACATGCTTATGGATGCTACATACGGATGCTCTACCACCTACATGTTCAGGATGTACTATTGATGTATTGTCTTGGATTTATGTCATTGGCACTGTGTCTTGCCTTGGCTTGAGATCTTGAGCTCATACATATAGCTTTTGTGCCAGTGGGAGCATTCTTGAATGCTTATCAGACATTGAGCAGGTGGTACTTTTATGCATTGAGCAATTACATGCTATTGAGAAATTACAGACACTTAAGACTTTGGGATTTCTTACCCTTTGGGATGATACATTATATGTCTTGGTTTACTGTATGCTTATGAGCTAAATCTCAATTTTGGATCCGTATCTTTGTGAACTGACACCTACTTGTGTCAAGTTTTGGAAGTGGCAGGAACACTTTGCCCCGTTGACTGGGGAGTGTCCCTACTCACTGGCAGATGTTTGTATGACATTCTTGGGTGTTGGATTCATGCTTATCGACCATCATATGCTTATGCTATGCCCGCATGATGATGGCTTTGGTCTTGGCAGTATATGATTGCCTTGGGATTTGATTTTGGCACTGTTAGCTCTCTTTTACTGAAATCTTTAATTTATTACAACAAGCATATATGTATGGACTCACATGGATTTTTCATGCTGAAACATTCTGAAATGATGTACTTTCATTAGTACTTGGTGGGCAGTAGCTTTGGTTCCACTTTTCTCACCATTTTTCCTCGATTTTGGTGATTTTTTTGTCATTTTTTGCAGTAAACAGCAAGCAGTTTTGAACTGTCTACAATCTTCCAGCATGCATTATGGTGAGTTCGTCCACTGATCATGCTATTTTCAACATCACTAAGCATGATGGTACGAATTACTCCTATTGGAAGAGCCAGATTTGGCAGGTGTTGGTGTAGAAATCGCAGATCAAACCTTTGAGGTTGAGTGGGCATCCGCCTACAACTATGCCAGATGAGGAATGGCTTGAGCTTGATGAGTTATGCAAGTCCACTATTATCTTATCTCTCATAGAATAGGTTCATTACAATGTCTTTGAGGAAGAACAGAGTGCATGGCAGTTGTGGATAAGATCAAGAATATCTATGACAAGAAAAGTCCAGCGAGTCAGATGTATTGGCTGAAGCAGCTTATGGATCTGCGCATGAAGGAGAATGTGACTATGTCTACTCACTTGAGCGAGTTCCATGCTATACTCAAGAACTTGACTTCGCAGGACATCACTTTTGTAGAGGATATCACTCCTCTTTTATTGCTTGGTACTCTTAATGAATCATGGGATGTATTCCGCACTACATTATGTGCCTCTACTACTACCTTGAAATTATCTGATGTTGAGAGTGCTCTTCTGCAAAAGGAAGAGGTTAACTGTAAGAATTTGGATGCCTCTCAGGTGTCGCATGCTATGACAATTAGAGGCAGAAATGATGGATCTGGAAAGCATGGCAGTGGTAGTGGTTGTGGACGGGATTCTCAAAAATCTCGGTCCAAGTCTCATGGAAAGTCACGTAGCAAATCCCGTGGCAGGAATGCAGATGTTACTTGTCACCATTGTGGGAAAAAGGGCCATATTAGGCCACAATGCCATGAACTGTGCAATGAAAGGTGCAAAGATAAGGGGATAGACAAAGTGCAGGATAAGTCTTCTGATTGCAGCATAGTGCCTGCAAAGTCCAGTGTTAAGCAAGGCGCGGGCACCTAATACGTGGGAAGCTATTAAAGAGATCAATGTTATGCAGCCTGAGGATATTGATGATGATGATTATATCCTAGCAGCTTCTTCTAGTGCTTCGCAGATGACAGAGATACACTCTATGTATGCACAATATTGGCTCTTGGACTCAGGTGGGTCCTTTCATGTGACACCTTGCCGAGAGTGGTTTCATTCATACCGTACTGTTTCGGGTTATGTGCGCTTGGGTGATGACATCTCTCTTGATATTATGGGCATTGGTGATGTTAGGCTGCAATTTTCTTCTGGCAGTAGTTTTGTTATGCAAGATGTACGTCATGTACCTGGTTTGACATGCAATCTCATGTTAGCTGGACAACTTGATGATGCACGATATCATGTATGTTTTGGAGACTCTGCATGAAAGATCACTCGTGGCAGACTTGTGATTGCGAGAGGTGCCAAGGCTGACAGCCTCTATCCCTTGATTGTATCAGCTTCTTTCCTTGGTCATGTTTTGTATGTGGGTTCTATCCCACATGTATCTCTTTGGCATGCCCATTTGGGACATATGTCTTGGAAGGGAATGAAAATTCTTTTTGGTCTGCAGTACTTACCGCCCCTTGATTATGCATGTTTTGATTCATGTGAGCATTGTCTTTATGGCAGGCAGACTAGGTCTACGCATAAGAAGTCTGGTAGGCCACGCATGAGTGAGCCCTTGGCATTGGTACATTCGGATATCTGTGAGCCCATGCTTTGTCAGTCTATGGGTGGTGCAAAGTATTTTGTTACGTTCATAGCTGATTTTTCACGAAAAAAGTTTGGGTTTATCACATTAAGCTGAAATCCGATGTCTTGGTTGTGTTTCAGAGATGGCTTGCATTGGTTGAGAACCAGTCTAGGTATAGGCTAAAATGCCTACGGACAGATAATGGGGGTGAGTATGTCTCACGTGCTTTTGAGCAGTTATGTGATGAGAGGGGTATTAAGCATCAGTTGACCACCCCCTACACCCCTCCCAAAATGGTTTAGCTGAGCAGATGAATAGAACCATCCAGGAGCATGTCCGTAGTATGCATAGCCACTCAGGCCTACCACAAAGCTTTTGGGCTGAGGCAAAGAGTACAATTGTGCATCTCATAAACAGATCACCCTCTAGTGGTTTGGATTTCCAGGTTGCAGAGGAGGTATGGACTGGAAAACCTCCCTCTTATGTGCATCTCCGTGTCTTTGGATGTGAGGCATTGTGTCATGTGCCAAGGGACAAGAGAAGTAAGCTGGATCCTAAGAGTGTCAAATGCATTTTCCTTGGTTATGGGGATGCAGGTGAGATGGGTTATAGTCTCTGGGATCCGCAGGTACAGAAAGTCATCCATAGTCATGATGTAGTCTTCCATGAAGACAAGATGAATAGGCAGCTTGAGAGAGTTGTTGAGATCCGCAGGGTCATATTTCAGGAGGAGTCCAGAGCTCCCACACAGCCAATTGGATAGCCTACAGCTACAGATGCTCATGGTCAGGGTGTTGGACAGGCACCTAGGCAGGTAGCAGAGCCTTACTGTGAGACGGTCTACTAGAGACAGACGTCCACCTGATAGATTTCAGCCCTCGATGCATTATGTCTTGGTTATAGATGCATGAGAGTCTTTCACTTATGATGAGGCTATGCGCAAGGGTGATAGTCACTCCTGGGAGAGGGCTATGCAGTCTGAGATAGACTCCTTGCATAAGAATAAGACTTGGGATTTGGTTTCCTTACCTAAGGGAAAGAAGGCTTTGCCATGCAAGTGGGTGTACAAGCTGAAAAGTACCCCTAGACACCCCAAGCCAGCATACAAGGCTAGATTGGTAGCAAAGGGTTTTAAGCAGGAGCATGGTGTGGACTTTGACGAGGTCTTTTCTCATGTGGTTAAGATGACCACCCTGCGCTTAGTCTTGGCTTTGGTTGCTCAGCTTGACCTGGATTTATACCAGATGGATGTCAAGATGGCTTTCTTACATGGGGACTTGCCTGATGAGATTTATATGGAGCAGCCTAAGGACTTTGCAGAACCTGGCAGGGAGAACCTAGTGTGCAAATTGAAGAAAAGTATTTATGGCTTGAAACAGGAACCTAGGGAGTGGTATCATAAGTTTGATGCCTTTATGCAGTCACAGAGCTACAGCAGGAGTGCTATGGATCCGTGTCTTTACACGAAGAAATCCCGTGATGGTTCTTTATTGATTTTGGTCCTCTATGTGGATGATATGCTGATAGTAGGAAAAGCTCATGATGAGCTAGATGCTCTTAAGGCTCAGCTCAAGAAGAGCTTTGAAATGAAAGATCTAGGAAAAGCCACTCACATACTTGGTATGCACATTAGACGTGACAGGCATTAGGGACTCCTCTACTTGTCACAGAGGGAGGACATTCATAAAGTCCTTGAGCGCTTCCGCATGCAGGACATAAAGCCTATTGGCTATCCATTGCCTTCTTATGTGAAGGTATCACAAGCTGATTGTCCGCAGACGGATGAGCAGAGGGCTGAGATGGCCAAGATTCCCTATGCATCCACAGTGGGCAGTCTTATGTATGCCATGATAGCCACTCATCCAGATATTTCCTTTACAATTGGTGTTGTGGCACGCTATATGGCTACACCTGGCAAGAAGCATTGGGATGCCATGAAGGGTATCATGAGGTACCTGAAGGGCACTGCAGATATGTGCATTTGCTATGGCAGCCAGGATACAGGAGTTGTGGGGTATACTGACTTTGATTATGCAGGACATGCAAATAGTAGGAAGTCCACTTCCGGCTATGTATTCACCTATGCTGGAGGTGCTGTTTCTTGGATGTCCATGGTGCAGAAATGTACGGCTCTTTCTACTACAGAGGCCGAGTATGTTGCAGCCCCACTGAGGCTTGCAAGGAGGCCATTTGGTTGGATCATTTGGTTGCGGACCTTGGTATTGATGCTATCCCTACACTACATTTGGATTCTATGAGTGCTATTCAGTTAGCCAAGAATCCGCCAGTCTTCCATGCGAAGACGAAACACATTGAGGTGAGGTATCACTTCATATGTGGGGTCGTTGAGGACAAGTCTGTTAATCTTTTCAAGATCTCGACTGACGAGAATCCTACAGATCTACTCACAAAAAGCGTCTCTACAGAGCGCTTTGCCTTCCTCAGGAGGTTAATGGGCGTGGGATGAGATGACGTCTTTCCTCATCCTGTTGTACATGTGTACATGTTGTATTGTCTTTTTCTTTTTCTTTTCACTCCTCACTAGGGCAGATTCGCCTTTAAGTGGGAGGTTGTTGGGGGTAAAGGCGCCTCCGCCTAGCCGCCCGTGTATTACTACACTGACAGTCACCACCACTGCACATTGCAGGTGGCGGGCACCCATCACCGTCACTTTATTCTTTATTCTTTCAGTGACAGTTTGAATAAAGGAAGGCCCGATCACACATTGTGACTGTTGGAGTTCCCATTTCTTGTCTCTCTCTTTCTTACTCTTGCTCTCCCACCATAGCTCTCGAGTCCAAGCTTTGATCTTTCTCTCCCTTTCAGAGGCAAGCTAGTGCTCAAGCTTGAATCCGTTGTCCCAGCACCCTGAACCGACAAGACCCACGAACCACTTATTTTTTCAAGCATTTCAAGGGAACACCTATGGCTATATCTTACCTAGCTGGTGCACCTTCGATCCTACCAGGGTGTAATGAGCTTATCTTGATGCCCAAATGAGTTTCCTCCTCCCTCAAGCACACCAGTAGCTCCACGATTCGTGATGCGAGCTCAAGCAACCTCAAGCTGCGTGAAACAAGAGAAGAGAAGGGAAGAGAAGAAGAGATGAGATGATGGAGAGCTTCTTCTCCTTGATCCCTCACCCTCACACACTCACTCCCTCACACTCTCACACTCCCTCTCTTAAGCACACATAAGCAAGCAATAAGGAGAGAAGAAGAGAAGAAGATGAGTTCACTTTGTTACACACCAAAGAATGAGCTCCTCATTCACTTTTCAACTTTATATACAAAACCATAAATCCCTCTTGGACGGTCTTCCTACTTCCCATCGACCTTTACAATTTGCACAGGAGGGAGTCTAGCACTCTTTTACAAATAGTTTTAGGGGCACCTTGCATTTAAACATGTGTTTTTTCCTTTGACTTGGCCTTTGAGGCCACCCTTGCGCTTTTGGTTGTTTTCCTTCTTGCTTCTTCCATTGTGTCAAATTTCCGTCTAGGCCACCTCTTTTAGGTTCTGGCTTGTGCTTTTTCACTTTTCCCCATTCCTCCCTTCTTTTTCCTCCTCCTTCCTATTAGCATTTTCCTTAGCCCATGCCTCTCATTCTTTACAACTTGCATAGGAGAGAACCCAGTGCTCTTTTACAAAATAAATTGCCTGGAACTTTTCTTGCCAAAATATTAAGATGTGCTTATTCTTGTGTGCTTCCTCTTACATGTAGAATTTTTCCTATGCTTCATGTCTTTAGATTTTCGTGAGTGCCCCTTTGTCCTCCGTCTTCCTCTTGCCTTGGGATTGTCTTCCACTTCTGATTTTTCAAAATTTTTTCATCTTTGTCTTTCGAGGGTTAACATTACCCTCTCCCCTAGCTGAGTGCCAATCCCATGGCACTTGATGGTATGGGCTAAAACTCTTGAGGGTTGGTGTGGAATGGTTCTTGGAGGTAGGTCATGTTGGAGATGCTCTATGAAGCAGGTTTTAAGGTTGCTGATGTTGAAGATAGATTGGTGGTTGAAGAAGGCCTCTGTAGTTGTGGGCTTCCCACGTTCTTGCACAATGTATCTAAAAAGAAGAAGATTGCACTTCCTAGGGAGATGTGTTCATCTTTTCGTGCAATGCACTTGTGCAAGTGATGGTAGAACTAGGAGATGGGTCAATGAACCATAGGTACGCCTAAGGTGTTGTCCCATACTTGAGGATCCACTTTGTGTAAAGAGAGGTGCTATGCATGACTTAGGGAAACAGGTCTATCAAAATGTCCTGTCCTTGATGTGCCCTAAGTTGTAAAGTGGGGGAGGGGTTAGAGCGGTCCGTAAGTGCAGTGGTTGTGACACTCATAGAGTACAAATGGAGAGATTTTATTTTTCCTTTTCTTTTTTTCCACTTCTTTTCTTTTCTCTTTTTCTTTTTGATTACAAGGGAGCACACTAAGTGGCATCCCATTCATGGGCAAGGTCCAAGCTATGGGGAGGCTTGAGGGATTTGCTTAGGAAAGCTCTACTTTGCATATAGTCCTTCAAGTTGATTCTTACATTGAGGGGCGTGGTGGAAAAAAATGGGTGGTTGGACGACCCAGTGAACCTACCATTGCTCATATTTTCTAATAAGCTCATACAAAATGCTAGCAAGAGGGTGGCTCTCATCATGAGACAGGCCATTGCACAGCTATCTATTCCTACATTAATGTCAAAAAAGAGAGGTGGTAACCACTCTTCCTCTACAGTAGGCTTTTGTTTTAGTAACTTTTGCAAAAGGTAGAGATAATTATATATAGTGATGAAGGTAGGTGTTTTAGGCAAGAGGAGAATTCCTTGAGGAAGCTTGCTATGGATGGATGGAGATCCCTCTCAATGAAGGTTAAGCATTCCTCTTGAGACATGGCATTCATATTATAAATCTTAGGAAAGTGATACCTACCATGTACCTCCTAGTTGAAATCAACTCCAATTCTCCGTGGGTAGGACATGTAGGTAGGATCATTTTTCTCATATGCTAGTGTGCTATAGAATGCCATCCAAGCATCTAGGTTAGAGTCCCAGATGTTCCTATGCCACTTAGGTTATGCTTCATATCCCTCCACTTTCTTGGGCACCTCCACCACCTTCTCCTCCCAATAATCTACAGGCTCTTGTTGCCATCTTGTGGAGTGTCTAATTCTCTCCTCCAACCATCTCTTCCTCATCCTAGCCAAGAGCTTTATCACTTCCTCCACCAACCTTGGAGATAATGCTCTATTATCTAGTGTTTTAGGGAAGGTTAAGGCAAATTCAAATGGTCGGCTGCAACTCTCCTACTACTCCCATACCACCAGCTCCTAGGTCCAGTTCACAATATCGCACTCCTCTCCTCAAGGTATGGCCACCTTAGGAACTTATAGCCGATTGGCTTGGAGCTTTCTTCGTAGTAGCTCTACTTATTCCCTCCACTTATGCATCATTTCATAATTCTCTTGAGGGGCAAGGCTTCCTCCCCTTGCTCTTCTTGTTGTGCTTATGTTTGCAAAGGGGGGCTCAGTTCATGTGGCTGCTCTTTCTCAACATGGTCAATCTCAAAGTTTGACCCCTCTTCATGCATTGCTTTGTTGGCTCTTCACGGAGAGTTTGTGCGCTCATTACTTTGGCTCCCCAAACCCTAGCAATTCAAGTTCTTGTATGATTAATCCAATCATGATCAAATGGGCTCTTTGTTCCTCCACTCCTAAGCTAGTGCTAGGTTTGGGCACCTCTGTATGGAGTCCATGTTGAAGTGCTCTCCTTGCTAGCTCCAATTTCCTTTTGAGTTCCTCAATTGTTTCTTATTCTCTTGACTAGGTGACACTCAATACTGTGTTTAAGAAGGCTTCTTGTTGCTCCAAAATCCCTATCTCTACCACTACAACTTTTCTTTCTCCCACAATGCATTCACTCTTTGAATGGACTAGTTGGTAAGCTAAGTCTTTAATCATGTTCTCATTCTTCGCTACCCGTTCTTCTGCCTTCCCTTTCATTTGCTCCAATCCTTGATTCTAGTATTAGACTAGGATAGTGATTACCTACTCTTGCTCTCATAATAATATATTCATTTATTCCTTTTCTTTGTTCTGGCACTCTACCTATTCCCTTAAGATGGCCTGATCATGGAGTATTGCGTGAAGTTGGTTGTGCATGTCCACCATCTTTCTCCTTGCTTCTTGCTTGCCTTGTGCCTTTGCCTCTTGTAGTTCTTTAGATAGTTGTTCTCTTTATTACTTCAAGCTCTTGACCTCCTCCTGTGCCTATCTTGAGATGCGAGAGCCCATTGTGCCTCTAGAGCAATGTGGCTCTCCCTTTCTTCATCATATAGGTCTTTTAGACTTTCCTCGCCTTGTCTTGCCTTTAAGGCCTCTTTTAATATCATCACCTCCCAAGTTACTATAGTTATCTGCCTTGTTTTTTCTAGGCAGTAGGTTGTGAAGGCATTCCTTTCTTTGTCCCAAGTACGACCTTTCTTTCTTCATTCATCTTATCATGTTGGCTCTAAAGTTCTTTCACCAGTTCATGGTACTCTTCTATGTTGCACATGGCTGAAGGCACCAAAGTAATCGATACTTCCAGGTGGGGTACCTTCATACCTTGGCACAATTCAGCATCAGCTTACTACTAGCCTTTTAATTCCCGTGTGATGAGTGGAGCTCCTTTGCTTGGTGTAGGTGTAGGCTCTTACACTTTGCTTACGAGGTACTACACCCAAGCCATGACATTACTTTCATTGACCACCTCTTCACTAATTCCTTGCATTGGGGTGATTGTTGGGGTGGCCATGGTTGGTGGGATTGCATGTATAGGAGCATTTCCCTTGCCTTCTACCCCAATGGTCTTTGTCCCACCTCTTCTGTGAGATAACACTTGTGCTTGGCACGTCCTCCTATGTGGGGCTCATCATAGCTAACTCGTGAGATTAGGAGGGTTGCTTCATTGATCTTCTAATGGCAAGAGCTATCTGCTTGTCCTCCTCTTGTCTCAGTCTTTCTTCATTTTCCTCTTGTCTTTTTTTGTGCTCCTTCTCAAGTTTCTTGGATTCCTCTTCAACCCTCTAAAATTCTCTATTTTCTTTGGTGGTGGACTTAGTTCTCCTGATAAGAATTTTTAGCATGATTCTTGTCCTTTCTCCTTGGCTTGATGGCTCTAAGCCTCACTATTTGTTGATTTTCCTTTCACTAGAGGTTCCTTACTATTGAGTGTAGTGGTCGACTTCTTTCTCCTTAGCGACTTGTTCTACCTCCTCCTATTGAACTCTGATGAATTCTTCCTTCCCCAAATTCCATGTTGAGAATGAAGTGACAGGGCTCACTGGAGTGGGGGAGTGATGCTCTTCTTGGGTTGATGATTGTTCAGGGGTTTCCTTCACTACCTCTTCTCTTTCCAACTCCCACAAGGCTTCTCAGATTATGACATTAGCACTCCTCCAAACCTTACAATCGACACCTTGGACGTTGGTTTCTTCCTCTCTGGCTCCACTATTGTAACTGAAGACTCTCCCCCTATTGCCCTTGGCACTATTTTGAGCACCTTTGCTAATTCTTGGATTGTTTTTTGGATGTAGGCATTCGAGTTCAACTCGTCAGTGTATTTGTGGCAAGGATTTCAAGCAAAGGCACTCCTATTATATTCATAAGAGTGTTATATCTTTGACACTTGAGAAGAGGGTGTGGACCATCTTTGCTTGCAGTCTGATGGTGGGCTCGTGAATATCAGCCATGCTAATTTCATAATTCATCTATACATTCTTCTTATCCGTTCCCAACGTCCCATTAGACATCTCTCTTTGGCCTCTTCTCCAGCTTGTCCACTAGTCCCAGGGCCTTCTCCATGATTTCCGAGCTAAATTTGACTTCTACTCTTCTATGGCATCTCCCTGTCTAATTGTTACCGTGCCACTCTTTTTCTGGGCATTAGAGACCTTCAAAAATTCCATGCATTTGCTATGGTCTATGTCCTACCCCACCTTCTCCAAGTACTTGGCAAGATTACATTGATCTATTATTTGCCTGACTGCCTCAGCTCCCCCAGGTTATTAATGCTGCAATATTTCAGCTGGTTGAAGGTGCATATCTCCATGGCTAAGCCATATTTTTTGTGTTCCTCATCTAAGAATGGGAGCTTGTTGGTTTTATCCTACTACCCTACCATTTGGGTTCCTACCATTGCACAACAGCCCACAATAAACTCTCCTTGAATGACATTTCTTGCATAAAAGATAAAGTGATTATGAAGAAACACTATCAGATGGTAAAATGTACAAATCATGAAATGAGAATTTTCACGTCAATAAATCCATACATTCCACATAAAAACTTCATGGAGAATTTTTTTAACTAAAAGAAGAAGAAAGTTTAATTCATCCTTTTCTTTTGAAATTCAACTCCCATTTTGATTTTTCATTCACCTTCCACTTTATCCCCTCCCTCTTAAAAATGATGAAAATCCTTCCTAGGATTGTGAAAGTAAAGGAGTAAGGGCCTTTAATGTGTCCTTGGTGTGCCTTACTATTTCAAGAGTCAGTCATAAAACTTTGGGTTATACTCTCGTGTCGCATGACAATCCATATCCTATGGATGAATGCCCACCTATGTGATATAAGTCAATACGTCAGTCACAAGAGGTTACTTGAGTTGATTCTACTTCCAATGTGGAGTTCCTCCTCTATTAGGATCCTATCCAAGTATGGATGTAGCATGATATTTTCTTCTAATGGCCAATTTCCCGTCATTGCTACTACCCTAAATTAAGTCATGGCCACATATGTTTGGCCATACTCGAAAGTCTTAGTGGCACTTTGTTGCTCCATATTGGACATGGTTTGATAACCCTCTTGTATCCATTGGATGCACAGAGTATACCACTTGCATAAGAAATTAAACTCAGATTCAACTAATCATTGGAACTCAGCAAATTCCCATGGTGGTACGGGAATTTCGCATTTCTTGAAGGGTGTGATTAAGTGTTGGCTTAAGGCCTATTCTCTTGAAATTTCATTGGGATTCAATTCTTTTGCAATAGTGGAAGTCTTAATAAAGATGAACTTGTATTCTTCTCAAGAACACGATAAGGAACATACCTCATTTGCTATGTCAAGTAGGCCTAGGTCTAATCATTCGTAACTTCTAGCAAACAATGTGAAAGTTGAGTCCAATAGTCGAATACACATTACTAAGTCATCTTTTGTGTCCATGGCCATGTTGAAAGCCACTTCAAGAATGGATCATCATTGCTATGCCATCTTAAAGCCTGCTTCTGGTGGCTTTGGTTTAGTTGGACTGGAAAAGTTGGTACATGGCATTTCTACTTTGGGATTCTCATTGGGTTTGGTGAGCGTGGTTTGAGAAGTTGATTGGGTTTGAAGTTTGGTTGATGCTTTGTTGTCAGATTTTGCAATGTTGATCACATCAGAGTTATCAGGAAGGAGCTCATTGATGATTGGTTGAGCTTTTGGTTGATAGACCATTGGAGCACTCATGGATCGAGTGCCCTTCCTCTTGGTTTTTTGCCTACCTTATTTTGGTTTATGCTTTTGGGTCTTGTTCTATGGAGCAAGAGATTGAGGATCATACATGCTACTTATGAGTTTGGGGAGCCACACCAAGGTGTTACCTTCATAGTAGCCTTGGGCACGCAACTGGGCTTTTGAAACCCAACGTAGCCTATCCATATCCATAGCCTTGGGCACGCAACTAGGCTTTTGAAACCCAACATAGCCTATCCATATCCTATGGATAAATGCCCACATGTGTGATATAAGTCAATATGTCGGTTAGAGGTCGCTTGAGTTGATTCTACTTGCAATGTGGAGTTCGTCCTCTATTAGGATCCTATCCAAGTATGGATGTAGCATGATATTGTCTTCTAATGGCCAATTTTCCCTCATTGTCAATACCCTAAATTAAGTCAAGGCCACATATGTTTGGCCATACTCGAAAGTCTTAATGGCACTTTGTTGCTCCACATTGGCCATGATTTGATAACCCTCTTGTATCCATTGGATGCACAGAGTATACCACTTGCATAAGAAATTAAACTCAGATTCAACTAATCATTGGAACTCAGCAAATTCCCATGGTGGTACGGGAATTTCGCATTTCTTGAAGGGTGTGATTAAGCGTTGGCTTAAGGCCGATTCTCTTGAAATTTCATTGGGAATCAACTCTTTTGCAATGGTGGAAGTCTTAATAAAGATGAATTTGTATTCTTCTCAAGAACACGATAAGGAAGATACCTCATTTGCTATGTTTTCGTCAAGTAGGCCTAGGTCTCAGCATTCGTAACTTCTAGCAAACAATGTGAAAGTTGAGTCCGATAGTTGAATACATGTTGCGTCATCTCTTGTGTCCATGGCCATATTAAAAGCCACTTCAAGAATGGATCGTCATTGCTATGCCATCTTAAGGCCTGCTTCTGGTGGCTTTGGTTTAGTTGGACTAGACAAGTTGGTACATGGCATTTCTACTTTGGGATTCTCAAAGGGTTTGGTGAGCATGGTTTGAGAAGTTGATTGGGTTTGCAGTTTGGTTGATGCTTTGTTGTCAAATTTTGCAATGTTGATCACATCAGCGTTATCAAGTAAGAGCTCATTGATGATTGGTTGAGCTTTTGGTCAATAGACAATTGGAGCACTCATGGATTGAGCACCATTCCTCTTGGTTTTTTGCCCACCCAATTTTGATTTATGTTTTTGGATCTTTCTCTATGGAGCAAGAGATTGAGGATCATACATGCTACTTGTGAGTTTGGGCAGCCACACCAAGGTGTTACCTTCATAGTAGCCTTGGGCATGCAACAAGGCTTTTGAAACCCAGTGCAGCCTAGTCACCTATGTACCATAGGACCACCCAACTCCTCCATTTAGGTCTAGAGTATGAGGCATGATAACTATGAGTTCCAAATGATTGCCTTTTGTGAGGTTGTGGTCTATGTTTAGGGATCCACTTGATTGTTTGGTCCGTAGCTTTAGGTGTGGTTTCTAGATATTGATGGGGCTTCACAATGGGTGCACGTTGTGATGCACTACTCCCCTCCTTAGTGTTGACACTAGGGTTAAATATTGGTGGCACTCTAGGATTTTGGATGGTTGTGGTGCCCTTGCTGAAAGCCATTACTATTCTAACATTGCCTATGGCAAGGTGGATACGCTACAAGTCATAGTCAATATTATAGTGAACTTGTTTTTTGAACACATGACCCAACAATGCTTCATTTCCAACACTTTATTTGTTAGGTAGTACATAAAAGATGATGGAGGCTCTTAATCTTGATAAAAACCATTAGTTTGCACTTCCCCAAGAGTGGATAGGGCTATTCCCCAAATGGGCCGAGTCTTGAGTTGGTTGGTTGCAATTGGAGTTGACCCATGGTGGTCCAATGATCATACATTAAGATATTATAGTCAGTCCCCTTATCAATTAGCACATCAAAGGTGCATGCCTTTTGAAGTGGTCACTATTAAACATAGGTAGGTTGGTTCTATTGCTTCCTCATCCTCATCCCCCAATTCAATGATGGTTGCAACTCTCACATTCATTGGTGGTTCTACCATTGGAGGTTCATGGAGTGGATGTGATGGAGGATAATACTTTTTTATGTGACTTCCATTGAAAAAGCCTATGCCCTCTTCCTCTAAGGTTTTGAGTTCTACATTGCCTATTGTACTGATATTGTGAACCTTAAAAGGTCCCAATCCCGTGAATTTCATCTTTTGCTTGTGTCCCTTAACAGAGTTTATCAAGACTAGGTCTCCTTGCTCAAAGTTTCATTGCTCGACTAGGTCTCCTTGCTCAAAGTCTTAAACTCTCCTTAACATAGTGCAGTAAGACTAGATCTCCTTGCTCGAAGTCTCGTTGTTTGATGTGCTCATCAAACAAACTCTTGCATCATTCCTTCTCATATTAGAGTATGGGTTGCAATGAGATGAGTCTTGGATAGGCATTCTAGCTCTACCAAATGATTGGTCCATACTTCTTTGCCCTCCCATCTCTCCTGGACTACTATTCTCAAGCTTGGAACAAAGAATTCCATTAGTATCACTTTAGTTTCGTAGGTCAATTTGAACGGGGTCTATCCTATGGCCATTTTTTAGGCCATTCTATACTCCCATAAAGCCATCATAAGCTTGTTGTCCCAATCATTGCATGAAGCAGATACTACCTTTGTTAGGACATTCACTGAGATCTTGTTCATGCATTCAACTTGACGGTTAGTATGAGGATAATATGGTGAGGAATTTTTGTGGATTATCAAGAAGGTGGGTAACAAGTGATCAATCACTTCATTGATAAAGTGTGTGTCTTGGTCACTAACCAACTCTATGAGACAAATAAACTATGAGATTACTTGCTCCCAAAGTAGCTTGGCCATAGTCATAGCATCATTTTTGCAAGTTGCTCAAGCTTTCGTCCACTTGGTGTGATAGTCTATGGCAACTATGATGTATTTGACTTGTGAGCACTGTGCTACAGGGCCAATTGGACCAATGAAGTCAATTTCCCATTTCTCAAATGGTTGGTGTATGATCACTAAGTCAACTCCATTTTGTCCTTACAAATAGCGACTTTGGTCCGTTGGCACTCATCATAGTGCTTCATAAACTTAGCTGCATCACGGAGGAATAGAGTAGGCCACCATAGTTGAGATTGGAGCATCTTGCGTGCTATGGTGTCTCCACTAAAATGTCCTCCAGCAATCCCACCATGTGCTTCCGTGAGCACATCATGCATTTCATGTTCACATACATATCTCCTTAAAAGTCCATCCTGTCCTAACCAATATAATTGACCGGAAATCAAACTGATAAGGTTGTATCTTCACAATTACTCTCTTTAACCTATCTTTTTCTATGGGTCATTTAGGCAATCCAATCTCTAGGATGTGGACTGTATCATCAGCCCAATACAGTCTGAGGTCTACTCTAAATAAGTCTCATTTTGCTAGACATCCTAAAAAGATATACATCTAGTAGGTCATCACTAATGCCCTATCCAAGTGCTTCACCTGTGGATATGTGGAACGTATGATCTGCCATATAGTGCTTTTAGCCTTTGTGTATTATCACAGAGAAGTCAAATTCCAAAAGTAGAAGTAACCATTGAGAAATGTGCCTTGTTGCGCAAGATTTGTTCACAAGACAAAGCAATGCTTGGTTGATGATTGTGGGAGCTTTCACTCAACCGCCAGACCCATGGACCGCTTATTGTTTCAAGCGTTCCAAGTGAGCTCTAATGGCTATCTCTCACCTAGCCGACGCACCGTCGATCCTACGAGTGTAGTGAGCTTACCTTGATGCTTGATCGAGCACCCTCCTCTCTCTTGCACTCCGACAGCTCCACGATTCTTGATGCTAGCTCAAGCATCCTCAAGCCTCCTCCATCTCCAAGCTCCATCCTCCATAGCCGTGTGCGCAAGAGAAGAGAAGAGAAGAGAAGAGAAGAGAAGAAGAGAATAGGAGATGGTGAAGAGCTTTACCCTCTTGATCCCTCACTCCCACACACACTCACTCCCTCACACTCTCACACTCCCTCTCTCAAGAGCACACACAAGCAAGAAGGAGAGAAGAAGAGAGGAAGAAGAAGACTCTTTTTGCCACACACCAAAAGAATGAGCTTCTCATTCACTTTTCAACTTTATATACAAAGCCCTAAATCCTTTTTGGGTGGTCATCCCCTTTTCCCTTTTTTACATGGCCGGTCATAGCCTAGGCCCTTTTTCCCATTTCCCACCACTCTAATTTCATCCTATTCCCAACTAATGCGTACAATTTGCACAGGAGCGAGCCTGGCGCTCTTTTACAAGGATTTGGGAGCGCTTCCATATTTAATGGTGCGCCTTTTACTCTTTTGTTGCCTCGGGGCGACACTGAGACTTTCTGAGGATCGTGCCCGAACATTTAAATTTTTCAGGGTCTGGTTATCCTGGTCAAGGTGCCTTTTTCTGCTTTTATCATGCACCTTTTTTACTATTTCCTTTTTTTTTTCATTTTTCGCTCCTCTGTGCTGCGGGAAACACGGTAACATTACCCCCCTCCTAGCCAAGTGCCAGTCCCATGGCATTGCGATGGGACATAGTGGCTAGTTAGGTCGGCTACTAGGCGGAACAGGTAGGTGGATGACACTGCTTCCAAGGTGGTTGTGTGAATGACAGGTGATGGAGTTTAATGACGATGACCAAGAGAGATTTCGACGTGCTTTAGGCCCCATGAAGATGCTCAGCATCTTTCACACAGTTGTTGCATCCGTTATGTAGCCGGTCGTCCCTCGAGCATCAGAAACGCTTGAAGCAATAAGCAATCCCTTAAGAGGATGGTATTGGAGGGATTTATTCTGGAGAAGCCCCCCTGAACTCTGTCTTGACAAAGATATGGTTTGTCTTTGCATTGAAAATCTGTGTCTTTGATTTGAAGATCTTTGTCTTTGAGTTGAAGGTCTTCATCTTTGAGTTGAAGGTCTTCAGTACTGCATTGAAGATCTTCAACTCTACATTGAAATTCTTCAGGCTTGTGGAATCAATAAGCGATCCGTAGATCTTGAGGCATTGGACATGCACTTTGAAAGATGAGGTTCCAAGATCTATGCCAATGGCAGATCTATCTTGGCTTGGTTCAATCATGGTAGCCATCAGCAGGCAGATGGCTGGACACCGGTACATGGAAAAAGTTTTGGTCATTAAAGGATGCCATGGATGATCCTCTTCAGCGGAGTAGCCAGTTCTTGAAACTTGAACATAACCTGCAAGAAAAGTTGTGCACTCCCTAGGGGGCGTGTCTGCCTCGCCGTGCAGTGCGTGGTGCCCGTGGCAGTGGAACTGGGAGATGGGTCTAACCTTGGGCAAGCCCTTGGTAATGTCCCACACTTAAGGACCTAGTTCGTGTGTCGTTGGAAGTGCGGTGCAAGTCTTAGGGTAACAGGTCTGAAAGTCCTACCCTTGATGTGTCGTAAGCGTGAAGTGGGGAAGGGGCTAGGGAGAACCCTAGGTGCAATGACGACGGTGCACGATAAGCCGAAGGGGAGTTGCAAGCGGATCTTACAAAGGTCTCACCGCTTATCTTTGCTTAATGGTAGATGCATCCCTTGGCTTTGCTATGCTTTGCTGTCGTCTCTTCTTTCCACTTCACCCTTTTTTTGGTGCCTTGTGGCTTGCTTCTTCTTCTGCTCTTTTTTTTTTTTTTAAGAGATAAAGAGGCTTATACATGGATACATGGATACAAGGGCATGACGGGAGTTTACTCCTCGTCATCCAAATGGCGGGTAGGGAATGGTGGAGGGCGGGGGGCCTTGTTAAGGAATCTGCGACTCAACAAGCAGCCCTTGAGGTTGAGGCAGGTTTTGAGAGTGGTGGTGGAAAGGAAGGGGTGGTTGCACTGGGTGAATTTGCTATCGCTCATATCTTCGAGTAGTGCAACACAAAAGGATGGCAAAAGAGTAGGGCGCATCATGAGGCGAGTCATGGTGCTGTTATCTATGGCGTTGGGGTCGAAGTAGAGGGGTGGGAGTTGGCGTACTTGAGATGCGGGCTCTTGGTGGACTAGGACCCTAATTAGTCGAAGATAATTACAAGTGGTTATGAAGGCGGGGTCAGGATAGGAGGTGAACTCACTAAGAAATCTATCTATAGAGCTGTACAAATCAGGGAGGGTAAAGAGAAGGGCGTCCTTATGGGAGGTGCTATTGACGTTATAGATAATGGGAAAGTCAACCTGCCGTGGATGGACGGATTAAAGTCAACCCCTACCCTTCGAGGATACGGCATGAAAGTGGGGTCGTTTCTCTCAGAAGGGAGGGTATTACAAAACGCCATCCACACGTCAAGGTTGATGTCAAAAATGTGTCTTCTCCAGGTGGGTTGACAATTATAGCCTTCCATCGATCTAGGCACCTGGAGGACTTTATCCTGCCAAAATTCGCGGTCCTCGGCTCCCCAAGCAGTTGGGTTGGCCTCTCGCTCCGCTAGCCACTTGGCCTTGAGTCTTGCACCCATAGCGATTACGTCATTTACAAGTTGAATGGGCATTACTCTGTTTAATGTAGCGGGAAAATCAAAGCTCAAGTCAAAGGGGTCGCGGGTACATTCCTGTTGTTCCCAGATAATCAATTCAACATGGAATTTAGCAGGGAGATCTTCAGGGCGCAGTAGGAGAGGGGCAGGTTGTCTTGGAACAGGTCTAACGTTCAACTTTTTCCTTGCCTTTTCTACAATTTCTTTCCTACGGTTAGCCTGGGCTACTTTCCTCTCAGCAGATGTGTCAGGGGGCTACACTTCCTCTTGTTGTAGCGGAGGGGGTGGTGGGATGTAGTCCTCCTCCTAAGGTCCCAAATCAAACTCTGGTTCACCCCCTTCTGCTTGCAAGTCTTCTTGGGCCTTCGCCTCTGTGAAGCCGAGTTCATCTATTTCCTGCGTCGTCAGGCCTACCTGTGCAAGATATCTTCTTTGCTCCTCCAGGCTCTGCGGTGGGCCTCCTAGCTGCAGTGGCACATGCAGGCCTACTATTAGGACTCTGCGTGCAATGGCTAGCTTCTTCTGCAACTGATCATTGGCTTCGTTTCCTTCCGATTTGGTGGAGTAGAGCAATGTATTGAGGAAGATGTGATGTTGGGCTATCATGAAGAGCTGGGCCGCCTTTGCCTGATTCTCAGCCAGCACCCTATCTCCTTCGGCTTTGGCCAGCCGGCGTGCAAAGTCTTGTATTCTCCCCTCATTGTGATCAGCCCATTCTTTTGCTCTTTTTTCCATATCTTCCAGGCTCTCCCCGTGATGGAAGGTCATAGCCATGAGTTGTTGCTGCTGGTCCTCGAGCTCACGGTGCAGGAGGGACTACTCCTAGCGTTCATCGGCGATCTGTGCATTGAGCTGGTCCCACTTCACCTGCATCCTCCGCACCTGCTCTCCTCTTAACTGGTCCAGCTTTGCAGTCTCCTGTCTGATCTTGTCAAGCTGGTTTTGTGCTTCCAGGTTGACTACAGAGAGCTGGTCATTCTTACGCCACAGGTGAGCATTGGTCTCCCTTTCTTCGTTGAGGCACTCCATCAAGATTTTTCTCCTTCATTCCCGAGCAGCGTCACGTTCCTTCAAGGCTTTTGATTCCTCTGCATCCTTATTGCTGGCTTCCTCCCTGAGCGCAGCGATCTCCCTTTGGTATTCTATTATTTGCTTTGTTTTCTCCAGCTGGAGAGCGGCTCGTGATTCTCGTTCTATTGCCAGCTCCTCCATGGCTGTTCTCCTTTCTTCCTTGGCCCTTTTTAGCTGTGAAAGTAGCTCCTTAATATATTCGTCATATTGGCCTGCTGGAGGCGGGGGATGGGACATGGTGGCAGTGATGACAGCGGCTTCTGTTTTCTACCTCTTTAGCTCCGGTCTTGGCTCTATATCAGTTGTGGCTGCCCTTTTGACTCCTGACGCTGGGGTGGCCACGTCCGCTTCTCTTGCCAACTCCCGTTCCACCACGAATTGCAACCAAGTGACCACGTTGCTCTCATCGACTTTTGGGGTGGAGCCTTGGGTGGCGGTGGCAGTTGGGTGTTGTCATGATAAGAGTGGATGGCGTGGAAGGTATGAAGAGGGGGGGAGTTGGCATCATCGGTTCTTTGCCTTTTCCTTCTGCTGGGGGCGGGGGTGTGATTTCCGGCACACTGGTATTGGAACCAGGTGCCTCTGTTCAGTGTGGGCTCTCTGTGCCTTCCTCGTCTCTTTTGTGATGCTCCTCAATGGAGCGATGGGTGTCCAGCGCTATTTCTTCCTCTTCCTTCCTTCTCAGCTCCTCTTCAGTCTTGTTTTTTCTCTCCTCCTCATCCCTGACCGACTCCCTTCAAGCCCTCTCCAGATCTTCCTTTTCTTTTTTCTTGCGCTCCTCTTCCCTCTTTCCATGCAGGGCTTTTGTTCGTTGTTCTGCGTGCCTCTGTGGGCTACCCTGGGACTCTCCCTCTTCATCTTCGTCAGTCTCCATTTCGTCTGAAGACCTACGATGCTCTTCTGTGCGGGGTGGGAATTGTGACGATGACTCATCACTTCCTTCGTAGCCTCCCTTCTTGTCTTCTTCTTCTCGTCCTTGCCCTAGTGCTTCTTGGATGATGGCCGTAAGGACACCTCCAAACCCTATGGTTGCGGCTTTGGAGGATGATGCCTTGCGGGTTGATCGGGACGATGGGGATTCCCCTCCAGCAGTTCTTCCTCCTATTGCTAGGGTCTTAGCCGAAGCCTCTATGGTTCTCCTCACAAACCCATTAAGGTTCACCTCGTCCAGCGATTGTGTCGCAATGCTGTCAAGCAGAGGTACGTTGATCCGGCTCATTATGCTGTTGTACCTCTGGCTTGAGAACAAAGCGTGCACCATTTTTGCTTGCAGCTAGATTTTTGGGTTTGGGATGTCTGCCAGGCTAATCCCATCATTGGTATGGACCTTCACCTTGTCCATTCCCAACATAGCCTAGACGTCCCTCTTCGGCTTTCTTTCCACCTTATTCGGGAGCCCTAATGCCCTTTCCACCAACTCCGGGATCAACTCGATCTATACTTGCCTGGTGGCTTCATTCTCGCGCACCGTGATGGTGCCTCTATTCATGTTAAAGGTGTGCAAGAAGTCAATACACTGGGTGTAGTCCACCCTTCGGCCCACTGCATCTAGGTATTTCTGCAGATGGCACTGATCTATGATTTGGCGCACTGCCGGCTCTTCAATGGCCACGTCTTCAAGGTTGAAGATGTGACAGAACTTCAACTGGTTGAAGGCTCTCGTCTCCACCGTGAGGCCGTACTTTGCTTGCTCCTCCTTCGAGAAGGGGAGCTTGCCCGCTTTGTCCTGGCTTGCCATACTCGCTACCTGCAAGTTTAGCCGTTTCCACTATTAGTGTTTCTGACAAAGAACTTGCTGAAAGAAGAGAAGCGTAGCAAATTTTATTGAGTATAGCCTTAACTTTTCTTTTCAAACTTTTACCATTGCATTTCAAATTTTATTAACATTTCATACTTGGTTTACTTTTTAGATTCCACCTTACCCCCTCCCCCTTTGGAAGGAGAAGAATCCGTCCCAGGATTGGAGGTTGAGAGGCCAAGGGCATTCAGCATAAAGGGCATCGGTCTATTTGTGCAGGAGCCAAGCATAGAAGTTGAGGTTATACTCTAGCTGAGCTTCCTGGTGTAATTTGAATGGGTGGATACCGACGTGCGTGATGTATGTCAGAACATCGGTTAGGAGATCGTCAGAATCGACCCGACTTGCAATGTGGAGCTCTTCCTCCGTTAAGAGGCGATCAAGGTAGGGATGCCCCTTGATGTGCTCTTCCATGGGTTGGCCACAAAGATGGTTAATACTCGATACGAGATTGGCGCGACGTAGGTGGGGTCGTACTCTGCTGTTTTGATTGCACGGCGCTGCTCAGCGTTGGTCATTATGCAGCACCCCTCAACTTCCCATTGCAGCCTAAGAGTATACCAACGCTTCAAAAACGTGGAGTCCGTATCAGCGAGCTTGGATAACTCGGTGATTTCCTGATCAGTGATAGCAGAAGTGGTTCGCTGATCGTAGGATATGATGAGACGTTGTTTAACGGCTTGCTCTTTGGAGATCTCGCTGCTGAGCAACTCAGCAGAGCAGAGCAAGAAGCTTTTGCAAATGAAAATTCAAAAGTCTCCCAAGAGCAAGGCATATTGTGCACTTTCGTTGCAAAGGGTACTTCTAATAGACCCAAGTCCAAGCGGTCATAGCTAAGGGCTAGCGACACGAAGGTAGCATCAAGTCGTTTAATGCAGTCCACCACATCATCCCCGGTGTCCTCAGCAAGATCAGCGGCTAGCACTAGAAATGATTTCCGTTCATAGGAGGACATAAGGCCGACGGGCGGTCGAGTTTTGCTAGAACTAGAGGCCTTGATAATACATAGTTGCAGTTGGGAGTTTCCTTGAGCCTACAATTGGGCTATTTGGAATATGGGTGGATTAGGGTCAGCCACAACGGATGGGCTAGTGTAGTCCACTTTGCTGTGGAGAGTCGGATTGACTTGGTCGGGTGATGCCGCCTGTGACGGTGGCTGTTGCTTGGGCCGATAGATTTGTGCGACTCTCTTGGGCCAAAGCGTAGATGAGTCGGAGGGCTGGGGCTCTGGAGAGCACTGTGGCCTATGGTTTTGAGGTGTTGGGGGACGTGGGCTGATTAAGCTTGAGGGTGGCGTATGAATAGTGCCTTTGGCCGTGGGGACTTTTGGGATCCACAGCCAGGTATTTTCCTCGTAGTAGCCTTGTGCATGCAAGATGGCTTTAGGGACCCATCTTTGCTTGATCACGCGGCGCTTCCTGTGACTTTGTCTTCGCCTCCTAGGTTTAGAGTTCTGGGTCTTATGAGGATAGGCGCGTCGACTCCTAGGTGGTTGTTGTGACTATTTAGGCACCCATTGGAAGTGAGGCTGTTGGGCCTTCGCTTTGGTCACTGCGGGCTGCGGTTTATGGAAGTCAAGGAGTAGCAACCGCGTACTACCCCCTCCTTAGTCTTGCCTCTGGATGTTTCTACTGGTGGCTTTGTGGACGGTGATGGTGTCGCGTTGCCCTTACTGAAAGCTGTGACAATGCGCACGTTGCCTATTGCGAGGTGGATGCGCTACGACTCATAATCAACATTGCAGTGAGTCTGCTTTTTGAAGGTTTGCCCCGGTAGTGACTCCGTGCCTGCATCTGTAGGACTTGGCAACACGTAAAAAAGCATTGGAACAGTCTCAGACTCGATAGAAACGGTGACTCTGCACTTGCTGAGAAGTGCGTATGATTGAGCCCCATATGGGTTTAATTTGGCAGTTGTGGGTTGAAGTAGTGGTTTGCCAAGTTGGATCCAATGCTTGTGGGTTAAGACATTGAAGTCTGCTCCCTCATCGATCAAGTCATTGAAAGCGCATGTTTGCTTGGCAGTGACTGTGACACGGAGATAAGCGGGTTCTACGGCTTTCTCATCATCTACATTGATTTCAGTGATTGTAGCTACTCGTACTTTAACCGGCGGCTCTAACAATGGTGGCTCATGCAAAGAATGCGTGGGAGGGAAGTACTTCTTGACATGACTGCCATTGAAGAAGCCTAGTCCCTCACCATCTAGTGTCTCAAGCTCGACATTGCCGGTTCAGCTGATTGCACGAACCTTAAAGGGTCCGAGACCTCTGAATTTCATTTTTTGCTTATGCCCTTTAACTGAGTAAAAGAGTACTAAGTCACCCTGTTCAAACTCGCGCTGCTTGACATGCTTGTCAAACCAGCTCTTGTGTCGGGCTTTCACACAGATAAGCGCGTGGGTGGCTAGAAGACGAGTTTCTGATAGGCGTTCCAGCTCGACCAGGCGTTGCGTCCATGCCTCCTTCCCTTCCCATCATTCTTGAAGTGTTATTCTCAGGTTAGGAATAAAGAATTCTAATGGTAGAATTGCCTTAGTCCCATAGGTCAGCCTAAAGGGGGTTTGGCCATGACAGCTGTTTTATAAGCTGTGCGGTAGGCCCACCACAAGGCTGCCATCAACTTGTTGTCCCAGTCGCTTCATGAGGCTGAGACTACTTTAGTCAGGACGTTGATAAGAATCTTGTTAGTTGATTCTGCCTGGCCATTAGCCTGAGGGTAGTATGGTGAGGATTTGCGATGGATGATGAGAAAGGTGGATAGGAGATGTGCTATCACTTCGTTGATGAAGTGTGTGCCTTGGTCGCTAACCAGTTCGATGGGGCAACCGAAGCTCGAGATCACTTGCTCCCATAAGAACTTGGCAGTCGTCCTAGCGTCGTTTTTTCATGTGGCTCTTGCCTCTGCCCATTTCGTGAGGTAATCTATGGCCACTACGATGTACTTGGCTTGTGAGTACTACACCGCAGGATTGATGGGTCCTATGAAGTCAATTTCCTATTTTTCAAAGGGTTGGCGAGCAATAATTGGGGTCAACTCCATTTGATCTTTACGAATCGGGACTTTTGTCCATTGACACTCGTCACAATGCTTGACGAATCGCTTGGCATCGCGGAAAAGTGTGGGCCACCATAGTTGAGACTGCAGCACCTTCCGTGTTGTCGTGTCTCCACTAAAGTGTCCTCCCGCAATGCCGTTGTGCGCCTCCGAGAGCACATCGTGCATCTCATGCTCACACACGCACCTATGCAGCAATCCGTCTCACCCCAGCCTATAGAGTTGGCCTGCAATCAGCTGGTAGGGCTGGATCTTCAGGATCAAGCGCCTAAGTCGTGCGTTTTCTATTGGTTGCTCAGGTAGTCCGTGCTCGAGCACTTGGACTATGTCGTCTACCCAATATGGCGTTAGATCAGCCTTAAATAAATCTCTCTCGCTGGATAGGTGGAATAAGTGGGCGTCAAGTAACTCGTCAACAATGCCTTGTCCAGCGGCTTCTCCTGTGGGGATGTGTGACATGTGATCAGCCATGTAAAGATGTTTTCCTCTTTGTACTACCATGGAGAAATCGAACTCCAGAAGTAGGAGGAGCCATCGAGCTATGCACCCTGTAGCACAAGGTTTGTTTACTAAATAGAGCAGGTCTTAATGGTCCACGAAAAAGATGAAGGGTGTGGCCAATAGATAATGCCGGAATTTCCTCATAGCGAACACCATGGCTAATCCCTCCCTTTCTGTTGTCAAGTAATTTATCTCCGTCTCAGTGAGTTGCCTGCTAGCAAAGCTCACTGGGTAATCTGAGTTGTGCTCACCAGGTTGGCACAACACTACCCCCATGGCAAACTTAGAAGCATCGATGTGCACATGGAAGGTAATGGTCCAATCTGGGACTCGTAGAATTGGTGTTGTTGCTAGAGCCTTTTTCAATTCTTCGTATGCTCGTTGGCATGCCTCGGTCCACTCGAAGACAATCAGCAACTTATACAATGGTCTAGCGATCAGTGCATAGTTCAGTACAAACCGCCGATAGTATCTTGTGTGGCCTAAGAAGCATTGAACCCCCTTGTAATTAATTGGGGGTGGAAGGTCAACAATAACCCTGAACTTTGATAAGTCAATGGCAATGCCGTTCTTCGACACCACATGTCCTAAGATGCATCTGTGCTTTACCCAAAACTGACACTTCAAGGGGTTCAAGGAGAGACGATATAGGCAACACCGTTCGAAGACTACGCGGAGTCTGTCTAAGTGTTTGATCCAGGTCGAATGGACACACAGGTCATCGACAAAGACTTCCAACTCCTTGCGAAGCATGTCCTTAAAGATAGTGCACATGAGACGTTGAAAAGTGGCGGGGACATTGGTCAACCCGAAGGGCATGACTATGTATGCAAAGACACCCCACTCCGTGGCAAAGGCAATCTTGTGCTTGTCTGCAGGATGCACTTGCACCTGGTTGTACCCTGAGAAGCCATCCAGAAAACTATAGGCCTCCTTGCTTGCCACCCTCTCAAGCACGTGCTCGGTGTACGGCGATGGATAGTTGTCTCTCTTCGTAGCAGCGTTCACCTTCTTGTAATTGACGCACACATGGATTTTTTCGTTCTTCTTCATCACAATGACTATGGGTGATACCCAGTCTGTGTGCTCAATTTCGTAAATGAATCCAGCTCTCATTAGCTTATCAATTTCCTCTTTGACAGCATGACCATGTTTTGGATTCATAGGGTACGGCCGCTGCTTGACCGGCGTCGCATCCGACATCATGGGTATGTTGTGAATCACAACACTCGGATCTACCCCTTGTAGCTCCTCTAAGGACCAGGCAAACACGTCTATATACTCTCGCAAGAGAGCGACAAGACTTGTTTCTTCGTCACCAGTCAAGTCATCGGCAATGAATACTGGTCGGGGTGTTTCCCCTTTCTGGGCTAGGTCTACCTCCTTGACCTTGGCTGGTCCTTCGATTGGTTCGCTCGTCTGCCCTTGACATTTGGCACCTAACAAAACTACTACCCTATCCCCTTTTTTGAATTTCGTGAAGCGTTTAGGGAGGTCCTGCGGCTTTCGCTGTTTTTCTGATCATGTATCCCTGGGTTGCTTTGCATTTTCCTGCCTTAACCGTCTGCGCCTCAGGTGGACAGGTAGGTCCCCCTTGGTGCATCTGGTCATGGGAGGCCTAGGGATCTCTAGATCACTATCCGAAGTAACTTTCGATTCAGAGTCAAACCCTCCATCTTCACTAGAAGAGGTGGTCGCCCCTAGTGGCCGCAGTTCAGATGGTGATTCGGTCCTAAGTATTGATGTTGTTCTTGGCTGGGCTAGGCTTGCTTGCTCAAGGTCTATGGCTCCTATGCATTCCAACCAAGTGCGATCACATTCCATGCACATGACTCCTTGCTCTACTCTAAGGGCCTGCCTTTTCTGCGGCTTGGCGTCTGCTCGTATCTGCTCAATTTCTCGTCCTTCACTGTCGTATTCTATGGTATCTACTTCACCCTCACTCTCATCACTAAAGGATTGGTAGTCTTCGTATTCGTCGCTGGAATTTTTGTCATCCGACTGCTCGTCGTCTCCTAGGGCTTGGTATGCCTCATGTCGCTGGTCAGGAACCAGGGCCCAGTTATACATGAGGTTTAAATCGTGCACCCTGGTCCATTGCCACTTGGAATCCTCTAAGAGATCCTGGAGTGGTTTGGAATTTGCAGCTGGGTTGCCAGCTAGCTGGTTTGTTAGGTATTCCAGTATCCCCTGGAGTTTCCTTTTGTTGGAAGGTATGTGGAAGGTGACAGGCTTAGGTTTTCCCCAGCGGCTTGCTGCCATCATGCAGACTGGTGTAGAGAGTCCTTCGTTGGTCTTGCCGATTGTTTTGATGGCTTGCTCGTATGCCTCATGGTCTGAGAATGGCAGGTCGATTGTAGCGAGAACGTGCATCCAATCCCGCTTATCCTCTTGGCATGGGATATACTTGGTCAAGGGCCCATAGGGCTCCTTGACCTGAGTGTTCCCTTTGAGCATAGCAGAGATGGCGTCTAGGTTGATTGGTGAGGTCTTCCAAGTGTCCATCTCTATTCTTACGGTGTTCATTCTATTGCCAAGGAAGATCAAGCCGTTACCCCAATCTTTGATGGCTCTAGCGTTGCGCATCCAGAGTCGGCCTAATAGGACATCGTAGTCCACACCCTTCATGACTATAAAGTCGACAGAGAACTGGACACCTGCGATCTTCACTGGCCAATTCTTCAGTACCCCGAATGGCTTCACTATCATACCATTTGCTAGCGTGACATTAAACCTAGCAGCTTCGACAGGCGGGTTTCCCCAAGTCTGAAGCACTGCGTGGCTAAGCACACTGACCCCAGCTCCCGTGTCTATGATTCCCTTTCTTGTTGTGTCACCCAGGGCTAGGACCGGCAGGACCGCGTGCATCTCAGAGCCTTCCCAAAAGGCGTTGACGTGCAAGGATTTAGGTACGAAGTGCAACGTCAAACTTGGCAATTACATTTCTGCATCCTGGTTTCGAGGGTCTGCCGTGACCTGCTCTTGTGATCCTTCAACCCACTACTTAAGGTCTTACCATAGGGTAGGATGCTGCTTAAGTAGATCTCCCAGGCTAAGTGTTACAGGGGTGGTCACTAGCGTAGTCAGGAGATCATTAGATACTCGTCCTTCCCCTAGCCTAGACTGTTCGGGCCAATGGCCGCAGCTGATCTGCGGCTATGTCGCGTCTATGCTTGGTCTCCGTAGCACTACTTGTGGCGCGGTTTATTCTGTCAACCTTGGTTGAGGTGTCGGCACGCTTACGCTGAAGAGGTCATCAACCTCGTCCTCTATGATGGGCTCAGCATCTTTGAGATACTCTTGAGCCTTCTTCATCCATTCCTTCACCTTTTCTATGGCCTCTAACTGTCGCTTCGGATGTAGGTATTCCCCTACCTTAGCACTTCTCTTTTCGGTCGTCTTAGGGGCTGAAGTCTCTACCTCTGCATCTAAAACCTTCTTTCCCATAGGCAGAGTCATAGCACTCTCGGTTTTTAGTGCTACTTTAGCTTACAATCTCTTCTTCTTCCGCCTGCGGCTTTTCTTCCCTATCGAGGCTACATCAAGGTTGCTAGGTCCTGGCAGAGAGATGCCGGCCTGCTTCGTTTGGGCTCGGGTCATGACCTGCAATGGGATAGGCGTGGCCTCCCCATCGAGGTTTTCGACGTCAAATAGTTCCAATGGGACAGATGGCACATTGGCTAAGCTAGAGGATGGCTTTCGCTTTGGGCAATCTATGAAAAGATGGGTAATTCCGCACTCTGCGCACCTTTGGTCGGCCTTATCTCTGTTTTGCTACTCTCTTTCAGGGTAGCGTGATGAAACATGATCGGGGTGACCGCAAGTCCAACAGGTGACTGGATCCTGTGGCTGCCCTCCTAGGCCTCTACCTCATCCTCGTCCTCGTCCTAACGCCATCACCGGCACGAGTCGATAATCCATGAGGACCGTGTTGCTCTCATTGTCATGTGAGACGTAAGGGTATATGTAGGTCTCTTCATCATTCGACTCCTCCACGTAGTGTACTGGAGCATCGCTCAGTAAGGTCCAAGCGGTCTAGGAATGCCTGTAGAATTTATGTCCATTCTAGGAACGGTTGGTTTCATATTGTTAGGTGCGGAAAGAGCCAATGGGGCTCCCCTTCCGAAGAATGGCTGTGGCCTGTTCGCTAGATAAGGCTGGCCGTAGGGTTGCAAGTATGGAAGTCTTCTTGGTAATCTACAATGCACGACATCATGGCTGAACCTACCGCAGTTAGCGCAAGGTCTTGACCTAGGGTCTTAACACTCGGCCGATAAGTGGTTTCCGCCAAAGTACACGCATTGTACATACGGGTGCATTGGTCTTCTCAACATGTCTTGTAACTTGGCTAATTCCATCTTGACCTCAGCCAAGCCCTGGTCTGTCTCGATGGCCTTCCCCTTATCTTGGGATGATGGGATTGATTGCTCACTAGAGGCTGATGTTCTCTCTGAGCTTCGCGAGTTGGTCTCCTCGAGATTTGAGCTCCTGGAGCCCCACTCTTTCAGTTGATCATCAACTCTGATGGCTTCCTCAAACACCCTAGCGACCGCGTCCTGCTGCAAGCTTGAATTGCCTGCCAAAGCCTTATAGAACTGCTCATCTCGAATTCCGCTGATGAATACAGTTGAAACTGCTCTGTCAGTCGGTCGCTCGCCTAGAGGGATTCTCTTGAAGAGACTCCTCACATGGGTCACGTAGTCTCGGATGTCCTCCTTCTCTTTCTGCTTGACGTTCATCAAGCGCACCAGCAGGTTATCGGAGTATCCGGGCTCGGAGAATCTCTTGACGAAGAGATCCTTGAGATTATTGGAGTTGGCTCGCTCTATGGCATCCAAGCTTGTATACTGCAAAACTTCAAAAGACCTCACACTCTCAAAATCCAATTAGCGGGATAAGCGTAGCTCAAGATCGAGTGTACAAGGCTTATATTTTTTTGTTTGGCTTCCACGGTCTTCGTCTTTGGCAATTGCGAGATTTGAAATCTTTGAAAAATCTGTGTTTTGACCTTCTGCGTGTGCTGAAACTGGTTCAGCAAGTCTGCATATGCGAACAGAACCTTCCAGGAAACAACTTTGCAGTTCGGTGCTTCTGTGCAGGAATAGTCCTTATGGGAGTTTTGAACACAAGTCGGTTCTGACTTCTGGTTACTTGCCGGACTTGCAGAGTTGCAGACTTACGAAACTTGCAGAGTTGTGAAACTTTATTTGATTTAGGACTTGTGTAACTAAGCTTTTAAGCTTAGTGATAAAAAATCGTCGAATTGTAAAGGGGGGCCATTTTCTGTCGCCGCGAATCACGGAGAAGGGCCGCTGATGCCGCTGAATTAAAAAAATGATGAGCCAAGCTTTTAAAAATCTTAGCCTTGAAGCTTTTAAGATTTATAGATATTATGAAACTTATCTCTGAACTTCTGAGAAGACGACTTGGAGAAGAGGATATAGGAGTGGTCCTCCGCTGTTACAGGCCGGTCCTTCACGATCAGAGACTGTAAACAGAGGTTCTTGACCACCAAGAATCCACCCGTATCGACCGTTCGCGATGAAACTGACCGTAGAGCTCGATTGTTCCAGGAGCTCCGCCTTCGCACAAGATGGGTAGCGATTGGAAGCTCTTGATCTCAACTTCGCTCTGATACCACTGCTGCGTAGATCGAACGTTGTATGCTCGCGTAGTGAATGCCGGAAGGTCCCCAAGAATAAAAGAACTCTATTTTTTGCACAAAACTCAAGGTAGAAAGCATGCACGACATGAACAAGAGACCAATTGGGTGCAATCTCCCCCCATACCTTGTGTGAGTACTCCACAAAGCATGTATTTTATGTATTAATCATCTTCAAGCTCAAATAATAGCCCAAATTACAAAATAGCGTGCTTTTGGCTTTTGAGTTTGCTTTAGCACAAAATAGAAATAAAGCTAATGGGCGGGTGCCCAAAGAGTCAGGCATACCCAATACAATGTCCAAATACAAATATCATAATCGTGCGCCCATGCGCATACAAAATAATAAATAAATATCCAACGCCTCAATAAATAGGCGCGACAAAATATAGGCGCCATGCCTAAGGTATGCGCCCATCAAAATATAAGTGATAACTCGAATACACACTATCCTCCAATGCTTTCCTCCACCACTGCTGCTATCTCTACACATCAACTAAAGCATTCACAATCGTTTGTAAAATAATACAATTAAACCGACAAAAGTAAATACCTAGCAATCTTCAGCTACATAAATAAATCAACTGGTTAGAAATCAATCCTAACCTTAATTTATTACGAGTGCGCACTCTAAACTCATAAACGTTTATTAATTTAATATGTATTTTGCGGAATCACCCGCTATGGAATCACCCATGTATACACTAAATTAATGAAACGCCCGAAAAGGATAGGCGTCCCCATCAACTTCTCGCACAAAGAATCCACTTTGTGCGTAAGTCCCGGTCAACAAAGTTTACGGAATCCACCGTAAAACCTCACGGAATCCACCGTGAAATATGCCTCCTGGCATCACGAATAGTCCTAAGAGGTAGTTTTAAGTCCTTCACCATACACATTGAACTAATTCAACAAGACACCATTTGGAGCTTCCCAAAATCCAAGTGCTCTACCCTTCCAATGATTATGTAGTACACCACGTTGATGGACTAAATGAGACTCTATTGTTGAAGGCTACATGTAAACCTATGAATCCTTCTCCAAAAATGCTCCTTTTCATTTTCCATTCTTATCTTTTTATTATGTACATAGAGAGAAAATATGAAATCATGAGGTCACATTTTCTTACATCTAGATACCATTGAAATGTATCTAAGAAGAATGCTACTTAGAAAAATATGAATGCAAATAAAAAGACTTCAAAATGGTGGTAGATATGGAGATGGAAGAAAGAGAGAAGCTGGATACTATGTGGTTATGGCTAGGGTTTGTATAGTTATGGCTATGTGAGCATAGAAATATGAGGAGATTTGTAAAATAAGGATAAAAGAATGACTAAATTAGAAGCATTTCTTACAAAAAAACACTAAATTTTAAAAAAAAAATTACTATACATGACATAGGAAGAGCCTTTGGAGGGAAAAAGGCCCTTTCGAGGGGGATTTTCACATTTTAGATCAGCTTTTTGGACACCCAATGGGACCCACCTAATATGGGGTGGTAAAAGTGGGAAGAGTGTGGTAAAGGGGGCATAATGGGGACAAGCCCATAAGTGTTAGGGACAAGGGAAAAAAGGGAGTGAATAAAATATACACACCATCTCCTCTTCCATTGGTCCAAGTCAAACCTCTTGTCATTAAGAGAGTCATTAACTCTTAAGCTAAAGGTCCCTTTTTGAGTCTATATTTCCCCTAATGCGCTCTCTATGCCCTACTCAATGCAATGTGGTTGTCTATATGCTCTATTGTCCCCTCAAGCATCATGGCTTATCTCATTGAGCCTCCTTTGTGAGCAATAAGATGAACTACCACTCTTGCAACATTTCCTTGAATGGTCAATATCTTTTCCAATTTGAGCATCTCAATATGCTTCTCTATCTTAACTCACAACCAGCTACACTATCAACACAATAGTGATTTCATAACCTCGTTAAAGTATCAATACTCATCTTTCCACACTTAGTCAATAGCCTTCTTCAAAATCTTAAAGTCAATTAAACTTCTTCAAAATCCTATAATTATATGCAATTCTAAGTCGACAAGACTAAGAAGGGGTAAGTTTATTCTAGGAAATACATTTCAAAACTATCCTATAAGAGGTTTTTTTCTTTTCTGCTTAAGATATATTCCTCCCTAGCTTAGTATGGTTGTCTATCTCATTTTTATGGGCTTTCCTCCCTTCATTCAAACAAGCCTTGTATCACCCCAAATGATGTTTTATAGATAGAATTATGTATTAGGGCCAAAAATATCAAAAAGATATGGCAAGTCAAGGGAGTGAGCCCGGAGGGGAAGCATATAAACAGAAGTAAGAGCTATGGTAGAAAGAGAGAGTGTGTGTGTGAGTGAAGATGTGGAAACTCCAATAGTTGTAATGTATGAGTGAAGAGAGAGAGTGAGTGAAGATATGGAAACTCCAATAGTTGTAATGTGTGACTGGCCTTTTCTTTATTCAAATATCACTAAAAGAATAAATAATGAAGTGACAGTGATGGGTATCCGCTACCTACAGTGTATAGGTATACAAGTATTTTCATTGTAGTAATACACGAGCGACTAGACACAAGCACCTTTACCCCCCAATAACCTCCCACTTATAAAGGAGAATGTGCCCCTAATGAGGAGAGAACAAGAAAAAAGTGACAAAGTACAAATGTACATAAGTACTACATGATGAGAAAAGACCTCATATCATCCAACGCCCATCAACTTCCTAAGGAAGATAAAACACTCTGCTGAGAGACTTTTCATGAGCAAATCTACAATCAATTTGAACATATAGAAAAAAAAAAAGCTTGGATTCAATTGAAATAGTATCTTACTGAATAGATGACTTGGGGAATGAAGTAAAGATACGGTTTAAATGTATCAACCCAATCAGGACAATCTCATTTCAAGTCCCCAGAGATCCATATCTCTATAGTTAAGTCAAAAGCAAGTGGTCTTGGTCCACTGGGCATAGACTCTTTTGATTGTTTATCCCCTTCTCAAGGGTTTGTGAAAGGAGATGAAAGGAGACCATAGCAACCTAGTAGTAAGAAACGGATGTGATTTTGGTAAGAAAATTTATGGCAATGTATGAGTAGGCTATGAGAACTAAGAAACACAAGAGAATATGAGAAATGATTATTCAAATAGTTGTAGATGATAAAACATACGTGATTTTGTGAAAAAACGTGATAGCTAAATGTTTAACCATTCAAAAAGAAAGAAACATGATTTAAGTATCTTAGGCATTCAATGCTGACCTCTTAAATGAACAATATATTCTCTCATTAATCACATATGAATGGCTGAATTTGGAGGGTTCATTCTTCTAAAATCTCAACTAATTAGCAACTTAATCATTTTCTTGCCAAGTGCCTTTTTTGAAGCATTTTGGCCCTAATATTGTGCTTTTGGCATCTCCAAGATCCTAAATTCTCATTTCTAGAATATCAACATGTCATGACTAGTAATCTCAACATTATTAAAAATCATTGTTTCAAAAATTTGATCAGATTAAGCCTAAATCATATCCCTTCTCTTTAACCTAATGTTTACAATGTGAAAGGAGCTCTACTTGATGCTTTATTAACCTTCAACAAAATGATTTTTTCACAAATACCTAACCTAACCAAGTCCTTCTCTCGATTCATCCACAATAAACTTGAGATTTTTTTCAATTCTTGAACTCTTCAAATTGAGGAAGCATTCCCAAGCTCTGATATACTTGCAAAGCATTTTTCATTATGAGTTCGAGGATAAAGCACCAAATAATCCCTCGTTCATATGCAAAAAGCTTTATAGCAATTAGTTGAACAAATGATTAATGGGCCAAATTTTCCCCCACGTTTCTTCTCTAAGAGCACATTTACCATTCACTACAAGAACTCAAAGCACACTTAAAACCTTAAACTTCAATCTTTTTCCTCCTTAGTTCCATTCCTTATTGTCAAATTTTAGATGGATTACAAATGCCTTATCATGTCTTTATTTTGTACCCACTATTCTATGTGCCTCATTACTAAGGGAATGCTTCAAGCTATGTGTGGTTCCTTACACATCCAATCTTATTAGATTATGGACTCCACTATGGAATTAGTTATAAACCTCCCCAAAAAATAACTTGCTAACTTAACATCCAAAACTATTATGAATCCATCCCCCATGAAGGATTAGATAGTTTCAAAGATACCTTGGCCACAATAATCTCTTGGGATTCTCAATGTGCTAAATCCACTTACATCTCATTTTTGAAATTTTGTCTAAGTGTACTTTTGAATCTTGGTACAACATAAGGAAACTCCTTCCTATTAATCTACAAGATGTCATTTTCATGAACAATTGGCTCATAAATCCAACTTATATCCATTGAATGGGAAAATTAGCAAACAAATCCTTGGTATACCTATACTATCATATTTTCTTGTTCACCTATGTGGTGCAACCTTTACATATTCTACAATGAGCACGCCTTTGCAAAATCGAATGCAACTTCCTTGTTTAAGGGATCATTAAAAATTTTAGTGAAGAAACAATGATGGGATATTCTAAAATTGTTCTCTCGGTATCTTTGTTTTTTGTATAATCTACTCTTAATCAATGTTCCAAACCCTTTGATCTTTTCAACACTACAATCGATGACAAAGAGTCTACATTTTCCATCTATCCAAAAGACTTCATAGCCATGACAAGATGGTCATTATATTTCAATATATGCATCCTTTCTCAACTTAGAAATTTTGATCTCCAAAAATGGGCATTTATTAAGAAGATTTAGCAAAAGGAATGAACTCCTTTTTTAAGCAATTTGCATTCATTCATAGAGGCGATTCTAATTGAGCATACAATGGCATTCTATTTGAAATCCAATCTTGCCTATATACTACTATATTGGAAGGCTTAATTGTCTATTAAAACTGCAATCAAAACATTTTTGCAATAACAAATTTGAAATTGCAATGATATGGAGATTAGCTATGTCCTTCCTTAAAAAAGATATTCTAGGACTTAAGTTTGAAATCATTGATCTTCAAGCTCTCCTTCATGGTGTGCATAACAAGGAACCAATCAATGGTTAGGTCCCTCTATGTGACACCTACCTACTCCTTAGGTTCCCTTACTATGCGAGTTTGGGTGGTTACCTTATTCCCATCTCTCTTTCACACACAATAAATTATTTTATCACTTTTAAATTATCATGACATATTTATTGGTAGTCATGAACGATTGTGTCGTAAAACCACACACAATTGCCATTTCAATATTCATTAACAAATATTATTGCAATCCTCAAAAATAAGGTAGCAAAGAGGTCACCTTCACTCCTACTAAACCATGGACATCAAAGGCAACTTGGTGTAAACATTATACATGTTGATCTCAACTTTTCCATAGGTACAATGCCTACTTTTAGAAGAGTCACCATGCATAAATAAATGGGAAACCCATCATACATCAATTCTCCCTAGGAGTAACTCTCTACTCCTTATCGTATGTAGAGATATCTATGTGGTGCCATTCGTCATACATGGACACTCTAATATTTGTAGGAATTTATTCTAGGAATAAGATATACTTGTGTATAGCAAAGTAAGCAATTTGTATTACAATATACAATGAGCACCACCACTTGACATCTAGGTAAAGCTACTAGTACACATTTGGGATGTCCTTCCCATCACTCATACATTACATAAAAGAAGTAAAGCATCCAATTAAATCAAAACCCTAGATGACTTCAATATCTTCTTATGTGAATCTAGTAAAATCAAATCTTACATGGTGTCTATAAAAATTACATAGTGTAGCAAACAGAATTTGAACAAGAGTGGAGAATACATAGTAAATATAAGGAAAAACAAAACTTCTTTAATTTCAAAGAAAGTAATACAAAGATGGCGATGTCTACACCTGCATTTCCACTATGAATCTTAGATGGCGATCCAGACAGATGATAGGTGAAGAGGTGAAGGCTAGTTTAGAAGAAATCTAACTGGGTGAAAGATAAATTGATGATGGCTTGGGAGGGGTCTTCCTTTTATAACCTAAGAAGGTAGTTTGATCAACCTGTCCGACCATATTATGAACCTTGGCCAAGGAATACTCCCTGTACCATCAGCTAAGAGTGCTACCCTCATACCCCCATCAAGGGCAAAATGACCCCCTTGAGACCCCCCCAACTAGGGGCTTCTTTCATGGTCCCTAGACCCCAAAATAGGGATCCCTAATAACTCCCATACCTCACAACTCAATGCATTGTGTCTCAAGTTGCTACCAATATAACTACTCTATCTAACCCAAAGGGTAGATCCACAAAGGTAAGGGCTTTGAGGAAAAAGGTAGAGAGCACCTAGTGTGCAAGTTGAGAAAGAGCCTTTATGGCCTTAAGCAAGCACTTAGAAAATGGTACCACAAGTTTGATGCTTTCATGCATTCCTAGGGATATATTCATGGTGACATGGATCCGTATTTATACACAAAGAAGGCTCTTGATAGCAGCCTTATGATTTTGGCACTCTATGTTGATTTCTAGGAGCGCTCATAATGAACTGGACACCTTGGAAAATTAGCTCAAGAAGAGCTTTGAGATGAAAGACACAATACAAGACTCACATATTCTTGGGATGCGCATCTCACGTGCGATCACTTGAAGGGTCTCCTTTACTTATCCCAAAAGGAGTACATCCAAAAGTTCCTTTACTTATCACAGAAGGAGTACATCCAAACGGTCCTTGAGTGGTTTCATATGTAGGATGTTAAGCCTATTGGTTGTCATTTACCTTCTCATGTGAAGGTTAGTCATACCAATTGTCTATAATTTGATGAGAAAAAGGTCGAGATGGCTAAGATCCCTTATGCATGTGCAATGGGCAATTTGATGTATGCCATGATAGCCACTCGTCCTAACATAGCATTTGTTGTAGAAATTGTGGTGTGCTACATGGTTACACTTGGCAAGCAACATTGGGATGCCGTGAAGGGTATCATGAGGTACCTTAAGGGCATGGTAAAGATGTGCATATGTTATTGTGGCTAGGATACAAGAGTCGTGGGATACACTATCTATGGTTATGTATGGCATACAAACAGTAGGAAGTCCCCAACTATGGCTATGTCTTCACCTTTGCTGGAGGTGTTATTTATTGGATGTCCATGGTGCAAAAATGCACAGCCCTTTCTACTATAGAGGGCAGAGTATGTTGCAATCACTAAGGCTTATCAGGAGGCTCTCTAGTTAGGCCATTTGGTTGCAAACCTTGGTGTTACCGATATGGTCCCTATACTATATTTGGATTCTATGAGTGCCATTCAGTTGACCAAGAATCCAATCTTTCATGTGAAGACAAAGCACATTGAGATGTGCTCAGTGAAGTGGTAGAGGACAAGTCTATTGACCTTGTCAAGGTCTCAACTAACCAAAATCCTATAGATCTACTCACTAAAAGTCTCAAGAAAGCATTTTGTCATCCTTAGGAAGCTAATGGGCATTGGATGAGATGACGTCTTTCCTCGTACTATTTTACTTTATGTACAATTGCCCATTGTTACTTTTTTCTTATTCTCTCCTCACTAGGGAGACATTCACCTTTAAGTGGGAGGTAGTTAGGGGTAAAGGCACCTATGCTTAACCGCCCCACGTATTCATTATACTAATAGTATCCCCACACTTGTACACTACAAGTAAGTAGCAGATACCCATCACTTCACTTCATTCTTTATTCTTTCAGTGACATTTGAATAAGGGAAAGTCAATCACATATTGTGACTATTGTATGTCTCTCTTCCTCTCTTACTCCATCCACCATAGCTCTTTCTTTGCTCTTTCTTTCGCTTACGTGCTTCCACTCAGGCTCTACCTTTCAACATATGGATAACACCACACCTTAAGGACATCAATGTGATATATATATGATCAACCATTTTAGGATTCTTACAAAAAATTAGCCACCAACATCCAACAAAGAAAGAGATACAAGAATCTCTACCTAGATGCATCATGGATGAGAAGCATAATAGAATTTTTAGACCAAAACATAAGAATAATATGCACACATAAAGATTATACAACTACAAAAAGAAACTTCTCCATAAATTACACTCAAGTATAAATCCACAAAATCCAAATTCAAATGAATGCAAATGAGGAGCCAAATGTACAAAATTAGCTAAGAGATAAGAATTTACATAAGACAAGAGATAGCAATTGCCACAATGACAATGAAAGTAAAAAAACATTGAACTCATCATAGGCAATGCAAACTATGTAACATATAAAATTGATGGCATAGAAAGAAAAAAGGAGGGGAAATATGTTTGGAATCCAAGCCACAATTTGGTCCACTAACTAGCAACTAACACTATGACAAAGCAAAACAATGCAAAGTATGGAATAGCAATTGTTTCCATAAGTTAACTTTCCCACTAGTACTTGCATAGACAATCACCGGTCACAAGGCACAAGGAACTACACGCACTCAAAAAGCTCTCCTGCAGAGAGACGCATGTTGTTGTAGAAACCACAAGGTAAAAGGGCCAAGTTAGTGACATCTTAGGGAGTTACATAGTACTTTTTCCAATAGTAATAGAAAATTTAGTGTGCTCCCTCTAACATGTGCATCAACCCCACTTTATCATAAAGTATGTAGGGCATGTTGATTTTGATTTTTACATCAAGTAGACATAGTTAAGCATGAAACCCATAATGTGGTTGTTGCTTGGGATCAATTATTTTAGTTGCTTTACAAATATTAAATAAGAAAGAATTGAATGATGTGAATATTTAATAAATATTACATTGATACATAGTTCCAACCTCATCTCAAAAGTAAATAGTATATATATGATCATATTTTTCACACTCATCTTTACTAAATTTGTCTAGGTTGTGTCGTGTTATATTGGGATATCACTTGCACCCTTACCCTAATGCAATCTACCCAAGCTAGTGGCATTACTTTATAAACCAACCAACACCCAATGGTTCTTAGCCAAATGCAACCTACATGAGCTTATGGCAAAAGGACACTACAAACCAACTGACACCAAAAGGGTCTTACCCTAATGCAACCTACCAAAGCTAGTGGGAAAAGGGCATGGGGATATTGATAACTTCTCCAACCTTGTATAGTGCTCTCTATGTAGATGCATAGTCATAGATAAGAAAGCCCAAAAAAGAGTTTGATTTACTTTAGTATAACAAAATGCCATATCATAGATTGATTGCATGATTATAAAAGTAAACCCCTTGCAAAGATCATGGTGTGTTGATACACAAGTTTGTAGCTAACTGGGCTACATTGGCCTAAATCAAATGGAAATAGTTGTGGTCATGAAAGATACTCATAAGAACTAATCCACTATTGATTTTCATGACCAAGATTTTTAATGATGGATTAGTGCTTGTGAGCGAGTTTCTAGCACGAGAACTAATCCATTGTTGATTACCATAATCAAGAATTAATTGAAGATTATGCCCCAAACCTAATGAGATTTCTAAATTGGATTAGTGCAAAAAACTTGTCAACAATCTAAGAATCAAGTCTCACTCATTATGATGGTTTGATACTTTCTCTATAAAGGCAACAAATTGGGAGCAATTCTAATAGCACTAATACCAATAAATTTGACTCTCAGAGGAAAAATCCCATCAAGTTTTGGGTATATTCAAGGGGATTATTATGATATTAATGTCAATCTTCATTAGAAAGCTAGATGTGGGAATGGAGGTATAGAATATGCCTTCTCTCTTTGTTTTAAGGAGGTTGTGAGTATTCTTGGGAGTGCTATTAAAACAGTCAAACTTTTAAGGTAGCTTACAATGCTTTAAAACTACTATCTTAGTTCTGTGGCAAGCTTTTCTAGACTCCTTTGTGACTTTCCTTTTGTGGAAAATGCCTCTACCTTGATAGTATATAACAAAATGGTCGCATTAAGAATTAATAACAAACCTAAAAAATATGATGCACTTTAGTAGACCTAATTTCAACTATTTAGCCATGTCCAATATACTACCATGAAACAACCAAGCATTTTAAAGCCAAAATAGTTTGTGCTCGTAATCTAGCACATATAATGCTACTTTAGCTTTCCTTTATTCCATGTTGGCAAACTGTGAACTGTATAAACTCTTTGATTATGATTGCTATTCATGATAAAGCTTCTACTACTTGTTTTACATGCTCCTCTGTTAACATCTAAGCAAAGAATTTTCACTCATTTATAAGCAATCTTTATGGTACACCATTGTAATGGTTGAGAACTTGTAGCACAGAGTATCATAAGGTTACCAAAATCTACTAGGACATGCATTAACTTTATCTCTCTCTCTCATCGTTTATATGCTCCTTTCTACAAATCAAATTATCATTATGATCGTATGTTTGGCTCAACCAAAGCACTAAATACTCCTTGCAAGTTCAACAAAATTTTTAAGGAAATCTCATCTAGTCTAATTTTCACAACTCCAAGGTTTAATAGCTTACACAAATGAGCCTAATCTACATTGTCATACTTGTGGTGATCTTGCCACTCAATGATAGGCCATCAACATCGAATTTTGGAGAGGTGGGGATCAAGGCCTAAATTTGACAACTATTCAACATGTTTTTGGCATTTTTGCTCGTTAAAACAAGTAAATAAATTTTGCGTCTGTCAAATTACATGATCTAAGATGATACATGCCATTTTACACTAATATTATGTATAACATACTTAGATTTCTAAATAGTTAAGGACTTGATACAAATATATGAAAGGTATTTCAATAATTTAGCTATCACATGAATTATTTGGCATCCCATCAAATTTAGGCCTTGGTGGGTGGGTGTGTGTGTGTGTGTGTGTGTGTGTGTGTGTGTGTGTGTGTGTGTGTGTGTGTGTGTGTGTGTGTGTGTACAATTAAGTGCTTAAGCACGTTCTCATGCACCCTTGTTAATTATCTATTCAACCAACTTTATTCTCCCAAGAGAAAACAACCACTACAAAACATTTTCAAAGGGGAGGAAAACACTCAAAGAACTGTTCATGTATCATTTTATTCAAAGCATAATAAGGATTGGTGCACGTATCATTTCAAAACTGTCATGCTGAGCATCAATAAAGATTATGCACACAAATGAGCATATGTTCCATCTTCATTCAAAATGTTATGCCTGTAGATAGTTTATTTTAAGAACAGTTGGCTTTAACTGCCAATATCAGCTCATTACATAGAACCCTGACCCTAACCAAAAGAGTTGTGATTCGGAGTCATCAAGACAAAAAAGTTGACAAATTGATCCCACTACATGTCCAAATTTTGGGGATCTTTATATTCCCTTCCCTCTTAAGTACACTTCACAAGTATTTGCCTTCCAACATCTTGGACCACATTGCCACGAGGGAGACACAGGTCAATCCACCGCTCCTCATGAGTCTCAACTCCCATGAGTCATGTCGACTTGAACTCAGAGCAGGGGACCCAGCTGCTGTAACTCAATAAAGAACCCTACATGCCGGGAGGCCAAAATGATGGTTGCTCCATGTGTGTAACGTGTCCCCTAGTATCATCCAGGACACGTCTTAGCAGTCCATCGGAAAGGATGTCTAAAAAACTCCCCCCGACACTCCCATGGAATGTTATGGGTTTTGCGATCTAGGTCTTTCCGTGTCTGCCACGTAGCGGAAGTATCCTGGCTGTTCCCACTTAGGACCGGAATTAGGGTTTTCCTGATTGGTCATTAGCTAACAACAACTAGCGTCAGACCCGAGTGAACTACTTTACGCAGAAACGCCAGGTCCGAAGCGGATTCACGCTGCACTTGGTTCAAGGAGAATGGGAAACGAGAGGGATGCAAAGCTCAACCTCTCTACCACCATAAGGCATAGTCCCATTCCATTCCCCTAAAACAGCGTAAATCGGGTAAGACGTAACTCTAGGTCATCGTTCTCGTTATTCGTTTTGATGATGATGATCATCCCGCTGTTCTTCGAGATTTTTTTTTAGAAAAGTTCCCGGCTAACCAGGACCACCCAACCGTAGGACGGACCCATGGCCCATCCTCCGCACTTTCCTCGGTTTGTTTTAGTTATGTAATTATCTAACACATTAATTTGACATATAACAATCAGCTTCTTTAATTAATCCTGTTAAGCACTGGTTCCTTCACGTAATCTTATCACGTGACATAGAAAAACAATATCAAGCAAGTTCTTTTTTTTACATTTCATCATTTTATCTTTGAAATACAAGGAGTTCCGCCCGTAGGCTAGTCCATAATCCGCCCGAAGGCTATCCAGTGATCCTCAGGGATCACTATTCCAAGCTTCCACCCGTAAACTAGTATGCGGGCCTCGAGATCCAATCCCAAGTTACGTTAGCCTCTTGTGCAGGACCCGGAAGGCGAGGGATTTACGGCCAGAGCCCCCCCTGGCACCCAAGCGTCCTCCTGCTCCAAGTAGAGCTCAACAGAGAGAGCTCTCGCGGCGGGTTCGGTCCACGTTCCCAGCGCGGTCAACAACCCCCTTGGTTAGGGTCAGGCAGGCAATCGGGGGTAACTGAAGCTGCCTCTCCCTTCAGGCCTTCAACCTGAAGCATTAGATATCTTTTCATCCTTTAGTTCCTTGAGCAAACAATGCAAACAGTGCTTTCTAAACTATTACAAGCACAATCAATTCCAGTGGTCGTTTATTTGGCCAATTTCTAAGGAGTGAATCTTTCTCTCCGAATGCATCCAACACTCGATCCAGGATCAATTGCGACTTGGCAAGATCCCCAAGGGTTTGTTTGTTAACCTTATATCCTTGGGTTAGGGCCGTACCCTACTAACCCAACTTAATCAATACCTTAAGTTCTATTAGCAGTAAATATGTTATTCCAATTTACTAATTGGTCTTTTGCTTCCAAGTAAATATCTAATCCTCGTATCTTGGTTACTTTACCCAAGAAAGGTACTATATCACGACAATTATTTCTCCTCTTGCAAGATAAACTTACGTAAGAATTTGCCAATCTCATTCCAAGGAATTGACCATCTCCTTTTGATCAAATCACAAGATCATGCGACTCTACAACCTATTACGCGAGTGTCGCATCAAAATCATGGAACTATTTTACCCATCGAATGGCGTTGTCTAATCACGAAATCATAATTAGATAGGAAACAGGGTTAGGATATCTTCATAACAATCCGTTCCTGATTGCACTAGGTCGATATTGTCGATCCTAAAGGTCCAAATCCAAATCGAGTTTCATTCTTTTAGCAAGCGATCCTTAGCGTAAAAACCCTAGATCGTTTCTCGCAAGTGTGTCATATTGTCCCTACATTCCGTGAATGAGGACAAGTCTTTTAGGATATAAGAGTTTCAGCTTTGACAATAAGAGCGATTAGGTCATGTCCTCAACGTGCTAAATCCCAATTAGCACTTAAAATATGTTGCATTGATTTAACCCTTCTTGAACGAGTTGCTTGCAGTTTAGGTGTTTTTAGAGTAAACCAATTTACTTATCTATTCTTGGAGATATTTACGATACCCTTCTCATAACCACATGATTCATTTCCTACGTTTGAGTATATTTACAAACCCTACTTTTCTGGTTAAAACCAAAGCATATACTAAGTTACGACATAACTTCTATTGATGCATTTAAGAATTCATGCTACTAAGCGATAGGGTTTTATGTGAACCATGCAACCTTTTTCTAACTTCTTTTCTAAATGAGATTTTCGTATGCTGAATAAGCATTGTACAACCTTTCGTAACTATTTACGTAGTTGATTGAGATTTAAGCCAATTGACTAGATTTTAATCTACTTTACGCAGTTTTAAGAACCATTTCCATGCCTTGTAAATTCCTACGGATTATTAGCGACCTTTTAATGAATCATTTCGAAGGAAAGATGCCTAATAATGCGATATATGATTTATTCTTTCCCATGCATAATCGAAAGTGTACATCAGTAATTTCAATTTTATAAAGATAGCCATTAGTTAATCTGAGTTCGTTACTTTGCAATGCATAATAACCACTTGCCAGGAATGCATAAAGATCTTATGCTCTTCTTTTTCATTCGTTTAATACAAATGACCGATTCTTTGATCAAAGTTATTTCCTTTAATTCAGCCAAGGTATTTCAATCGGAAAAGTGCATCCTAATTCCATAAATGATCCATGCACAATTGAAATATTACGACGTCAATCAAAATTAGGAAGAAAAACCTGGGCTTGTGGTGAAATGTCCACATGGATGTTAGGAGATGATTCTCCTGCGGTTGTGCCTTGTGCCTTCTTAGGGGCCATCGCGTATTCGACTTTCTCGCCTTGGCCGCAGACTTATGATCTTGGTCCATCTCCTTCACACACGAAACTCCCTTTATGATTCGGCTTCCTTGACCGATTGCATCTTTTGGAATTGGGCTTTAGAAATGGAAATTTATGAACTCCCCTTCTTTTCGTAAAAGTTCCGGGAATACAAGGGTTCTTCACAAAAAGAGGCTTAACCGTGGGAAGGGAGCTTGGAAGAGGCCTTAGAAATGGAACTTATGAATTTCCCCTTCCTTTCGTTGAAGCTCCGGGGATGCAATTTGTCTACACGAAAAGGGGGAAAAAAATAGCTTGGTAGTATGCAAAGGGGGAAAGGTTGCATAAATTACGGGTTATAAAAACCCCTTTGGAAAGGGTTTATAAAACTCCCTAGGAAGGACTTTTAAGATAACTTGTGAGGGGGGAAATCCACGGGAATTTCTAAAATGGCTATTTGTGTGGGAAGGATTTAAAAGGAAGCCAGGTTAAATAGCCTTGTGGACATGCTATGAAAGGGCTTAAAACTGGCTAGGGGAGGGAAAAATCCATGAGAAGGGATTTGAGGACGTGTGTGGAAAGGCTAGGGAAAGGCCTTTAAAATCCAACTAGTGTGCCTTATGGGGGAGGCAAGGAGAAAAGGTCCAATTTCTGGGGATCTAAGTGATTGCTTGGGAAGGCCAATAGAAAGGGAGTTCTAAAGGACCCCGAGGCTAAAATGAACCTTTGTGGGACTTGCAATATGAAAGGGGGCTTAGGGAGCCCCCTTAAAAGCTTCCAAGAAGCTTCTTGGAAGCTTCTGTGGCTGTCAAAACCACGCGGAGGAAAGAGGGGATAATTTTGATGACTTGCTAAAGCAGCGACAGTGTTTGAAGGCGTGCTCAGCTCCAGGCGGTGGCGCTAACGCAGCAACTGGTGGCCTTCAACAATGATGTGACGGCATCTTCCCTCACCATGCCTGATCACTCCCTCACAGCCCTTAGCCTCACGAATCTCAGCTCCTTCCCTCACACGATTTCGGCAGCCTGTGGCAACTGTTCTTCCCGACTTTTCTCTCCTCAGTTGCAGTGTTACGCTCTCTCATCCAACTCCCTCTTAATGGCAGCGTAACACTCCTTACCCTCCTCAAACTGGCGGCATCACGACTCCTAGCTCCCTCCTTCCAGCTCCCATGGCGATGGGTTTTATAGGGAGAGGGAGAGGTACCTCCCCTCCCCCACGTGGCCTGATGCATGAGCATCAAGCCTTCCATGAGCTCCAGCACGGTGCACAATCATCGTGCCTCCCCTCCCTCTCCTCCAGCACGACCGTCGGCTAGGGAAAGGAGGGGATAAGTTTTAAAAAATTTGCCCTTATTGCATATTATCCTTTTGGCCTCGAAAATATTACAATGTGGCGCCGCCACCATGGAGGAGGGGAGGAGACAACTTCATGGTGTAAAAGACAAGTGTCTTACAAAATAAGTAGAAATATCGAAGTTCTTGAGTATTCTCTTTGACTGTAGAACACTCACCTGTGTTTTACACATCTAATGACACACTGTGAGTGGTGATACTCGGAAAATCTCTATACCTAGAAAATCAGCCATTTTCTCAGCTGCAACTTGAGGTTTACCAATGCGAACTCGTACATGAGTAATGCGGGGAAACTTCTTGAATGCTTCCTCAGCAATAGAATTGCCTAATGTCTCCACAAGGTCAAAAGCATTTCCTTCTACTACATCTTTTATGGTCCTGAAAATTCAATAATCATTTCTTGTTAGTGAGAGCACATAACATGCCATTCAGATGAGCATACCAAAATGTGATTCAAGAATTTCCTTACAAAATTCCCACCTGTAAAGAGCAGTGTAGCTCACAGTATCATCCAGGTCATCTGTTTTTCCAGCTCTTTGCATATCCAACCAGGCATCCATATCAACTGAGAAAGTTTGTCCAACTTGTTTTTCTGACTCGTGGACACCATGATAACCATGAAACTTCACACCTCTCAGAACAAGCTTATCACCATACAATTTGGTACTACATCCACCGAATCACCCCCATAAACACTCGTGTCACAGAAGAAAAAACCTCTGAACCTCCTAGCATCAAGCTTCCACACAGATTTTAAAAGTGAGTTTCCAATCAAAGAAACATTTGTCTGTAGAACTATAAATGCAGATTGGAGACTACAGCATACAACTAGAATCTAAATTAGGGCCAGCTATAATGCCAAGAAGGAAAAGTAAGCTTTCATAGAGTTGATAATTTGGCATCAATTAACCGCCTCCCCTTTTCTGTTTTCAACTAAGCCTTGGTTTTTAATCTGCAATGCTTTTTTATGACAAGCATGATAATATTATCCTACAACACTTTGGATGTTAAGATTCTGAACTATTGAAGAGATATACAATAACTTTGGTACTGAAGCAAAAATCTACAGATCAAAGATTTTATTTATCATCTAAAATATACATGGTAGTTTCAATGTAGAAGTTCAAGAATGTGTCTGTTTTCAATTTTAATAGCTCTCCCAATCTCAAATTCAGAAACAGACTACACAAATGCCATCAAGACATCAAAAAATAAGGGAGCAGGCCATTATAACCCTCTACTAGATCATTACTATATTTGGCAGGTAACACAAGGCAAGGCATAACATATAGCACACCACATGGACACACACAAAGCACTAGAAAAAAAGCACAATCAAATTACTGCGGATCATTTTATGGGATTTTCTATTGTATAAAATTGTAGTCCAATATCTAGTTATTTAAAGAAATAGGGACACATTTGACTACAAAGACAGCATGCATGCCCCACCTATTCTCAATGTTTCAAGCACACAAGGTCCCAAATAGAAGCTAATATCATGTACAACAAGAAGGATATAGACATGAGACTTTCTATTGCTATAGCAACACCAAAAGAAGTCATTTTTGCTGCTAATTTTCTTCATCTGCACACCTTCTCGAGCCTCAAGGCCAATGCTCTTGTCAAAGCTCTTCTTTCTTTCTAAACACAAGACTCTAATCAAAGGAAGTAACAATGGGTATGCATGACTCCCGAGAATTTGCAGCCATACTTCTTTTCGTCCCTTTATCAGAGATCACCAATTTTGCTCTCTGATTTCTTGGTACAGTGTGTTGTGCCACTAAAATTAAGGCATGCATTAATCTCAAATTACATGCATTAGTGCCTAGATTACACTCCTTAAAGAAGCCCGAAAAAGCATTTAAAAGCACTTGGACAGCACATTTTGCACAGTGGACGGCCTGTTTTCAGGCACAGAAACTCTCTCTTTGTTGCTGCATTTCATTCTGGGCTGGGCCTTTCTGACCTAGGCAACCATTTACATGTGTTGGGCAGCGTGAGACAAGTGTCCTTTTAGTCTCTTCTTAACTGGATATCTGCATTTACAGCAGCCATCCCTCTCTGCCCAACATTGTATGTTACTTTTGGTATCAGATACTCCCCGTCTTACATTGCCTATGTCAATCTTCTTCTGTACAGTGGCCCAATGGACCCTGATTACTTCTAGGATACCTCTTATTGGTTGCTGAAACCAGCCTTCCTCCTCGGATAGGGTGGTAAATAACCTAATTAAGCACTATTTACAGCAATTAACAAATTCACAAAACTAAAATGCACACTTTACCATATAATCTTGGACATTGGACACCCTGTTGGCCCCAAAACTGGAGCCCCTTTCAGTATTTATTTAACTTAATTAAAGAAGAAGTTGATGTACAATGGGATTCTCCCAATTCCTTTCGGTATTCCGACTTCCCTTGCTTCCCAAAACGACCAACAAGTCTTCAATCTGATTTGTCCCTTGATTTGAGCAGTCAATTGCCCTTCACCCGCTTTGATGGAGATGGAAAATGCCCCAAATTCATTGATTTGTTGGTCCCTCCACTTGAATTTGACTAAAAACAGCTTCAGTCTTGTTTAATCCAAGTCTTGGAGCTTCCAATTTTTGGCCCGCTTCCTGAGGTTGCTGCAAACATTAGGGTTTACAACAGAGAAATCTGAAATTTCTTGGCCTCTAGTAATCTCAATGCTGTAATCTTTGAAGCAAGCCTATAGAAAGGTTGGGAGATGAGAGAGAATGCTGAGAGAGAAAATTCATACTTTCTTCGCGAAGAACTGAAGAAAATTTGTCATTTACTGCTACTGCATTGTCTCAACATCTTGTAGATGTAAAGAATTAAAGAAAATCAGTCATTCCCTACTATTGTCCTATCTCTGTGAGAGTGCGCAACGGAAGAACACGAACACAGAGGAGAGGAGAGAGAAAGCAGAGAATGAAGGAAGAAAGTCTGCACTGACTGAGATGAATGCTGAATACACTGGAATGGACAGAACAGTCCCTGCACGCAGCCCGGAGCGTCAGTGAGGGAACCAGGACAGACTGGAAGCAGTGGCAGAACCAATGCCGGAGACGGAGGCGACGGGAGCAGTGCTGTACCTGCAGAGCATAATGCTGGACTGACTGGGGGGGCTGCTATAAATAGCCCCCAGGCCAGCAAACTGGTCGACCAGCCAAACTGGCCGACCTGGCCAGATTTGGCCGACCAGCCAGATCTGGCCGACTTTGGCCAGATCTGGCCAACTGCCCAGAAAATGGGCAGTCTGGACAAAAACAGCCCAGATTGGGCTGTAAAACACACAAGGCTACTGGCTGACTAGGGCAGCCACCAAAATGACCTGACAGAGCTCCTCTGTCTCCTGTCAGACTCTGACAGGAGCTCACAACCAGGAGATGACAGACTGAGACTGATAAAGAGCAGGCTAACACCCCCTCTCAACTCCTGGGAGAGTCTGAAGACCCAAGAACCGCATGTGATGAAGCAAAGAAGCCTGAGGCAACGGCTTCGTAAAGAGATCAGCTGCATTGGCCGCCGTAGGACAATAGACCACCACCAGCTCCGAATCCACGATCCGCTCTCGAACATAGTGATACTGAACCTCAATGTGCTTCGTGCGAGCATGAAACACCAGGTTCTTGGCCAGAGCAAGAGCACTCTGGTTATCCACACGCAGCTCTGTAGGTCCGGTCTGGGAAAAGCCAATCTCCGCGAGTAAGCGACGGAGCCAAACTGCCTCCATAGCGGTCGAACATAGGGCCCGATACTCAGCCTCTGTAGAAGAAAGTGCCACAGTAGGCTGCTTCTTGCTGCTCCAAGAGACAGCACCAGATCCAAGGGTGAAAGCATAACCTGTAGTGGATCGTCGCGAATCCACATCACCTGCCCAATCAGAATCACTCCATCCAGAAACGGTAATCCCATCTCCATACATAATCCCGAAGGATCGAGTCCCCTGTAAATAGCGAAGAACCCGCAAGGCAGCCTGCCAGTGATCCTGGATAGGAGTCTGCATAAAGGAAGACAATAAGGCCACCACAAAAGAGATATCCGGCCGAGTGTGAAGCAGCCAGATAAGAGAGCCGACAAGGCACCTGTAACGGGTGGGATCGGTAAGAGGAACTCCAGCTGTCAAAAGCTTGGACTCGGGGTCCATGGGGCACGAGATAGGCTGACACTCGGCCATATCAAACTCCGAAAGAAGCTCGGAGATATACCTGTGCTGCGAGATAAAAATGCCCTGTTCCATCTGATAGATCTCCAGACCTAGAAAGAAGTGAAGGATCCCTAGATCCGTCATGTCAAACTCCTGCTGAAGAATGGACCGTGTATGCTCCACCTGCTGAGTGTCGCTCCCTGTAATGATAAGATCATCCACATATAGGATAAGGAACACCGAAAGGGAATCCACAACCCGTAAGTAGAGGTTGGGATCATAAGCGGAGCGCGCAAAGCCACTCTATAGAAAGAAGCGGTCAATCCGCTGGTACCAAGCACGAGGAGCCTGCTTTAGGCCATAAAGAGCCTTCCGCAGCCTGTAGACATGATCCTCCTTTCCCTGCACAAGAAAACCAGGAGGCTGTGTAACATAAATCTCCTCCTCAAGAACGCCATTCAGAAAAGCAGACTTGACGTCCATCAGAAGACAGGCCAACGGTGGTGAGTAGCCCAAAAGAACTCGGATGGTAGACATCCTAGCTGTAGGAGCAAAAGTCTCAAAGTAATCCAACCCTGCACGCTGAGCAAAACCCTTGGCAACAAGCCTAGCCTTATGCTTGTCCAAGGAGCCATCTGCAAGATACTTGGTCTTAAAGACCCATTTTACACCAATCACCTTCCGTTTCGCGGGACGCGGTACAAGCTCCCACGTATGGTTTCGCTCGATGGAATCGAGCTCGGCCTGCATAGCCTGTCTCCAAATATCCTGTGCAAGAGCCTCCTCCACAGTGGAAGGCTCGGAATCCTAAAGAATCTGTGACATAAGAGCATAGTTTACACATAGTGAACTGTCCCACTGGACCTGTAAACGTGCTGATCGACGTGGACCTGAAGAAGAAGCAGGAAAGCGAGTAACACCTAAATCCTACATGAGCCGGCGATACCATAAAGGAATCCTGAGAGACTCCTGCGGCTGTGAGGGAGACTGGGGAGTCTCCGGAACCTGTAAAGCACCCAAATCGAAGAGGGACTCCCCCTCACCGAAAGAAGGTAGATCCTCCGCATCTGAAGAAGACTGTATATCCCGTGAAGATCCCGAAGTGGCGGTAGAAGAGCTCGTAGAAGACGAAGGCACATCCACCAAAGGGGAAAGGGAAGCCGAAGGAGGAGGAATAGAGGGAGTGCTAAGAGGCATCTTGGAAGGAAGGGAAGGGAGAGAAGGGGGGGGGGGGGGGGGTCCGTCGATGATGAAGAAACATCTGTAATAGAACCATCAATCGGATCCTCAGAGGCCGAAGCCTCATCAAAGATCACATCCCTGCTCACCTCAACCTTCCGCATCGTCGGGTCGTAGAGCCGATATCCCTTCGTGGTCGTACTATAACCAACGAAGATAAGCTTTCTCGACTTAGAGTCGAACTTCGTCATCCTCTTCTTCTTGTCCACATGGACAAAAGCATCGCACCCAAAGATGCGAAAATGGGACACGGAAGGCTTCTTCCCAAAGAAAGCCTCATACGGAGTCATGTCCTGTAACGCCGAAGTCGGAGAGCGGTTGCGAATATGCACCGCTGTAGCCACCGCCTCACCCCAAAGGAAATGAGAAAGACTCCTATGCTCCAGCATAGATCGGGCCATCTCAATCATGGTCCGATTCGCACACTCCACCACACCATTCTCTGATGGTGTGTTCGGATGGGAATACTCCACCCGAATACCATGATCCCTGCAAAACTGAGAGAAAAGGTGAGAAGTGAACTCGCCACCGTGATCAGCTCGAACGCCACGAACCTTGGAAGTTGTTTGGGTCTCCACAAACACCTGCCACTCACAGAAACGGGAGTACGCCTCGCTCTTGTACTCCAAGAAATATGGCCACACATAACGACTAAAGTCGTCCACAATCAGCATCAAATACTTGGCCTTCCCAAGGGAGGCCGTGCCCATAGGTCCGCAAAGGTCGGTGTGAGCCAACTCAAGCGGAGAAGTAGCCCTCCTTGAAGCAACCTGCGGGTGAGGCTGCCTGTGCTGCTTGCCCCTCAAGCAGCTAGGACACAAAGTGTGAAGAGGACGGAAATCAGGAAGTCCCTCCACCATCTGCCTCCTAGAAGCCCGGCGAAGAGAATCGAGGTTCAAATGACCATACCGAGCATGCCAAAGCAGCCCAAGCTCATGGGAAGTCCGTGCTGCCAAGGCTGTGAGCGTATAAAGCCCACCCTCCTGTGTACTTGTCCAAAGAGCATCACCTGTAGAAGCATCCTCCACTGTGACTGCATCCTGAGTAAAAATGACTCGGGTACCTAACTAAGTAAGACCATGCACAGATAATAGGTTAAAACCCAAATCAGGGACATAGAGAACTTTGGCGGAGGAAGACCGCCTGTCAAAAAACATAGGTAAAGTCCCCACGCCTCGAACAGGAACTGTAGAATTGTCACCAATGGTGACTGTACCCCCTCTGGAATGAATATCTTGAAGCCAATCCTGGCAGAAGGTCATATGTGAAGATGCTCCACTGTCAACAAGCCTGTTAGCAGATATTAGTCAGCTCATGGTGTGAGTCTGTGTGCAGAGGCTGGACATTTTATGCAGTATTTTATGGCACATTTTTGTGGCCATTTATGATGTATTATTTAGCATTTGTTGCTGGCCGACCAGCATTAAATGCTGGCCGACTGCATTTTATGCTCCCCACTTTTTGTGGCTATTTATAGGGCTCCTCCTCCACAGTCTTTTGTACTTCAGCCATCAGTGGAGATCCTTCTGGGAGAGAGGAGCCGGTGCTGAGGAGCCCACGCAGCCAATGACTCACCGTTGTATGCTGTTGTCTCGTGTTCGATATGGATTCTATTTCCCGAGCATACATCTGAGTTCTCATCTGTCTACTGTGTTCATTCTTTCTTCTGTCTTGTGTTTCAGCATTTATTTCAGCATATTCTTTACGCTTCCATTGCTGCACCACTTCTGACATGGTATCAGATTTCAGGCTGCAACCTATTTGTGCTGTGTTTTCTTGCTGTTTTCAGGATTTACACCCTTCTTGCTGATCAGGCGGCTGTCCTTCCTGCTGGCGACTGCTGATTTGCTGCTGGCGACAGTGTTTCAGCATTTGCGTTTTGCGTTTTTCTGGTCAGATTTGCGTTTACTGCTGTTCCACTCTTTGCTGCCCGTGTTTCCTTCATCAACCTGCTGGCAACAGTCTTTAGACCCTGTTTCTTCAGTTTGCAGCCTGTGTTTTGCTGTTTACAGCATTATTTTTGTCTGTTTTTCTGATTATTCAGGCCGTTTTTGCTGTTTTTGGCAGTTTTTGACTGATTTTTTGACTTTGTGCAGCAGCTTTTGGCTTATTTTGGTCAGCCTTTGGGTTATATTGCATGTGAACTCACTATTTTTGGTGTTTTTGGTTGCGTTTTGGCTGTGCTCACTCTCCCAACGACCCTCTTTTCTTCTACTTCTCTTTTCTACCTCCTCCAGATGGCCCCTCCGTGCACCTCATCTGATGATAAGTTACATGGCCCTGATTACCTCACATGGAGTGCTGTCATGAAAGCTTGGTTTGTGCAGAAGCGGCTATGGTACATCGTCTGTGGAGCTCTTGCTCGACCTCTCCGTCCTTTTCCTCTTCCTGAAGACTTTGATGAGGACAACCATGAGGAAGCGGTGCTCACATGGGATTCGGACGATGCCCGTGCTTACTCGGCGTTGCTTCGGTGTATTTCTAAAGCGGTCTTACCGGCGGTTACCTCGTGTAGGACATCTCCTGAAGTATGGCAGAAGTTGCAGCAAATGTACGAGGCACCTTCCACCATGCGAGCCGTCACACTTTATGGCCAGCTCCAGCAGATGAAGTTTGAGCCGAAAGATACTATTCAGTCTTTTCTTCTTCGTGTTACGCAGGTACAAGACCAGCTTCGGCACATGCAATCTGCTCTTCCCGAGGTGCATCTTGTCAGGACGGTCCTCTACAAGCTCCCCCCAGAGTTTGATGGAGTGGCCAATGCTTTGCGGGCGCAGACATCGTCTCCTGTCAGTTTTACACATATGACCTCGATGCTTCTTGAGCATGAGGCATCCTTGAGATTACAGGGGCGGCTTCCGGCACATTATGGAGGTAAGGCTTATGTAGCTTCAGAGAGGGGTGACGGAAAGAAGAAGTCGAAGCCCCAGTGTTATCACTGTGGCAAGAAGGGACATTTGCGGAAGGACTGCAAGAAGTTAGCGGCTTCCAGGAAGAAGGAGCAGAAGACGAAGCGGGATGCTGACTCTACCGATGAGTCCTCTCCTTCATCAGACTCCGACTCCGATCCTCCGACCAAGGAGAAGTCCAAGGCGCAGAAGGGATCCTCTTCTTCGAATCGCGGGAAGGGCTTGGTGGCCCCTTCCTCGGCTGCTTTCTAGTGGTGGTGATGCGGTCATCCCTCACGACTCCTCGATGCCAGAGAGGGAGTGTGAGCGGGTGTTGGTGGGGCTGCAGTGCCTCATCTATATTTTGATACAGGTGCACAGGTTCCAGAGAGGGACGTCCCTGACGCATCGACGGTATCTGGCAGTGAAATCCTAGAGACTGGAGTTGATTTCTAGGTTCATGTTGAGCTGTTCTTCTTGACAGAGAGCGAGAGGCTTTCGTCTGGAGCTCACATGAGGGGACACTTTGGTGGTTTGGCCAAAGGCGGGAACTCCATGGTCACATGTTCAGAGACATGTTTGGCAGATTGGCTTTGTATGTCCTGAGTGACATAGGTGACATTACACAGAGAGCTGCTATGAGTCTTCTCTATTTTCAGGTGTTGTTGGTATGATCGACATCGACATCAGATACTCTCCGAGGCTTCTTGGTGGTGGGCTGGCCACTCACCGCTTGGACATCCATGGTCCTTCTGGTGTTTATTTGTTGTGTAGTTTATGATTCTCCATCATTGTACTATTTCATTGTATCCGATCACACATGATCTGAGAGAGGGTGTTAGCAGATATTAGTCAGCTCATGGTGTGAGTCTGTGTGCAGAGGCTGGACATTTTATGCAGTATTTTATGGCACATTTTTGTGGCCATTTATGATGTATTATTTAGCATTTGTTGCTGGCCGACCAGCATTAAATGCTGGCCGACTGCATTTTATGCTCCCCACTTTTTGTGGCTATTTATAGGGCTCCTCCTCCACAGTCTTTTGTACTTCAGCCATCAGTGGAGATCCTTCTGGGAGAGAGGAGCCGGTGCTGAGGAGCCCACGCAGCCAGTGACTCACCGTTGTATGCTGTTGTCTCGTGTTCGATATGGATTCTATTTCCCGAGCATACATCTGAGTTCTCATCTGTCTACTGTGTTCATTCTTTCTTCTGTCTTGTGTTTCAGCATTTATTTCAGCATATTCTTTACGCTTCCATTGCTGCACCACTTCTGACAAAGCCAAGGCTTCTCCTGTGTGGTAGAAGCTAGGGCAGTGTCTTCCTCAACAAAGACATGCACAAACGCAGATTCTGTTGTGGCTGGGGCCGCCTTCGAGTCCTTCTCCTTAGGCTTCAAATGGGGATACTTCTGCCAACACTTCTCCTCGGGATGAGTGCCCTTCCCACAATGGGGACACTTAGGCTTCTTCTCCTTCGCATCCTTCTTGTCCTCTTCCTTCTTGTCCTTGGCCTTCTCCTTCTTTTGTTTCTTCTTCTTGCCGCCACCTGTGCCGGCCGTAAATGCCTTGGTGGAGCCACTGGCTCCCACCTCTTTGAGTCTCTCGTCATACTCCAAGACAAGCGGGGAAAGCTCCTCCCATAGGAGTGTCTCACGGGTCCTCGAAGTGATGAGGCTGGTGTAGAAGACATCATAACGGGGTGATGGCAGCTGAGTCAACAAAATCATTGCCATATCCTCAGACGATATCAGACGACCAAGAGAGGCTAGCTCGCCTCGCATATCCTCCATCTTCGTGATGTGCTCCTTCATGGAAGAAGAACCATCAAGACTGAGCATCCGCAACTTCTTCTCCAAGGAAATCTTGTGAGCAAATGTCTTGTGCTGATACAAAGACGCAAGCTTTGTCCACACTTCCGCCGCGGTCTGTAACCTGTGAGCATGTACAAGAACAGAATCATGTAGACTCATAAAAAGAAAGGAACGGGCTCGAGAGTTAAGCCTATCCCATAAGGCTGCACGGTCCATAGATGTGCCATCGGACGAATCCACGGGGGGTCGATCGATGGGCGAAGAAACAAGCTCCCAAAGGTCAAAGGTATCAAGGATCCAAGCCACCTTGCACGACCATAGGGAGTAGTTGGAACCATCCAACTTATCTTCCTTCGGAAAGGAAGGGAGAATCGGCACCTGAATAGAGGGAATCAAGGAAGGCATCCGCACATCTGAAGCAGTCTTCACTGAAGAAACCTTCGCAGTAGATGGAACCCTCTGAGATGCATGGACTGAAGAAGGACGAGTGCGAGGAGGTTCTTCTCGATGTCGAACTTCACGATAATCCTGCCTCCGCTCAGAGGAATGATGAGAGAGAAGCTCGTCCTCTGAGTCTTCAAAGCCTGAAAACTGGTAAGACATCTTCCAATCTGCAAAATACCAAACAAAGTTGTGCTGCTGTCGAAATAGGACCAGCAATGTGGTCACCAACCACCAAGACGCAGGCAGAGAGTGCCTGCTAACACCTGGATCTGCAAAACGCAAAGAGAACTGATGTCGAACACCAAAGAAGAGACCACCAGCACCAGGAAACAGCCCGGATAGAGGTCTCCAGCAGGAAAAGGGCCGCCTGAGGTGGAAGCGACCTACAGAACAGCAAAACACAGCCTGTAGGGAGGTCGCCCAGCATCAGGAGAGGCAACCTGGTGGAAAACGCAGGGTTGCTGCGTCGCTGGATGACGTGGCAGCCTCTGCAGTCAGCGTGGGCAGCAAACGCAGGCTGGACAGCCTCCTGTAGCAGTCGCCTGGCTGTGGTTGATCTGTTGGCAGCAGCAGCAGGGTATCTCACTCCTGAGGGTATGTCCTCCGTGCTCTCAATCAGGCGATGATACCATGTGAGAGTGCGCAACGGAAGAAGAACACGAACACAGAGGAGAGGAGAGAGAAAGCAGAGAATGAAGGAAGAAAGTCTGCACTGACTGAGATGAATGCTGAATACACTGGAATGGACAGAACAGTCCCTGCACGCAGCCCGGAGCGTCAGTGAGGGAACCAGGACAGACTGGAAGCAGTGGCAGAACCAATGCCGGAGACGGAGGCGACGGGAGCAGTGCTGTACCTGCAGAGCATAATGCTGGACTGACTGGGGGGGCTGCTATAAATAGCCCCCAGGCCAGCAAACTGGCCGACCTGGCCAGATTTGGCCGACCAGCCAGATCTGGCCGACTTTGGCCAGATCTGGCCGACTGCCCAGAAAATGGGCAGTCTGGACAAAAACAGCCCAGATTGGGCTGTAAAACACCCAAGGCTGCTGGCTGACTAGGGCAGCCACCAAAATGACCTGACAGAGCTCCTCTGTCTCCTGTCAGACTCTGACAGGAGCTCACAACCAGGAGATGACAGACTGAGACTGATAAAGAGCAGGCTAACAATCTCAACAACCTGTAGATGCTATCACCTGTTGTCGATTGATCTTCTCCTACTCCTGGCTGCCTCAGAGGTCTTCCAATGGCTGCAAATCAAACCAATAGCATCTCCTCCCTCTCTCTTGCAGGCTGAATTCACTCATGGCTCTCTCCAACCTCTAAAGACATTTTTCAGTCTTGCATGGGCATTTTTGACCAGTGGCAACCTTCCCAAATGGTTTTTCCAACATTATCCATAATTAAATATTAATTGTCAGTATTTAAATACTAAAAATTAATCTAATAATTATTTCAATGCCCTGAAAAATAATTTGATTAGCCAATAATTCAATTGGCTAGGCAACTTCCATTCCCGAGTATGTCTATGCGATCTTTGGCCATCACATTGACGTTAGGTACCATTAAACGTCACTTCTCTAGTGTCACCAACTGACACTTATGGCCAAATGAATGACCTAGGCCAACAACTACCACCAAGTACATATGTGGCATAACTTATAGCAACTTTTGCCTTTGACATCCCGTGATTTCCTTAGGTCCTGAGCTCGTAAATTTACTCTAACCCCAATTATACCTCACATATGCAACATTTACTTAACCATGTGGTTAAAAATTAATCCACATGTTAAGTGAGGTTTCAAAAATACATGTCCTCATGACAGTTATTTTCCATCCTATAGCAGCATCTTCTTTGTTTTCTTGTAAATACTTATTGGAGAGCATCTATGGCTGACATGTATGCTTTGGAGGATTGTATGGTTCGGATTATTCACACCAACCACCATCTTATAACTCTTTCCCTCTACACTCTTCTGGGGCTTCCATTCCCCGATAGGCATTGACGGCATGTCTTGAGCAAGTACCAATCCTACCCTCTCTACTTGCATCCAACAAGCTAAATGGGACAAACTACCCTCTATGGTCATGTCGAATGGAGTGCCTCCTCAACACCTATTAGCTTTGGGATTTTGTTATTGTCCCTATACCTTGACCCACCATGGATCCCTACAATGCCGTGATCTCAAATTCAGTAGCTTTATGGGACTGGTTGAATACCAAAGCCTCCTCTTTTCTCTTTCTGAGTTGTGCAGATTCTGCGCTCGTGCATGTAAGACGTATCTACACCACCACAGAGATTTAGACGAGATTGGCATCTCTACCGAATCAAAACTTTTGGGCATGGAGTATCTCTCAAGTTGAAGCTACGACAATGTTCTGTAGAGCTTGCATTCCTTGGTACGTACATTTCTTTGGAGGACCTAGTTGTGACACTTCTCGCTCATCTCTCATCACTAACGTATGATGTGTTTTACACCAATCTTCACTTCTTGTAGCCTAGAGACTTTTACTTAGAAGAAGCTAATCCCATTGGTACTTGAGCTAGATGTGCATCACGATGAGACAAATTCTTGCAACGCCCGTGCACATGGCCATGCTTATGCTACCTTATCTCCAAGTACAAGACAAGCCAAGCAAAAAAAATAAGAGAGGCAAAAGTTGGAGTCATCTTCCGACTCTAATACAAATTTGTGGAAAAGTGTCAAGGATATCCCATGTGTCCTCATTATGGAAAGACCTCGCATCCCGAGAAGAAGTACATCAAGAGTAAAGAGTGGCATTGGATCCTTCATTTACCTATACTTCGTCACCCGCTATTACCAGCAAGTTTGTGTTTCTACACATTCATCAAGTGGACAAGCCTTCTTCAACTCTCTCACCTTCTGAGCGGCCTTGGCTCATTGATTGTGATGCATGGAGTCCTATGACTCCATGAGGTGATTTGTTACAAGATCTCTATCCATCAAAGGGTATCATCGTTGTTAGGGACATCTCTTCAGTGCCTATTAGTGGTCTTGGCACCTTGCCTTATTGTCTAACTGTCCATCGAGCTCCATTTCTAAGGCCCTAGGGCTACATGTTCCAAACTTCAGCTTCCATCTTCTCTGAGTTCATGGCCTTCCTAGACTTGGGACCCACGTTATCTTCACAAAACCGGCCATCTTTATTGAGGATTCTTCTACAAGAGCCACTCTTGTGACATTACCCATGCTCCATTTCCCTTCCATTGTGCAAGGCTCTCCAAAATAGCTTTCTATTGCCACACCTATTCCCAATTGTGCAAAGGGGTATGATACCGATGATACAGCTATGGATTCCCTAGTCCTTTGGGTTTCAAAGGGGGATTCCCAAGATTGTGAGGAGTTACTTTAAGCCTCCAGTCTACTTTGGACCTTCCCTTTATGTGGCAACCTCTTTTTTTCATCATCAAACCACCATCCCTTGACACTTAGCCCTTGGTACCTATTCTTTCTATGCAACTTATGGCACCTTCAATAGTTCCTCGCTTTCGTCTCATAGCTGGGTCAGAGGCTTGGTTAAACCTTCCCTAACTAGAGTTTTCAAGAGTGATCTGTTCAAGGCCACTCCATTTTCATTTGCCTTTGGTAGCCTTCCCTTTTATTGGATTTTTATCTAAAGAGGAAGTCTTGCTCCTTGGCTAGCATTCTTCATCAATGGACTTCATCGGCATTGGCACTCTTCCTACTACCCTTGGATCCACATCTCCTTAAGTATTGGAGCTAACCGTTGCAGCCTTGAACCTTCAACCATTGCAGTCACATTGTTCCTTCTCTCACTTGCACTCTCTCTTTCTTCTCCTCTTTGTGTTCTCTTTCCTTTCCATTGCAATTCTCACAATAATAACCTAATTAAGCAATAATTACAGCAAGTAAACAAATCATATAAACCGAAATGCATGCTTTACCACATTAATCTTGGGCAATGGATAACTTGTTGACCCCATTGATTGTAATTGGATGAAGTACACTTGAGATTCCTTCGATCTCCTTTGTTATCCAATAGCCCCTTGCTGTCTCAACTAACCAACAAGTTTCTTGTCAGTTTACCCCTTGATTTTCCCCAAGATCTGACTTCAGTTGACCATTGCCGGGTCAAATTTAGCCCGAAATCTAATTGGCATGGGCTGACTTCTAGAATCCCTAACAATTGAATTTCAACATACTAAACCTTCAATTTCTAGCACAAATCCCAAGGTGGCTATTAAACCCTAATTACTGCTGTAAATTAGGGCTTACAGCAGTAATTTCTCTGTTGTCCACCCAATTTGGCTGAAATTTGTTAGCAATCTAGTCAATTCATGTGTGAGTTCGTGCTATGCCGGACATTACTAGGGTATTTAGGCATTTTATTGTAGCCATTATGATGATTATTTGGGCATTTATTTTTGGCCAACTTGTTGCCATTTATGGCACTCTTTTTGCCTTTATATCCTGGGCTCCCTCCTAAGTCAAACATCCATCACCTACAAGTTCTATTGGAGATAGGGAGCCAATGCCTTTGCCTACGCAGCCAATGACTCACTATTGTACACAACTTTCTCGTGTTTGGTATATGGATTCCATTTCCCGAGCATTCTTCTAAGTTCTTTTCTTCCCAGTGTTCTTCTGCATTTTTCCCTTCTATCCTTGTGTTCAGCAATTTATTTAGCATCTATTTATGCTTCCATTGTTGCATCCACTTTGAAATGGTATCAAATTTCAGGATCCACACTCCTATTGCTATGTTTTGCTGATTTCAAGTCTTCCATTGCTCTTTGCTGATCATGCAACCTCCTCTTGCTGCAAATCGTGTTGTTGTCAGCCCTATAGATCTATGTTTGCCGCATTCAATGCATCTCTGACCTGCATTTTGTACTCCTATAGCTGCATTTTCAGTTTGCTTCCTATGTGCCGCTCCAAGCGGCTCTTGAGCTACTGATGATTGCTATCTTTTGCTCAGCATACCTGCATTTTCAGCATCTACTAGTGGTACAGTGCTGAGCGACACCTTTTGGCTGGTTTCCTGCACATATTTGTGATTTCAATATTGTGTTTTTGTGATCAGCTTGTGTACATTGCGTGTGAACTCTATTTAGTGCAATCTATGCTATTGGTTTGGCTGTACTCTCTCTCCTCCTCCTCGTTCCTTTATTTTCTCTTCCTATTCTCTCCATATGGCTTCCCCCTATTGTTCTACTAATGACAAATTACATGGCCCTAATTACCTAACATAGAGTGATGTTATGAAACCATAGTTTATGCAAAAGCAGTTATGGTACATTACTACATTGTGTCTGGAGCTTGTGAGCGTCCTACTCTTTCATCTAATTTTGATGAGGACAACTATGAAGTGGTGCTCACATGGGATACTGATGATGCCCGTGCATCTTCTGCTCTTCTTCATTGCATCTCTAAATAAGTCCTTCCGATGGTCACCTCCTGCAAGACCTCTCCAGCGATTTGGGCAAAGCTTCAAATGTTGTACGAGGCTACTTTACCTATACATGTCGTTACCCTTTATGGACAACCCCAACAGATAAAGTTCGAGCCGAAGGATACTATTAGTCTTTCTTCCTTCGTGTCACACAAGTACAAGACCAGCTTCAACACATGCAGTCCGCCCTTCTAGAGGCTCATCTTGTGGGGACTATGCTCCATCAACTCCCCCCCACAGTCTGATGGAGTAGCCAATGCTTTGAGGGCTCAAATGTCATCGACACCTATAAGTTTTCTACAAATGTCCTCGATGCTTCTTAAGCATGAGACGTCTTTGCAATTACAAGAAAGGCTTCCAACATGTCTAGTGGTTCCAGTGAGGCCTTTACAGCTTCAAAGAGAGGTGATCAAAAGAAGAAGTCGAAGGACCAATGTTATCACTATGGTAAGGGACATTTGTATGAGGATTGCAAAAAGTTAGCAACTTCAAGGAAAAAAAGGAAGCAAGATCCGGACTCCCCTAGTGAGTCATCCTCATGCGCACACTCCAACTCAAATTCTCTGGCCAAGGCACAGATCATCTTCTTCAAGTAGCAGAAAGGGCTTGGCACCCCCCCCTCCTACTTTCTAGTACTGGTGATACATTCATCCCTCACGACTCTCCAAAGCCAGAGGGAGTGTGAGAGGGTGGTGAAATGGGACAAGTCAACCTCATCTATAGAAGTATACAAGTGCACAAGTTCCAAAGAGGGACTTTCCTAAGGCATCGACTAAAGTCTAGCATGTTCAAATCCTAGAGCTAGGATTGACATCCAGGTTCATGATAGCCTATTAGTTGACAAAGAGCGGGATTGGCTCATAGTCCAAGCTCACATGAGGGGCCACTTTAGCGGTCTTGGCCAAAGGCGGGGAATCCATGGTCACGTATGTTCAAAGGCATTTTTGACAAGATGGTCTTGTATACTACTGCAAGACATTGTTGACAAACACAAAGATCTCTTATGTCTTCTCTATTTTTCAAGTTCTGGTACGATCGACATCGACACTCAAGTTCTCTCCAAGGCCCCTTGGTGGTGGCTTGTTCACCCACTGTTTGGGTATCCATGGTCCTATTATGGTGGTCTTTGTTGTATGGACTATAATGATTCACTATCATTGTATCATTGTATTGTATCACATTACCCATGATTTGAGAGAGGGTTACAATCTAGTCAGCTCATATACGAGTCTATGCTATGCAAGACTTTACTAGGGTATTTAGGCATTTTATTGTGGCCATTATAATGATTATTTGGGTATTCATTGCTGGCCGACCTGCTACCATTTGTCAATTGCAAAAATATGCTAGGGAAAGGTGGAAGGAAGAAAGATAATACTGTAGAAAAAGAGAATTCAAAGTTTCATCACAGAAACACTTCCAATTTGCTGCGGCCTTGACCTCGAAACTCCAATCTATTGTCGTCTACTGCATGAAGCCTAACAAATGACTGGCGCCAACCTCCAATTGCTGTCACCTGCTATTTTTGGGCCCTCTAGAGCATTGAAAGCAACATGACTTTGATCGGCACCAAGGCAAGTGGACAGAAGCAGTTGGAAGATACCATTGGACACAAGGAAGGATGGCAAAGCAAAAGTTTACAGTAGTAGTTCAAAGATGCGGCTAGGTGCAACAGCAAGTCAACAATAGCAGTTTGCAACCCCTCGTGGGAGATGCCATTGGGTGTTGTGCAAATCGACAAAGCCATATTCACAATATTTGAAGAATGTCATTGGGCCGGCCATGTATCAAACGCGTATGGGCAATACCATCTAGAGAAGGGATCATGCGGCAGGAAGTGCCACTATCTATAATCCACTCTCAAGACTATCGGGCAATCAATGCCGCATCAACCAGATCCTATGTAAGGCTCACCACTTCTAGATGAAGAGAGGTTGTTGATGAAGGAGCAACCACCATGGAGATATACTAGGGTTTGCAAAAGAAAACATCGAGTGTACAATCGAGACTAAAACACAAAGAACTCAATCACGAATGCAAAACACAAAAATGCAAACAAAGGAGGAGGATAACTCTAAAGTGAATAAATGAATGCTCTCTCTCACTTTAAGCATTGGCTTATCTTCAAGGAGAATCATTAAGGGTGGAAGCTTAAGATCATGAGATTTGACCAAGATGGAGAGTTTGTCTTCGATGAGTTGGCTCGATTCTATTTGGATCAAGTGATTCATCAAGAGTTTACAAACACCAATATTCCTCATGAAAATGGTATATTGAAGCAGAATAATAGAAGTATAACCAAGATGGCTCAAACTATAATAAAGCATTGGTAGACAACTCAGTGTCTATGGCCAAGGCAATGGCCACCATAGTCTATATCCTAAATCAATCAACCCACATCAATCGTTGTTGGTATGACTCCTTTTGAGGCATATTTTGGACTAAAACTAAGTGTTTCTTATTTCAGACTATTCAAGTATGATGCTTATGTTTACATCCCAAATAATAAAGACATAAGTTCGTGCCTACATCCAAGAAACAAGTGTTCGTTGGCTACAGCTCTCAATCACAATACATGCTTTATAATCCCACCTTACAAGCCGAGATGTGCAGTTCTTTGAGTTTCTAGCTCTATAGAGAGAGGTGAGGAGCACTCTATTCTTGGAGATTTGGGTGACACATCAAAGCCTATGCCTCTTGACGAGCCACCTACATATGATGAGATTGCTTCTCCATCAGATTCCCCACCGCCACATGTTCCAAAGACTTCAGCAAAGGCAAAGCGATGAGAGGAGTATTGACCTCCTCCTTATTGGGCTCATATGGCACTCCGTGATGCAAGGATTGAGGCCCGAGGTCATACATTAGTCCAATTTTAATGTGTGCAAGTGAGAGAGCTCTGATAAATACATTGGACAGACCATTGTACAAATCTAATCCCTTTATTCAACATTCACTACAAATTTCCACATTCTACTGTCTCCTTTCCTCTCTCTATTCTCTCCATATTCATTTTCTTTCAATCCAGTCATATGCTTCCACAGTTGCTGCACTCTAACATAATCACCCTTTTTCAACTCATTAAACATCCCCAAAACTCAAATATTAAATGCACCTCAAGTATCCAAGCGCAACCTAAAAGTATCAAGCATAATTGAGATCATCCAGGCACAACCTAAGAGAACATTTTGTTGGCTCATGTTTCTATAACTAGGGCTGTCTCAAGCCACTCTGAATTGAGTGCGACGACCATCATTCAACTATTGGCAACCATCTCAACAACTGGCATCATCATCAACAGCATGGCAACCATCATCCCTCAGCTAGCAACATCAGAGCAACTGGTAACATCAGAGCAACTGGTTGCAACCCGTTTTGTGTGTTTTCAGTCAGCTACCTAGCCACCTAGCAATCTTGTGTGCTCCTTGAGCTGGCACCTGATGTCAAAAGATGACGTACCAACAAGATAGTAGGGTTTGTGGGGAGGAACACAGAGTGAACTCAGCAAATACTAAGAAAAGAAGAAAAGAGAGAAGAAACTTTGATGAATGGAATAATGAAGATCTGAATCATGGAGTGAATGTGATACAAGGGAACAAGGGTACTGTAGCACAAGGAAGATGATGAAGATAGCCATGAACCACGAACCGCAATGTCCTCCTGAAGGGGAGTGAGGACAATGGAGAGGCTGGAGAGAAGAGGTGATGGACTGAATGAATCAACCATAAAGAATGAGTGACAGAGGCAACCTATAAATAGGCAAGAGACTATCTAGGGTGGGGTGGCGCTCGGAGGGAGGGCGCCGGCTGTCTAGGGTGGTGCCCCACTGTGGGCGCCCAACCCATTTTTGGGAATGTCCACTGTGAAATGCACTAGAAACACCTAGTAGACTGGTCATCTGTTGGGGAATAAGCCATGGATACGAGTGTGCCTTGCACAATGTGTGTCAAAAGGGGTATGAGTGCAGTGAAGGACTAATAGTGAGCTACCAGCAACAAGGAGGAGCCGCCAACAATCTACCTAAGCCGCTAGCAGCAGGGAGGAGCCACCAATTGTCAGCAGATAACAACAAGCAGAAAATAGCAGGTACAAGGGAAAGCAGCCACCAAGTAAGGTGTTGATGCAACGAAAGAAAAAGAGAAGTGAATGCCAAACCCAACACCCGGTCTTTGCCTTCACTGAAGTGGAGGATCTTTGCCGCTGTTTGAGCAGATTCAGCTCTGATACCATGTCAAAAGATGACATACTAGCGAGACAATAGGGTTTGCAAGGAGGAACAGAGAGTGAACTCGGCAAACACTAAGAAGAGAAGAAAAGAATGAAGAAACTCTGATGAATGAAATGATGAAGATCTAAATCATGGAGTGAATGTGATAAAGGGAACAAGGATGCCGTAGCGCAAGGAAGATGATGAAGACAGCCACGAACCGCGAACCACAACGTCCTCCTAAAGGGTTGTGAGGACAATGGAGAGGCTGGAGAGAAGAGGTGACGGACTGAATGAATCAGTTGTAAAGAATGAGTGACAAAGGCAGCCTATAAATAGGTAAGAGATTGTTTAGGGTGGCACCCAGAAGGAAGGCACCGACTGTCTAGGGTGGTGCCCCACTATGGGTGCCCAACCCCTTTTGGGGCTGTCCACTGTGAAACCCTAAACACAGAACATAGAATGTAAAAGTACAGGTAAAGGGTTTCTCAACACCTGATCTACAGCTGCTGCATTTGATCAGTTGACATCATATTCAGCATCACTGCTGTTGCATTTTGACTGCTGTTCACAGTTCAGCCAGACATCCAGCTTCTCCTAGCTGCCTACAGCCTGTCTACACCTGTGTTTCAGCGTAGAGGCCCCTCTGACAGCTGGCAACATCATTCACAGCGTCCTTGACCATTTTGCATCCCTCCTACTGCTATGTTTGGTAGACTGTTGATCTTCGGCGTCAGACAGTTTTTTGTGTTTTCTCCTTCAGCTGGCTGCCCAGCAGTCACCATAATAGCAGCAGTCATTTCAGAGACATATCCACATCTTCTTTGTCATCAACAGCTCCTCAAGACTGTGTTTCACTTGCTCTACTATGGCCCTTCATCATCGGTGTCTTCCTTGACATCCCTTACCCAAAGGACTATGTTTTGCTCCCTCCTTAAAGCATTCCATCAAGCCACCGTCTAATCAACCAGGACAATTTCTCTCAAAAGGACAAGCCCTGATCAGTGCCATCAACTTGACTTGCTCGCCTCAATGCCAATCCTAGAGACATGGTACTCTAAGACTCACTCCATGGTATCAGAATTCAACATGATTAATTGCTCATGATTCATTACTTTATTCTTCTTTTGTGTTTTTGAGTTTTAATTCTCAATCTTTGTCATACACACTCTGTGTTCCTCCTTGTAAACCCTACATTCCTTGACATGGTGCATCATGGTCAGATCAACATCTTTTTTCTTCCCTTTTGCTCGTGCATACTACAAGGAGCAAGAAGATATGTCTCAGCAACAAATTGGAGTGTTTATGAGATTGGGTGATCTAGAGCATTTGTGGATAATCACTGTTGAGAGATTGGTCGAGAATAGGCATTGAAGAGCTATCCCAAGTAGGACACTCAGGCAGCTAAGGATCTCTTCCTTTTATTTGAGGATCTCTTCTACCCTTTTAGGTTATCTCATCCTCCATTGCATTGTACATATAGGGACTTAGTGCCACAAAAAGACTCCCAACAAAGCCATGTCATAAGCACTTGTGATCAAGCTACCCACCAACACTTGTTTTTTGACAACTTGCTTCTCACAACCCTCCACAGCTATCCCAAGTAGGACACTGAGGCAACTGAGGATCTCTTCTTTTTATTTGAGGATCTCTTCTACCCTTTTAGGTTATCTCATCCTCCATTGCATTGTACATATAGGGGCTTACTCCCACAAAGGGACTCCCAACAAAGCCATGTCATAAGCACTTATGATCAAGCTGCCAACCAACACTTGTTTTTTGGCGACTTGCTTCTCACAACCCTCCACACCATGATTGTTGCCATTGCCATCCACGCAACTCTCTTGCCATGTCATCCACCACACCAGCCCCGCTGCCTGCCCAGCATAATGTGTTGATGTCTTCACAAAGGCTTTAATTCAAAGCAGCTTGATCAGACACTAACCAAACCCCTTAACAATTTCACAAGGGGCACCAATTTTGTAAATCTTCTAGAAACTTTCAAAGAGGTCCTTGCATCCCCTCTAACGGGCTATTGCACCCTTCACACAATTGGTCAGAACCACCAACTAGGAATTCCGCTAGGCAAAGAGCTGCAGTAGCAAACTGCTCGTCATATATTTGGGCTCAGAACAGTCTACATGACCTAATACAGCCCCGAATTCGACAAACAAAGATTGCATGATCGCATTGCTAGTGAGATCCAACTGTCTGCCGCCTGGGTTTGCTACAGAACCATTCCACCTTCTATGCAGTCAACTGCCCTCCAGACTAGCGACGTCACATGCATGAACGTTGGCAGTCATCTTAAGAAAGTCAATATAATTTCGCCCTAAGCTGCAAGAACAACTTTCATCTGAGTTAATCCTACCATTCTTGTTTATGGTCACAGTGTTCAAAGGACTATCAGAGGGTTTAGAGAAAGGTATGGACACATGTCTGCATGCACTGACCTCTGGATGCCGGGGAATGGAGCTGAATTTGCATGACAGATTATTCCGGCTTCACCTTCCTCCGCCATTTTGGACGCAGACAAAGTGCTTCAACCTGTCGAATATTCTCAAGGGTTTGTATCGAAGGACCTTTACAGGGGGTGATGCCAACGAATAGCGGCACGATCTGCCTTCGAGTGAATAAGATTGCGTTTGAATTAGGTTGGGTTCCAACCATCGGTCCTAAACCTATTACAATTTTCAATAGATTGTAGAGATTAGATTAAAATGAGGCTTTTTATAGTTAAATTTTAGCTATTAGATTGAAAGGAGGCTATTTTAATCTTACTACTATATTACTCTAGTTATAGATTTGAAAAGCCCCGAACTTCCAGAGGGCTTCTCGAGCCTACCTTTTTTCAAACCTTCCTTTTTCAATCAAAACCCCCTCCCCTTCTCTCTTTCTCAAGTGCAATATCTCATTTTCTCTTTCCCTTCCCTTTTTCATTAAAGCTTTCCCCTCCCTCTAATCTCTTTTTTTTTAATTAAAACCCCTTCCCCTCTCTCTCACTTATAATCTCTCTCTTTCTTTTTCCCATCCCCTTTTTAATTAAATTCTTCCTCCCTCCCCCTTCTCTCTCTCATATATAGGGCCTAGGTTCTCTCTCTCTCCTCGTGTGTGTGTGTGTGTGAAGCTTTTTTTAATTTAAAGTTTTTCGAACATAGATTTTCACATACTTTGAGAAGGAGATAGAATAAAAGAGAAAGAGAGAAAGAGAGAGAGAGAGAGAAGAAGAAGAAAAAGAAGAAGACGAATAAAGAAGGGGGAGAAAGAGGAAAGAGAATAGTCTTTTTTTAATTAAACATTTTTCTTCTTCCCCTCCCCCTCTCTCTTATGCGTAGGGCCTAAGCTCTCTCTCTCTCTCTCTCTCTCTCTCTCTCTCTCTCTCTATTTTAATTAAATAAAACGTTTACATTAAAAAGTTTAATTTAACAGAGAGAGAGAGAGAGAGAGAGAGAGAGAGAGAAAGAGCAAAAAAAAGAACAGGAGAGGGAGGGAGGGAGAGAGAGGGGGAACAAAGAGAAAGAGAATTATAGAGAGAGGAAATATAAAATTATAGAGAGAGAGAGAGAGGAAAAGAAAAAAGAAAAAGAGAGGAGAGAGATAGAGAGAAGAAATTGAGAGAGAGAAATAAGAAGAAGAAGAGAAAGAATTTGAACATAGTGGGAGAATTATAGAGAGAGGAAAGATAAAATTTAAAAGAAAAAAGAGAATTATAGAGAGAGATAATATAAATTTTAAGAGAGAGAGAGAGAAGAAAGGAAAAGAGATAAGAGGGGGAGAGAGAGACAGAGAGAAATTAAGAAGAATAATTATAGAGAGAGAATTATAGAGAAAGAATTTGAGCATAGAGAGAGAGAATTATAGAGAAAGGATATATATAAGTTAAAAGAAAGAGAAAAGAAAAAGAAAAGAAAAAAGAAACTTTTTTAATTAAAATAAGAAGAGAGACAGAGAGAGAAATAAACAAATAGCAAAAAAAAGAGGAGAGGGAGGGAGAGAGAGGGGGAACAGAGAGAATGAGAATTATAGAGAGAGAAAATATAAAATTTAAGAGAGAGAGAGAGAGAGAAAAGAGAGGAGAGAGAGAGGGGATAGAGAGAGAAGAAAATGAGAGAAAATAAGAAGAAGAAGAGAGAATTTGATCACAGAGAGAATTATAGAGAGAGAAAATACAAAATTTAAAAGAAAGAGAAAAGAAAAAAAATTTAAAGAGATAAGAAAAAAGAAAAAATGAGGAGAGAGAAGGAAAGGAGAGAAGAGTGGAGAGAGAGAGAAGAAGAAGAAAGAGGAAGAGGAAGAGAGATGGGAAAAAAGAGAAAAAAGAAAATTCTTTTAAAATTTAAATATTTTTTGAGAGAGAGAAAGGGAGAGAGAGGAGAGAGAGAGAGAGAGAGAGAATATAAAATTTAAAAGAGAGAGAAGAAAAATATAAAATTTAAAAGGGAGAGAGGGAGAGAAGAAAAAAAGGAAAATTAAGAGAAAGGAAAGAATAAGAAAAGGGGGCGGAAAGAGAGAGAGAGAGAGAGAGGAGAAGAAGAGAGAGAATATAAACATAAAGAGAGAATTATATATAGGAAAAAGATAAAATTTACATACTTTAAGAGAGACTGAGAGGGGGGGGGGAAGAAAGTGAAAGAAGAAGAGAGAGAGAACATGTAGAGAGAGAAAAGATAAAATTTAAAAAGAGATAGAGAATAAAAATTAGAGAAGAAAGAGAGGAGAGAAAGAGAGAGAGAAGAAAAGCGTAAAGAGAAGAAAAGGAGAGAGAGAGAGAGAGAAAAGAAAATTTTTAAAAAGTTAATGAAGAGAAAGAGAGAGAAGAAGAAAAAAAAGGAAAAAAGAGAAGAGGGAGAGAGAAGGAAAAGAGAGGAGAGAGGGGGGAGAATAAAAGGAGAGAGAGAGAGAGAAGAAAAGCAAGGAGAGAAAAGAGAGAGAGAGAGAGAGAACATGAAAAAATAAAAAATAAACTAAAATAGAAGGCAAAGAAAGAGAGAGAGAAAAAAAAATTAGACAGGAAATTTGGGGGAGAGAGAGAGAGAGAGGAAAAAGAGAAGAGAGAGATTAGAAATGGATTGTTGAGTGAAGTTGCCGCTTCGAAGCTGTCATGAAGCGGCCTAGCGTTCTTTGCGCGTGAAGCATGCACAGAGCACTAGTTATATTCTATAAACCTATCACAATTTTTAAGAAATTGTAAAGATTAAACTAGATGAGGCTATTTTAGTTACAATTTATGCGACTACTTTAGGTTTATCCTACAATTATAGCCTTCCACAAAAATGACCACCTTGTTCACAACTTGGTTAGAACCTAAGAAAGGACCTACCTACTATTAATAAATAAACACTAGCCATTGCACACGTAGGACCCATGCAAACACAGGTTTGGCAAGGTACCTATAAAGCATTGTTCTTAAACAATCCCCCCCCCAAAAAAAAAACATTTCCTAGAATCTAAACTTACTCCACTCAAGTGTGAGTCATTAGGTCATATAATATGATGGTCTTTACTTTGTGTGTGTGTGTGTGTGTGTGTGTGATTGATTGATTTGAGTAACTTTTTAATTAATTACTTAGGGGTTTAAAGGCCAATGGTCAAATTTACACCCATTGAACTACCCCATAATGAAGAAAAACAACCACATATAGTCAGCTTGCATTGGTCGGGTGTGATTCATGCTTACATTTTGCACACTGCTTACACTTGATTAATGCTTATGAGTGCAAATCATGCTTATAGATTGCTCTTATTTAATACATATGAACTCAAAAACTCATATAAAAAATCACAAAAAAACTAAGAAAAAAGACATGATAAAAAAAAGGTTGGGATGCATTAATTGCATGCAAGATGAGAGAGAGAGAGAGAGAGAAATATATTAAAAAGGTAGAGAGAGAGCCATAAGTAGCGCATATAAGAGCCAAGACACACCTAAGTCATCGACTTGTGTACGTGAGTTCTGGCGAAAGTTAGTTCAAATTCCAAGCTATACCAAGCTAAGAAAAAGAGTTTATTGACCATTCATGTAAAGCCACATGTATAAACTTCAACCAGTTAATGGCGTCCCTCTATTTTTGAAGATACTCTGTTAACTCATACAAGTTCTAACATTTGATCAACAAAGTTCAAATAATAGATCCAAGTGGTTGATAACTCCATCATGCAAAGTTGAGCAAGTAGAATTCAAATAGGTGTGACCCGACTCTAATTCAAACAATGGTCCATAGGTGGTCCACATGCAAGCTCGCATGCAAGACAAGGGAGAGAGAAAGAAAGAAGAGAGACATGAATCTATTTAAAAAGTAGAGAAAATTAGAATAGAAAAGAGATAATTAAAAAAGGACTAGGATGCCTTAATTTCATACAAGACGAGAAAGAGAGAGAGAGAGATGAATCCATTAGAAGAGTAGAGAGAGAGTCATAGGTGGTGTACGTAATTGAAGCAATGATCTCGATATATATATATATATATATATATATATATATATATATATATATATATATAGTAGAGAAAAGTAAAGAATAAAATGAGATAATAAATAGAGGTTTGGGATGCATCCATCGCATGCCATGTAGACTCCGATATTTTTTTGCTTGGTAGATTAAAAAATAATTAGTATAGATTTTAACCAAAAAGTAACAATCTTATTTGTAACCCAATGTTTTATCTAAAGACACTACAAGGATTTGGGCCATTAGCGACGCCGATTAGTGACGGCGGATAGCGGCGTCGCTATTGGCGTCGCTAATGACGCAAATAGCGACACCAATAGTGACGGGCCGTAGGGAAAAAACGCGGCCGAAACCCGAGCGCGGTTTTCATTTCTTTTGCTTCGAGTTTTGAGAGCGAGAGCGAGGGAGAGAGCGACCGTCGTGAGAGAAGAAGAGGAAGAAGACTTGCCACCGCCACCGCCGCCGTTGTTCACGAAGGAGAGGAGGAGCCTTCATCGCAAAGAGAAGCCGCCCCGCGCTCTCCATATCTCATTGGTGAGTCTCCCTCTCTCTTTCTTTTGCTTGTTCAAGGTTTAAATCACTCTCTTTTGCTTGTTTAGGAGAGGAAATGAAAGAGAAAGAGAGGGAGAGGGAGAGGGAGAGGGAGAGAAAGAGAAAGAGAGGGAGAGTGCATTCTCTCTCTCCCTCTCCCTTTTGCTTGTTTAATGTTTAAATCACTTTCTTTTTTGCTTGTTTAGGAGAGGAAAGGAGAGAGTAAGAGAGAAAGAGAGGGAGAGGGAGGGAGAGTGCATTCTCTCTCTCCCTCTCCCTTTTGCTTGTTTAATGTTTAAATCGCTTTCTTTTTTGCTTGTTTAGGAGAGGAAATGAGAGAGAAAGAGAGGGAGAGAAAGAGAGGGAGAGGGAGAGGGAGGGGAAGGAAATGAGAGAGGGAGAGAAAGAAAAAGAGAGGGAGAGTGCATTGTCTCTCTCCCTCTCCCTTTTGTTTGTTTAATGTTTAAATCACTTTGTTTTTTGCTTGTTTAGGAAATGAGAGAGAAAAATAGATAGAGAGGGAGAGAAAGAGAAAGAGAGAGGGAGGGAGAGGGAGGGGAAGGAAATGAGAGAGGGAGAGAAAGAGAAAGAGAGGGAGAGGGAGAGGGAGAGAAAGAGAAAGAGAGGGAGAGTGCATTCTCTCTCCCTCTCCCTCCCTTTCTCTCTTTCTCTCTCATTTCCTCTCCTAAACAAGCAAAAAAGAGAGGGAGAGAAAGAGAGGGAGAGGGAGGGGAAGGAAATTTAAGATAATAGACTTATCGATAATGGTATGCAATGTGCTTTGCCATGGGCCACGTACATTGGTGACTCTTTAAGATGGCTTAAAAATGGTCAATTCCTTCATAATGTCCAAGTAGGGGATCTAATTATGATATGCATAATTCATTGTTTTTGTATTAACTTTATAGGCATAACGAATTAGAAATCATGCCAACTAGTCAACAGAAGGACTAAAAGAAAATGATACCTAGCTAATGGTCATTACGGTACTTCATCAAAATAAACCCAAAAGTATTGTTATAGAAGAAGAAACCCTTAAATTGAGTATTGGATATTTTCTCTCAGGTCTTATGACTATGAGTAGAATTGATTGAAATAAATTTTATTACTATAGTTATTAAATTTCATAGATGACGCGCATTAATTTTAATATGCGATCCTAGGACAAAAAAACCACATTTCTAATATGCTTTTTGTTGGGACTGATTTATTATTAGACTAAGAGATCCTCAATGATGTTCAAAATGGATTACTTATACTCAAAGCCGAGATATAACAAATAATTATCTACCGGGACAAACAAATCCTTGAGCATGATACAAGTCCGAGATATAACATCAGAAAATCTCTCAACTACTATATACAATGCAAGATTTATGGTCAATTTGCAACTTGACGTACATCTCCATAAAGCTATCCATTTAAGCCTCGTTTGTTGTAATGTAGATAAGATGGAAAACGAAGGTCTTATTGTTCAAGACCGCGAGACGTATCTTAATCAGCGTGTCCCATGTCCTTGCTCTCAATGCAAGTTAGCAATTAAATGAAAACGCCGATTGTCTATAGAACACGTACGACGATTTGGCGAGTTTCAATCTGAGATCATTAATCAGGCGATTGCGGATTTTCAGCAAACGGTAATTTGAAGTTAATATTAATCATGCATTGTACCCTCAAGCTAATTGAAAACCATACACAATAAGATTGAGTATTGTTGGCAAACTTTCTATCCAAGGGAGTGATGTCTCGACCCAAGGGGGAGTGCACCCTTTGCGGCCAATTAGAAGAGTTCGTGGACGTGCGATGGATGGATTGCAGGAGCTAATCGACCACTCGCAAGGCCCATCTATACCGTCAATGCCAGAGGAGACAGACAACCTTCCTGACCTATCTACAATCTCGGAGCCTGAGATGGAGGCAATGATCGATGCATTGATTTCCATGGATGTTGAGACATCTGACCCGCTTAGAGAGGAAGCATCCATACCATTATATGATGGGTGCCGAGTATCTCGGTTGAAGACATTGTTAAGAGTGCAAGTAAAATACGGTTGGAGCGATACGAGTGTGACTGAGTTATTCAGGTACCTTGTGCATAGGTTTCATTGATTTTTTTTTAAACAGTATTATTGCAAACATTTGTGTTTTTTCAAGGTATTTTATGATTTTTTTCAGGTTATTGAAATATCATATATTACCACCTACGAATACCATGCATGAGTCTCGTGATGATGCGTGACATGTTTTACGGAAGCTTGGCATAGACTACAATAACATCCATGCATGTATCAACGACTACATATTGTTTTGAGATGAATACGAGACTATGGAGACATGTCCAAAGTGTGGTGCTCACATGTATCGACAGGACTTGCAAGGGCAAACCATCCCTCAAAAAGTTCTCAGACACTTTCCACTCATCCCCCGCATAAACCACATGTTTCGCATGTCTGCCATGGCAAGCTTGACAACGTGGCAGGTGCAGAATAGGTCCACGGATGGAGTTCAACGAATATCAGCGGATTCGCGCGCATGGAGCCACATCGACTCTACCTTCCCAGGCTTTGCGCGAGAGCCAAGGAATCTTCGGCTCCGTCTCGCCATGGATGGTGTGAACCCATTCGGTCTGCACTCGACTTCTTACAGTGTGTGGCCTATAGTGCTTGTCAACTACAACATCCCTCCATGGCTTTCTATGAAGAAAGGACATCTCATCCTTAGCTTGCTCGTCCCGGGCCACTACAAAGTAAAACATATGGACGTGTATCTTCGTCCATTAGTCGATGAGCTTAAGATTTTGTGGGAGGAGGTCATTGTGCAATATATGAGTAGGCGCGATGGTCGGTGGTCAGCCAACATTCGAGCCATTCTCATGTGGACGATGCATGACTTTTCGGGATTGGGAGAGTACTCAGGTGAGCAGACCTTTATTCTCGCTGGTAATATCTATATTTTATTTCATTCAATCAAGTATTCACTAGGTCGTGGCTCGCCTTACAGGTCTGGTTACCTCAGGTTATCATGCATGTCCATTGTGTGGGCCACAGTTAGACTCCCGAAGGTCACGAACCATGAAGAAGATGGTATATCAAGGACACGCTGCTTTCTTACCGGAGGATCATGAACTCAGGGAAGGTTTTCTTGGACAATTTCCAGCACGTATGAACGCTACAAGCTGGTATGAGCTGAAAATGGTAAACCCGGAATCACATCCAAATGGAATGCGATGGTTCTCAGTTTTCTACGAGTTGCCATATTGGACCCACTTACAGGTCAACCACTTGTTGGATCCCATGCATATTTTCAAGAATGTGGGCAGCTTGCTATGGGACCACATCACAGGAAAGAGAGACACTATAGGGTCACGCATGGATTTAAAGGAGGTAGGTAAGATGGAGGCGCTTTGGCCGCAGTCGAGTGTTGAAGGGGGAGTGCAGCTTCCTTGCGCTCCCTGGGTTTTGTTTACCAAAGAAGAGCGCATTGTGAAGTAAGTAATCAAGTCTATCCGCACTTCGACGGGTATGATGCGTTCTCTCAGGTCCGCATTTTCTAAAGATAACCAAATGTCTGGGCTAAAATCCCATGATTGGCATAAGATATGTCAGGTCTGTGAACAGAATGGATTTTAATTAGTGTGGACATTTTGCAATTTGAAAAGTGGCCATTATTCATAATGCTTTCTCATTTGTGGCAGTTTGTTCTACCGATCGCGATCGCAGGATGCCTTACTCCAGAAATTCGCGGGGCCATTTACAAGTTGTCGACTTTAGTGCAATGGATCTCACAGAAAGAGATTAAGACGTCCTCTATTGAATCCACAAGGCGGGGAGCAGTTGAGACGGTCTGTCTCTTTGAGAAATACATGCCCACTAGCATGCTCACGATACAAGTTCACCTTCTTGTGCATCTTGTGGACGAAGTGGAGATTGCTGGACCTGTCCATACGCGATGGATGTTCTTCCTGGAGCGCTTCATGAAAACCCTGAAAGGCTTTGTGCGACAACGAGCTCGTCCAAAAGGTAGCATGGTGGAAGGTTGGTTGGTGTCAGAGGCGTTAGTGCATATCTCACAATGGCTACCGACGGTGGAACCAGACAATGAAATGCTATGGATGCTGAAGGACGATAATAGACTGACTGGAGATGTGGTGGTTGGAAATGGGTTAGAAAAAAGAATGGATGCCTCAATGGAAGAGAAGGTGAATCGCTTTTGTATGTTGCACCATGCCTCCATGGAGACGTGGCTCGCCAAGTACCAGATTGCAAGGCAAGATTGTGAGGAAGTGCGAGCTGAATTTCGACGCAGTACGCGTCACCGACCGATTCGATATCCCGAAGGCATGGAGGAGATGCCACGGTTTATGTCAACACGATGGTTGCATGGAGCCTTGACCGCAGCATCTAGTGAAGGGACATAGGTCTCAATGGAGGAGTGGGAGTTCTCGAGGGGATGTAGTCCAAAGGTAATGAGGGGTTTAGAATGTGTCGTATCTAAATTTGCTTGCTACATCTAATTTGAGTGTTTCAATGTACAGTACAAAATATATAGTGCAGCGTGGTCGCGCGGACGGCATTTCCGGGTGGAGCGTATTGACAAAATGCGCTCCACAATGGACTGTGGTATCATGGCAAGGTTTGAGCAAGAGAGCCGGCGATGAGCAATGGATCCAAACACGGTTGTGGATGAGATGGAGTATTTTGGAAACTTGCAAAGTATTATTACGGTGGATTACCGTAGCTTCTCCATGATACTATTCGATATGCAGTGGTTCAAAGTGGTACTTGGAGGAACTGGAGCAACAGTTCGACGAGGTCCATCTGGATTTCTCGAAATAGATTCCAAAAAAAAATGGATGGATTTGCGTGACACCTTTGTGTTGCCAGCCCATTGTGAACAGGTGCAAATAGTCATTTGCTTGCTAATTGTAATACGACATGGTTTATGTCACAATGGTTTGAACTCGCTTTGTAAGTGTTTGTGAACAGGTAATCTTCTATCCAAACCCCCGACAACCTCGATGGTGGTATGTTATACCTTCAACTCCTCGAGGTGTGAGAGTATATGATCAAAGCGATGTTCCAGGCATAGATGAAGAAAATATGCAAATAGAGGGGTCGATATTACAAGGGGTGGAGGCCACCGCAATCTTGGAGCCCGCATCGGCTAACAATGATGGAAATACAGAAGTCGTAGAATTTTTTGAGAACGAGGCAGACTCGTTCTTTTGTGGTGACATGTTTATCGACCTTCCAGTGTATGCAGAGTTGTGTCAAGAGATTAACATGGGACCATAGAATACTTCATTCTTGGAGAATTGTATTACTCAATTCGTTGTTTAGATCTTCCATAAAGGTAGATAAGATATGCATTTTAAGAGGGATTTTTCAAAAATGATTTATATTACTGTGCTTTGTATAGTTTAAATTGATTATTATAACATCATTTTTTATCTGTGCAAGTGACATTTTCAGGATGAGTCGAGGGATGAGCGATGACGAGTTTCAGGACATGATGGCACGCATGTCTCCAGATCAGCTCGCGAGATTCAGAGAGATGGCAGACCAGGAGCTGTCTCGTTCTTTCTCAGGGCGCTCTGCTAGATCTGCTTCAGCGCGATTAGATGCTTCAGCTTCGAGCAGACGATCTCGACACTCACGACTTGGGCCAGAGGAAGGGACTGCAGGAGGATCAGGGGGTGCTGCTGTGGAGACACGGACGTGGTGTCTCCGTCTCGTCGTTCAGCTGGAGCTGCATCACCTCCAGGATTTGTCACACCTGTGGGGACGTCTACTCCAGTTAATCCGGCTTTTGCGCAGCCGTTGGCAGGTGGCACGCCTTTTGGTGGCACCCCTTTGAGTGGCACTCCGGGAGAGAGTACCCCCGTCGGTACACCGGATGTACAGGGGTCTCCTGGATATGCCTAGGAGCGTGGACGGAGATGGGAGAGGGCCCATCTTAGGCAGATTCCTAGGGGTTATGGAAACCTAGAGGATAGTAGGTCAGGAGCCATCATCATGAATGATGAGGGGAGGAGGGTGATGGCTTGCATGAGGGAGTTGTGCCAACAAGTTTTTCGGCACAACGTCCTGGATCATTGGAGGAACATACCGGAGGGGAGCAAGGACTACATAGTAGCATCCTTGCACGAGGAGTTTCCGGTGCTAGCCGCAGTAGATAGATTCTCTACGGGCTGGATGATGGATTGCATGCGTGCATACATGTCACATAGACGATCCGACGCATGCAAGGCAATCAAGAGTGGGGCTCCAAAGCCCGAGTGGTTAGATGTAGACGACTGGCGCCGACTGAGGGAGGAGGCTACAGATTCGCCAGGACGTTGGAGTCAGCAGCGGGAGGTGGCGAGGGCATGAATTGAGGCCGGAGTGGTGCATCATCTTGGGAGTGGCGGCCACAGGACATATTTGGAGGACTTTGTAAGTTTTTCTTTTGTTTTGCTTATTTGTTTTTTTGAAATATTCTTTGTACTGACAATCATGTTTCTAACAGTTAGCAATTTGTTTTCTTTGCAGCACTCCATTACAAATCGCGATCCGCAAGGCCTTGAGACTCGATATGCAGAGAGGCACGGTCTCAGGGCATTGATCGATCGATTGTATAGACGCGGCGGCCCTGTAAGTCACTCATCTTTCTTGTCCGTAGTTACCATGAGATATTTGAATGCATTATTGTATGGTGGATTGATATGTTGTTTTTTTTTCTGCAGAATCCGTTTGATGCTCCTTTGCGGCGGGACGAGGTTTCGGGGGACGAGGATTTGTAGCTCGCCCTTGGATCCTTAGAGCTCACACACCTTTAGTTTTTAGTCGTCTAATCTATGTAGACATTTTCTATGTATTAGTGATATCATTTCATGATTGTACCAATCGCATTTTATGCGATCATGTATTTATTTCATGTATCATTTTTATGATTTCAGTATACATTATTTTTGTTTGCAAGCGCTTCGTATGCAGCAGTGCAGAAACTATTTTGTATGGCTCTCATACAGCACACAGTGCTATATCCACAATTTTTTTTCCCTCTGTTACTGTCGCTATTTGCGTCACAAATTTACTGCTCGCGTCGCTATTGGCGTTGCTATGAGCGTCGCAAATTCTCTGTAACCGTCGCTATATGCGTCGCAAATGCGACGGAGATAGCTGCGCAAATAGCAACGCATATAGCGACGATTCTATGGCGTCGTCAATAACGACGCTTTTGCGATGACGGGGGAAAATTTTGTTGTTTGTATTTTCGTCGCTTTAAACGTCGGTATAAGGTCTATATCTTGTAGTGAGACTAGATTGAAAGCACAATGAGTCATAATAATTACTTCATTATTTTTTTTAAAAACATGCATTGGTTGCACATGTGTGTTGATCAAAATAGATCAACTTGTTTTGTAAGCTAAGAGTCCAAAACTATGGTAATATGTATGTCCACTTTGACTACCTCCAAGTTCACAATGTTTGTGAACAAATAATGATACAAACAGACAGAGAGAGAGAGAGAGAGAGAGAGAGAGAGAGAGAGAGAGAGAGAGAGAGAGAGAGAGAGAGAGAGAGAGAGAGGGGGAGGAAGGGAGAGAGAGAGACTAAAGAAAAGGAAATAGACGTGTGTTTGTGTTATATTTCTGTTAGAAGCCTTGTGGCATCTTAACTATTTCCCTAGCTATTGTCACGTAATTAGACATCTAAGATGAGCACATGTAGCATTAGTATGAATAGAGTAAGGGCACTTTAGGATTAGGGGTAGCTAAGTGCTATAAAGAGGACTCAATGTTCATTTTGTGCATGTTCATTATTTGATCACTATGCTTAAGCTCTAGGCCCATGGTGGTCATGTTCATACATTGGACAGTATGAGTCTTTGGTATGGGATGAAAACTCTTAGGATACAAGTGTGGCACATTACATTGCTAGCCCTCAGCTTGGATTTGGTTTGATAGCTAAGACATGAGTCTAATTGCAAGATCGTGATGGTCCATGCCTGAGAGATCACTCGTCTCGAGTAGGGTGGTATGGGATGCTATTAGCAAAAAGGGTGAACATGGAGTTGCATGTTGTAATAGATGTGTATGATAAGAAGTTGTTTTTGCCCAATTCTAAAGCTCAAGATTGTGTAATGGGTTTTGGCATAAGTTTATTGGTGTGTTGATTATTAGGGCCCAAGGTACTTCCACTCCATGGTCATTGTAGGCCATCATTGAGTGTGAAGGAACGTTACACATGTATGTAATCATTAAAGTTTTCATTCTTTTAATTTTTAAAGTGTATGACGAAGAGTTTGTGCTATCAAAGTAAGAGAACATGACATATCAAGGAGAGAGGAGATATGTTGTGCAGAGACGCTTTCAAGGAGAGAGGAACATGTCATGGAGAGAATTTTCTAAAGGATAGGGTCTCCAATGGGTCAATTGGAGGTGGCAAGTTGAAGCTAGTAATCTCTTCCTTAGGTGCCTTTTTGGCCTTGCTTTCAAGGTTGGTTTACTAACTTTGAGATGAATGAGACATAAGGGGAAAGAGTGGATGTGACTTAGGGAGATAGGTCTAGCCCATAAGTGAGTCGACCTCCCTAGGTGTGTCCTAACCTCAAAGGGCCTTGAGTGAATGCAAGGGAAGTTAGAAGAAGGACTAGGGGGGTTTGTTGGACTGATCAAGGCTATTAGATGTACCTAGCTTAAACCCCTAGGTACCCATGAATCAATCAACTAGATGTACCTAGCTTAAACCCCTAGGCATGGCGCAACTAGATTTACCTAGCTTAAACCCCTAGGTATGATCTAGATTCCCTGAAAGAATTTTTATTTTCTTTTTCTTTTCTCTCTTTTTTTTTTTGAATAACTATACAAAGTGCATACAATGAGCCTTCCAATCATATATAGAGTAAATGAAAATACTAGAGAGTGGCTAGTTGTTTAGATGGTAATGGCAGCTCTTAGTATTGTTTCTATACTAGAGCACATATCATGAATATTGAACCAATGGAATTGAAGTTCAAGCCTTGATGTTGGAATAAATATGGTTGAGGAAGAATTACATTTGCTTGTAAATATTTATATTCTTGGAGGAGCAAGTTCCACATCCTTTTGAGGAAATCAATCATTATTAAGGTTCAAGCTAACATAGAAGTAAGGGCCTTGATATTGATAATTCTTGCATGTCTTTGAAGCTTGTTAAGGCTCGTGCATAGTCTTATATCCTTAATTTTTCGTGCCTTGGGTTATTTATGGGACGTATTTACTTTGTTAATGTCTTCTTTAAAATTTAGCTTCTATTGTGTACCACTTGCATTATCTTTCATTCACTTGATAAAATTTGAGAGCACATGCTTGGTTCTAATTTGAAGAATAGAAAGACTTGACTATAAGCATTCGGAAAAATTGGACTAAAAAATGGTCCCTTGAAAATATTATAGTTTAAGAGGTGGGCCCTTTGGATTGTCCAATAGGAAGGTAGGATATTGACATCCATGAAGAATGAATCTTCTCTCTCCAAATCTCGGGTTTTTAATTTAGAAAAGGAGTATTGGGAGATTTAAAAAGTAAAAAATGAATAATATGTAAAATTTGAGTATCAATACCCTCATACTCCCCTCTATTTTGGCCCATTTTCAATTTTGCTATTTTTTTCTCCCACAAAATCAATTTAACCCAAAAATTGAGCAATTGACTTTATTCTCTCTCCTCTCTATTCTGATGTATTTTCATTACCATTGAAGCTCTATAGTGAGAATAATGAAGGTTTTTATCACTCTACTTACCTCTTCAATTACTTGTGTCTCTCTTTCTATGCTTTCTATTTTCTACTATTCTACAGTAGGATTTGATGTTTGTTGTAGCTCTTACTTTTGTCTTCTCTAGAGATCAAACTTTGAGTAAAGTATGTGCCTTCTGTCTTAACGCCAAACTTTGAAGTACCATTGTTACTATTAGTTAATGCATTTCTCTTGGTGCTTCATGTAAGCATTGTCTCTGCTTTGCACTAAAGCTCAGAGGATCTCTCTCTCTCTCTCTCTCTCTCTCTCTCTCTCTCTCTCTCTCTCTCTCTCTCTCTCTCTCTCTCTCTCTCTCTCTCTCTCTCTCTCTCTCTCTCTCTCTCTCTCTCTGTGCCCCCTCCCCCCCAAAATCATAAGCCCAAAAATTTCATGCGTCCCTAGTTTTATAATTCAAACTTCAAAGAAATTCTATACATTCTCAATAGAAGTGGTAATAAATACCTATGTTAATAATGAATGTTTGTGCTCTTCCTATTATAGATTGAGTAAACTTTACATATATTGTTGTCTCTGAAAGGGAAGTGGAACCCAGGAGGAAGAAGCTTGGCAGTGAGAGCTATGGCGGATGGAGAGCAAGAGCAAGAGAGAGAGTGAAACTCAAAGTGGGAACTCCAACAACCAGAATGTGTGGCCGGGCCTTCCTTTATTCAACTGTCACTAAAAGAATAAAGAATAAGTGACTGTGACGAGCGCCTACCACCTGCAGTGTGCAGTGGTGGGTACTATCAGTATAGTAATATACGAGCGGCTAGGCAGAGGTGCCTTTACCCCCCAACAACCTCCCATTTAAAGGCGAATCTGCCTTAGTGAGAGAGAGAGAGAGAGAAAAGAAAAGACAGTACAACATGTACACATGTACAACAGGATGAGGAAAAAGACATCATCTCATCCAATGCCCATCAATCTCCTGAGGAAGGCAAAGCGCTTTGTAGTGAGGCTCTTCGTGAGCAAGTCTACAGGATTCTACTCAGTCAGAATCTTGACAAGGTCAACAGACCTGTCTTCAACGACCTCGCGAATGAAGTGATACCTCACCTCAATGTGTTTCGTCTTCGCATGGAAGACCGAATTCTTGGCCAATTGAATGGCACTCATAGAATCTGAATGCAATGTAGGCATATCATCTATCATATCAAGGTGTCTGCAATCAAACGGCCTAACCAAACAGCCTCCTTGCAAGCCTCTACGGCTGCAATATACTCGGCCTTTGTAGTAGAAAGGGACGTACACTTCTGTGCCCTGGATATCCAAGAGATAGCCCCTCCAGCATAAGTAAACACATAGCCAAAAGTGGATTTCCTACTATCTGCATGTCTTGCATAATTAGAGTCAGTGGACCCCACGACTCCTATATCTTGGCTGCCATAGCAAATACACATATCTGTTGTGTCCTTCACGTACCCCATGATACCCTTAAGGACATCCCAATGTTTCTTGCCATGTGTAGCCATACAATGTGCCACAGCCCCAACTGTAAAAGCTATATCTAGAGGGGTGGCTATCATGGCATACATAAGACTGCCCTCGGCTGATGCATAGGGAATCTTGGCCATCTCAGCCCTCTGCTCATCTATCTGTGGATAATCGGCCTGTGAAACCTTCATATGAGAAGGTAATGGACAGGTAATAGGCTTAACATCCTGCATACGAAAGCGCCCAAGGACTTTATGAATGTACTCCTTCTATGATAGATAGAGTAGTCCCTGAGATCTATCGCATATAATGCACATACCAAGTATATGAGAGGCATGTCCCAGATCTTTCATCTCAAAGCTCTTCTTGAGATGAGCCTTAAGAGCATTTAGCTCCTCATGAGTTGTCCCCACTAAAAGCATGTCATCCACCTAGAGTACCAAAATCAATAAAGAACCGTCACGGGCTTTCTTCGTGTACAAGCACAGATCCATAGCACTGCGGCTGTAGCCCTGTGCATGAATGCATCAAACTTGTGGTACCATTTCCTAGACTTTGCAAGTACAATACTGCGCTCAAAAGACTTTTCTTGCACTTTCTCTTTTCCCTTTTCCTTGTGCTTATCATCATGCATCTTATGGCACTGCGGCCTAATATGTCCTGCTTTCCCACAATAATGACAGGTAAAGTCAGACTTCCATCCATGGGACTTACTGCGACCATGTGACTTGGACCTAGACTTCTGAGAGTCCCTGTCCTTATGATCATTATCATGCCTGCCATATCTACCACCTCTAACGGTCAATACATGTGAAGAGCGGGAAGCATCCTTGTTTCTCCTGTTGATTTCCTCAGTCAATAAAGCACTCTCGACTTCTTTGATTTTCAGCCTATCAAGCTTGTTCGTGCATATGGCAGTACGGAAGACATCCCATGATTTAGGCAAGGTGCCAAGCAGAAACAACGGGTGCAAGTGGTCTTTGAACTCAATACTCTGTGACAACATATTCTTCATGATAGCATGAAACTGACTAAAATGAGATAATAGGAATGTCCCCTCCTTCATGCGAAGGTTCATTAATTGCTTCAACCAATACATCTATGATGCAGGACTCTGTTGTGCATAAAGCTCCTGAATCTTCTCCCATAAATCCCATGCACTCTGATTTTCATCTTCAACAACATTATGATGGACCTCTTCTGAGAGTGATAAGATAATGGTAGACTCGCATAGCTCATCAACTTCCATTCAAACATCATGATCCATATCCTCGAGTTTAACACCCTTGAAACACAAGGGTTTAATCTACAATATCTGCACCAAAACCTGCCATATCTAGGACTTCCAATACCCATAGTTGGTACCACCAAACTTGGCAATGTTAAAGAGAGCTATGTCTTTCAAATGACCAGCCATATTGTCGCAAATCAAAGCAAAAAAGCAAAATTACAGGTTGTTGTAATTAGCATAAAATGAACTAAAACCACTGGTAAAACTGGCTGAAAGAGTGGATATCACCAAGAGAAGCATATGTCCACCAAATATGACCAAGGTAACATCAAATAGTAAGCATCACCCTCATAGAAGTGGTCGAAATCTATAGATTTCAGCTTGCTGTAATAAATGACAGCAGTATGTAAAATTGTCCCAAAATGAAGTAATCATTGATACATTTGTCATTGCAACTTCCAGGTAGCAAGATACATCCAACAATGAGTGTCAAGGGGCAAGAAGGTACCAAGAATTGTCAAACCAATAACTTGTCAGGCAAGAGACATCTCATAGGTCTAGAAGTCATGCATGTAATGGGTCTCGGGGTAAGAGAAGAGACCAAGCACAAGCACAACTGATAGAGCAAGAAGCTTAATACATAACCATCCAAGATGCATACAAAACTGACAAACCTATGAGATAGGTGCTTGCCCCAATAGGCGTATCAAATCAGCCCATTACAGACTAACTGCAAACATAAAGCTCTCAAGAGAGCAAATGCATGTAATTGTCCCACAAACTCAAGCTCAAGTGTAAGTAAGACTATGTGTACATCCGAATATACCAAGAGGCTCCCATTGGAAGTAAAGTCAGATGCAAAGAGAGCAAGAAACACTCTAATACATGGAGTACATAGCATCAGACATGCCAAATCCTAGTAGGGAACATTCGGAGCATAAATCCCAAGCTATCTCAGACCCGTAAAGCATAAGCTTGAAAAACATTCAAAGAGCAGGTAACTGACAACCAAATGTAATGCCCAGTAGGTCCAAAATGCTCAAATACATTTGAAGATGAAGCTCCAAGTAACTGTCAAGCATGGGCAAACCAAGTGGCATCCATATCTAACCAAAGCATAAATGCAAGAAGCATAAATGTCAAGCAATGACAATAGGCATAGACCGGTCCAAAGCATGCCAACTGAAGCCAAATGCCAGTGAAGGATGACCAAGTCGGAGCTCAAAAGCATTCCAGAACCAAAAAGAAGCATTTGACAATCTCCAAATACATTAGTATGATCATTTAAATCATAGTGAGCACCCCACCCCGTATCCAAGAACCAATGCATACACCAAGTAAATGAGCTTCAGCCCACTATATTATAGCAACATATTTACTTATAAATGAAGCTCAATCGGTGTCCAAATCTACTCCAAATCAGTCCCAAAGCATAGACATAGCATCCCATAACATCCGGCATCATCGGGCATCAATAGGCATGAAACAAGCAATGCCAAGAAGCATCAAATAGTAAATGTCAAGTGCTGCCTTGTTTTGATAGTCCTGGGACTGTATATACAACAATGGCTAAAGGGGGAAAGCACTCGAATAGATCATCGAGAGCCAAGAACTAATGCCGAGGAGTCCAACAATGATCGAGAAGGTTGCCAAGAGTGCCAGGAAGCCGGGGAAGAAGCGGGAAATGCTAGGAGCAGGTTAGCCCAACCCTTTAAAAATGTGTCGCATTTTGCGCTGGCTATTCCTGGGGACTTGGGGGTCTTCAACGGTGCTCGGAAGCACTTGGAAATGTCAAGGGGGCTCCGATGCAGCCCTGGAAGGTGCCAATGGAAGTCCAGAAGCTCAGGGAGGAGGTGGGAGATCAAAACATACTTGCAAGTGAAGGTGCCATGGCTGCCACTGAAGCTCGGGTTGAAGCTCTTCAAATCTAGGCTGAAGAGTATGCTGGGCAAGCTCCAATGCCTTTGCTCTGATACGAATTGAAAGGGAAATGGAACCCAGGAGGAAGCAGCTTGGCGGTGAGAGCTATGGCGGATGGAGAGCAAGAGCAAGAGAGAGAGTGAAACTCAAAGTGGAAACTCCAACAACCACAATGTGTGGCGGGGCCTTCTTTTATTCAAACTATCACTAAAAGAATAAAGAATAAGTGATTGTGACGGGTGCTCGCCACCTGTAATGTGCAGTGGTGGGTATTGTCAGTGTAGTAATACATGGGCAACTAGGCGGAGGCGCATTTACCCCCAACAGTCTCCAAAGTTCTCAAAATCTGTAGTGATTTTTACGTTTGTCCATTGGAAATCATACTACATAATACAAAGTATTGATTGCCATAAGAAAGAGGGTGGGATAATTAAAGGTACAAGGGTAGATCGTGACATTTAAAGAAAGGATTGGCTTGATGTCCAAGTTACTCAAGAGTATAAATGATGGAAAGAAGCAACTCATTAAAGAGTATAAAAGAAGGAAAGAAGGGTGGTTTAGGTAGAGGCCAAGCCATGCATGATGCCTCTTACAATGTCTTGTCCTTGAGCAAGCCATGCATGATGCCTCTTGCAATGCCTTATCCTCGAGCAAGCCATTACAAGGTGTAAAAAAAGGAAAGAAGGGTGGTCTAAACAAAGAACAACCCATGCATGATACCTCTTGCAATGTCCTATCCTCAAGCAATCACATGTATAAAATAGGGCCTAACCTAAAGCATTGCACCATCACCTTGTTGATGGGGAAAGAGTGAGTGTGTGATAAGAAAGAGAGAGAGAAAGAGGTAGCAATGAGGCCAATGGTTCAAATAAAGAGCCATACATTGATTAGGTTGACACGCATATATGCAAGAGTCTCCGTGTGATTGCGAGTAAGTAATAAAAAAATAAATGTATGCACACATACATACATACATACATACATACATATATATATATATATATATATATGATATGTGTTTAGTGAGTTCTACTATTATCTATGATAAGATCAAACTTCTCTCCCTCATCTCACAATCATACCAATCCTTTAATCAATTTAGATCCTTGTGCTAAGAGGGATTTATATTTCATTTTCTCATATCTATCATTTTCAAAAGGTTTTGATGATCATAAATTTAGAATTGGTTATTGTTACAATCAATACATGGTAGAGCAAAGATTCCATATCGTCTTCTACAAATCAGCTTACATGTAAATTTGCTCTCTTTTATGTTGCCAAATTCATGTGAATTAGTCATTTTTGGGTAAGAGATATTGATGTTTTAAATAGTTCCGTCTTTATTTTCTCATATTTAAAGTTATCAATAGGTTTTGATTATCATAACTTTAGAATCTATTATTCTTGTAGCAATCACTATAGAGTAGCCTAAAGATTCATATTGTCTTTTGCAAATTAGCTTATAGGTCAATCTACCTTCATTCGTATTGCCAAAAATCATTAGTTATTTTTAGTCTCTATTGAATTGGTATGTTTTAAGAACATGCAAGTGTAGTACAAGGTTTAGATGAAGCACATAACTCTTGATCTACATTATTGTTGTGAGTACTTCCTTTATGTCAAACAAACTAGGTGTGTTGGAAGTGGAGATTTAGAAATCTTTTGAAGTGTAAGTCCTATGTATCTATTCGGATTTGCATGCAATTTGGCTACCATCCATGTAATTCCTACAGCATGTTTTTTATATATTACACAATGTAATGAGTTATAGAATTAAGCATCAATCGAAAGTGTCCATTCAAATCTATATACCATTTGGTTGTGTCCTTATAACTAGTATTTTGTATTACCCATGTATTCATGCAATGTATTGAGTCAAACCAAACTCCATTTCTTATAATGATTTTTCTTTTTTATGAAATTATATTTTTGAGTATTTATGTGCTATTCATTTCATTCTCTTTTATGTAAACATGATGATCAATGTGGTGATTTTAATTTTAGTTTTCACTTTGTATCAATATATATATCTATATGTGCTTTGGTTATGATGTTTGTGCTCGATTATGATGCCAGGAGGCATAATCACGATGGATTTCGTGAAATTTTCACGGTGGATTCTGTAAAATTTATTTATTGATCGGGGCTCATACCCCATAAGGTGGATTCCTTGTGTAAGAAGTTGACGGGGATGCCTGTTCTTCTCGAGTGTTTTATTAATTATTGTGCACGTGGGTGATTTTGCAAAACTCATATAAATTAATTAAGCTTTTATGAGTTTAGAGTGCGGTGTGTATGAGGGTAGTCCTCCTTTGAGCTCCCTCACTCACGTGATGGTGTCGTGTGATGCGTGTTGATAGCTCCACCCTCCGCACGTGAAATCTAGCCTTGCAAGCCTTCCGACTTTTCTTGTAAATATTCTCGTGCCTTAGTTGCACTTGGGAATACATATTCAGGCATTCATATGGACTCGTGATTTTTCATGCCATGTTACCTTGATATCGTGTCGTGTTACCTTGCCCCGTGACGTGTTACACTTCCATGTTTTGTGTCGTGTTGTGTTACACTTCCTCGTTCCGTGTCGTGTCGTGTTATGCTTTTGCAAAACTGTGGGACCGCTGATTGTTGGGTGATACCACATGAGGCGGGTTCCATGGGGTGGGTGTTGCCTGCCACAACGCACTCTAAACTCGTAAAAGCTTAATTAATTAATATGAATTTTGTAGAATCACCCGCTGTGGAATCACCCACGTGCACATTAATTAATAAAACACTCAAGAAGGACAGGCGTCCCCGTCAACTTCTCGCACAAGGAATCCACCTTATGTATGAACCCTGGTCAACAAATTAATTTTACAGAATCTACCATAAAATCTCACGGAATCCACCATGACTATACAAAGAAATTTATTTATCTTAAAAGTACATCTTGCAATTAACCCAGACTTGGTGAAATTTGTAAATTTCAACTTATACAAACATCTAATTTCCTAGTAGGATAGCTTTTAATCCATTTGGATTTTGAGTATACTCCCAAAAGAAAAAGTTTTAGCTTGTACAAAGATCTAAAACTTATATTAGACATGGTTTTGTCTAAATATGCATATATTAAAAGATAATCATATCTAAATATGCCATAGAACTTGAATATTACTATTTTTTACCAAGAGACTAGTATTTTATCCAACTTTAGCCTTATCTTTAATATGTTTCTTTTTAAATTTTAGTCTTAGTCATAAGTAAATGTTTTGTAAAATTCCTTATAAGCTCCAACTCTCTAGTTATAGACTAACTTGATTCATAAGAAGATATAAGTTGTTTTTATTCAAAGTAGGCCCTCAATATGATTCTCACTCTAGTTTTTGACGATTATAGTATGCCTTTAATGTTGTTATCTTTCGATTTGATAAACATTGAGACTAACAAATTTTTCTTAAAAGTACTTTGGGAAATTCTTCAACTTCCTAATTTTGTTGCGAATTCACGCTTTCTAGTAAAGATAGAGATCTCCAATCAAGGTAAGATAGGTAAGTCTTTTAATTTTTTTTTTCTAGAATTCTTAGTTAAATTTTTACTTACTAGTAAACTAGAATAAAAATTTTATTTGTTATTTTCGATGCTTTGAGTATGAGACCTAGCATTCATAATATTTTTGTATTATCTTTTGACTCTCTTACTCCCATGAAAGACATCTATGGCACTAACACTAGTTTTATATCTTATTAGAATCAATTGAATTAAGCTTTTATGAGTTTAGAGTGCGCACTCTAAACTCATAAAATCTTAATTAATTAATATGAATTTTGCAGAATCATCTGTTGTGGAATCACCCACGTGCACATTAATTAATAAAACACTTGAGAAGGACAGGCATCCCCATCAACTTCTTGCACAAGGAATCCACCTTATGTATGAGCCCCGATCAACAAATAAATTTTATAGAATCCACCATAAAATCTTACGGAATCCACTGTGACTATGCCTCCTGGCATCAGATTATACAAAAGTTCTAATGTCTCTTAATGCCATACTTGATTAGTATGACATATTTGTGATTATTAGCCAATATTAAAATGCATATCATTTAGGTTTTAACATAATTGTCTGCATCTATTGCCTAGGTCATAATGCTAGAGAGAAAAATAATCACTCTCAATAGAAGTGCATAATAGGAAAGATGAGGAAGGAGACTAAATTATTGATATATATCATTATTCATCTTGGTGCACATGCATCCAACTATGGAGGGAGCTTTCAAGGTAGAAGCATATGTACTTGGAGATGCATTGAAGAACTCTTAGGGTAAAATTTTAGCCCTTATGCAAAGAAAAGTTGATTCTCATCTTATCACAAAGGTATTGGTGCAACATGTATTCATACACAAACAAATACATGTCACACCCATAGTAAGTATTCAACCAAACATTGTAAATAGTAAGTGTTTATAGTACATTAAGGATGAGTAAATTGAATTTATTTACATAACTAATTTTATCATGTTTAGAGAAATATACCCTTCGAATTGTTGTGAGTGGCAAAATGTTGAGAGCTTTATAAGTGCTTTCAAGTGGTACCATATCAAAATTGGTTCACAACTTTTTGAGGGGTATACACTCGAGCAGGTTGTAGAGGACCTTGTTTTTTTCTATGATTCCAAGTACATATGACTCAAGGTTGAGAATATGGAAACCTTGAGCATATGCGTATAAAGGGCTTGTTTTTTTTTGATAATTCAATGTACATACTAACCAAGATCAAGAATATGGAACCTTGGAGCATATGCATGTACAAAATCTTGATAGGCTAAGGTTGGCTCAAAGAATATAGACCTAAACTAGTTTGTCCCAATTGAAATTTTTACACATATATTCAAGGAATGTAAGGGTTTGAGATGCACTAAAAGTACGTACTAGTAAAAAGTGCATTAGAGGATTTTAATGAGAATTCTGGGCAAAACTTGGATGTTACAAATCACTCATAGTCTTGACACAATACAATATTGAGTCACAATAAGAGGCATGACTTTTAGGTAATATTTAATACTCTACACTAAATATATTATCACTTTAGGATTGTTTTGCTAAATTTCCTTTTTAATTACAAGTACATTGTTGTACAATAAACTTATGCTTGGCATTCAAGTATAACAAGTGAAGTGTTCAAGGGTGAATGGTTGTGCCTTGATTAAGACACATGTGACTATACAACTATACATGTTATTGTCATTTGTGAAGATCATGAGTCCCAAGTGTTGCAAATGGAGGATGATTTGGCCCTTGAGTATAATATGCTAGCAAAAAATCACAATGTTAATGGAGAATCAAACTGTTGTTGCTAACTCTAATATTTCAAATTAGATGGTAGGAAGATTTGAAGCCAAGCTAAGAGTACATCTACCGATCTCCTTTGTTTGATAGTTTAGATGTTGGAAGATTTAGGAGCATTAGTTAGATAAGTAGTATGTTGTTTTTCATTAGTAAGATGTATTAAGATTGGAGAATATGAAAAAAGAAGGAAATGATAAGCCTATGTAATAACCAGGAAACATGGGAACAGAGAGAGAAAGGATAAAAGATTTTTAATGCCCGAGAAGGAAAATTAATATCAAGGGAGAAAAAAGAGAAACAAAAGGTGAGAAAGGGGGAAGAGAGAGCTCATTTGCACACTGAGAGATTGAGAGAGAGATAGAGAGCTATTGGTCAAGAGGTAGCAACAACACCAATCTATGGTATTAGTACACTTGTGTGTTCCATGAATGCTCTTGGTCCTCTATGATGTTTATTGCATGGAGTTAGAACCCTGGGTGCATCAATAGGTAGTGCATTGGATTGGTTTGATCGAATCCTTGACATTCATTATTTTTTCTCCGCCACTCAAATGGTGGCCCATAGGCCTCAGACACTTGAGGAGCTTTAGTCCACTTGAATGTCCGACTCAAATGGTCCACTTGGACTTGGATGTCTGAGCAACCCAAGTCCACTCGGACACTCAAATAGTCCATTCGGACTCAAATAGTTTGAGTCTAACCACTCGGACACGCACAACGCCCACTTGGATAGTCGAGTCTGGGACTTAGATGGGTTGTCTAGAACACAAATTTTGACCATTTTTGATCACTCCAAGACTTGTTAGGGCCAACATCTAGTTGCCTCGTACTCCAAGTTTGAACCTAGATCTATAGACGAGACCACATAGCTGATTGTCCCCAGAACTTAAACCCAATAGTTCAGGAGTGACTGAAATTACTAATCATGGGCTGCTTGCTCCTAATAGAGACTCAAGTTGATTCGTGTGAAAGAGCTTAACGAGGTTCACATGATCCTAGCCATCTCTCAGGTAGAAACAGAACGGGAGGCAATGCTGATAGGAAAAGAGCCTTTAGAAGCAAATCTTACAATGAGCAAGTTGCTCACGAATCTATTGCTAGATAACATCAATGTCAAGAAAAATGGGGTAGCCTTGGCAACATCATTGCTAGCTGGACTGGGAGTTACCCTAAATACCAGAAGCCAAATAAAGATACCCATAGTTTCCAAGCAACTCAATAAATATCAAGTAGGCAATGATCCCTACAACTTTGTCGAGCACTTTGAGCACGTGTGTGAGGCTAACAACCTCATCAATCCCACTCAATGGACACAAGTGTTCGGTCGTATTTGCTTAGGAGACAAGGGACAAACTTGATTTACCAGTCTAGATAATGTCAAATGCAATAATTTCAACACTCTAAAGGATCTCTTCATTAAGAGATTCTCAGAGGCAGGATACTCTGATAACCTCATTGTTAAACTGATGAATGTTAGCCAAAAAGACAAAGAGGACATACGAGACTATGTCACTCACATGAGGAGTCTCCATATAAGAGAATACCTATAGCTGAGCAACCCAATGAGAGAGCAATCTCATCATATTCATCAATGGAATTCGAAGTGAATAACTCTATAAGGCCTTAGTGAGCAACTTGAATCTGCAAAGGGATGTGCTGGTAAGAGTCCTTGAGGAGGCTATACAAGTGGATGACTTAGTCACAGAGACAAGCTCTAGGGCTATGCAACAAGAGAACAAAATGTTTAGAAATGTCGAGAGAACCGTGACACTTAGCAAAAAATCAGCCCCTAGCAAGCAAGATAAAGGAAATAATATAGACCAGACCCAAGCGATAGCTGATCTAAAGTTAGAGTTGACCAGACTAAAGGAGTCATTGTGAAGGCCATTGTGACCTCACGTTGTTGGAGGGGTTTTAGTCAAAAGGTCATATCCACTGGGAATCAGAGAGAGAAGGAAGTAGAGAATAGGAGATAGAAGAGAAGAAAAAGAATAGACAAGAGGTACACAAGATAAAGACAAAGCTAAATGAATCAAAGCACTATGTATTGAAAAACCATGAGAAGAAGAGAAACAAAATCCTTGTCTGAGACTACTCAAAAAAGTGATCTCCAAGCATTAGATCTCTTAGACCTCCCTGACAGACCAAAAACATGCACCAAACATTAGCTTCTTCTCTATTGCTCAGACATCTGCTTAGAATTCTCCAAGATTGCTCCTTCTTCTTTGTCCTGGTCTCCAGAGTGCTGCTATTTGAAAATTGCAATTGCACGCCGTGTGAATTTGGAAGCCCCTTTTTTTTTTCATGAGAGCTCCCAAAATTGGCTAAAAAGCCACAGGCTTTTTGCATGTCACCCTATTCTAGAAGTTTTCTATACCATTTTAGGACATTTACAAGAAATAATATCCAAAATATCAAAAATAAACTAAAATTATCCAAAAATCTAGTATTTTGGAACTATCCATACTATGGACACTAACACTATATAGCATTGACTCTCTAGATCAATAAGAAAGTCAGATGATGTTGCACTTAAAGATTTTTCACATATTGTGTTCACATAGGGGCATGACAATGTGCACTGTGTGCATTGTTGTGGAGGGAACCACCTACCATCTAAGTGTTCAAATCCTAGATCTCGGCCTTGTGCCAACTCCGAAAGATTCAAGTATAACATTATGTGTTGTGGATTGTTAAGACGGTTGCAATATCATCAACCCTATACTTAGCCATACTATCTAGGAGTTAGACATCCTTACTTTGGAAGGGGAGCCCCTTTGGCTCTACTCATCGCTCCAAGGATTGACATCAACCCAATAGGAATTCCTAGACCACTAGGACCTATAATGACCCATCCGGCAAGCAATACCACCCCAATGCACTTTGTAGAGGAATCACTAGAGGAAGACTCATACGCGAACCCTTATGTATCTTATGATGATGAGGAGGGTAATCCCATATAGATGGACTTTAGGCTTGTGCCATGGTCATGGATTTAGGCAAAGGAAGAGGTAGAGGCATGGGAGGAGGTTAGAACCATGAGCCCATAGCATGTTAGACATGTGGCTACCATTCAGGGCATATCTCATCCCGTTGCCCTGAAAAGGAGCAAGCAAATAGAGAGAAGGCCAACTTGAGGTGTCCCAAATGTGGAGTCACACACCTATTCGCCAATTACCATAGGCAAAAACCCTCCACTAGTTTGGCAATTGTGTCATTTGTGCTACTTGAGCACTTTTGTATCGATTCACCTGACAAGAATGCCAAACCCATCCCCATAAATGTCATGCAATGAGCCCAAATGAAGTAGGCTAATATTTTATTACCTAGACCTAGCAATCTAAATGCAACCTCTATAGGGAAGAAGAGTCAACGAAGGAGAAGAAAGTCGATGCAAAAATAATGTTCAAAATAGAGAGTGCAACTACTTTAACCAAGGGAAAGCAGGTTACTGATGCAGAAGTAGAAACACATACTTTTAAGATGAGGAAAAAGGGAAGTGCTAAGGTTGGAGAGTACCCCGATCCTAACCAGCAACTAAAGGCTATGGACAAGGTCAAAGAATTGATAAAAGAAGTGCAAGCTCACTTGCAAGATGTTGAATCTATCATTGAGGACAAGATTAATGAACTCTCAACCATGAGCCCATCAGTCTCTCCCACATACTTAAGAGGAGGAGAGGCAACATCATCACATGCTCAACAACATAGGCAAAACATGGATGCCATGAATAGATGAATTACTCAAGAGCATTATCATGAAGCCCATGAAGCAAAGGAGGGAAAGACGATTGGCAATTTGCTAAACACGCTTATATCAACTCCTGTAACATTGCCACAAGGAGAATTGCTTACTAGGGAGACCTTGAATGAGGAATGCTTGAGTGATAGAGGATTGGGGCAATGACCTAATATTCTTAGGTAATATATTAGAAGTAGTGCGAGTAGAGATGGACACTTGGAAAGCCTCACTAGTGGACCTAGATTCCATCTTTGCCATGCTAAAGGGTGACCTAAGGCCAAAATAGATTATGGACCTATACAAAGTACATTCATTGTCTTGAGGATGAGCGCGATTGGATGCATGTATTGACAACCATTGATCTACCATTCTCGGATGATGAGGATGAATATAGGCAACAAGTTGTAGACTCAGCTAGCAAAGCCAAAAAAGCCACAACTTTTAACCTACCCACAATGCCCTTATGCATCATGTCCATGAGCTCCATTAGTCGATTGACACCAATCACCTATCATGTTTTGGCTAACAAACTAGAATTCCATAGAATCCTTGAGTACCTATTAAGTGAGCTAGCTGGCAATCCAACTACAAACCTAAAGCCCCTTAAGTATATCATGGAGAGTAAAGAGTGGTGATGGACTAAGGTACATGACTTAAACCTATTGTACAACTAGGCTCTTATTACAAGTGACAAAAACTTGAGGACAAGATCCCTGAAAACAATGCACATTTTGAGTACAAGGATTCCAATGATGAGTATGAAGACTGCTATTCCAACAATGAGGAAAGCGAAGATGAAGTGGAGACAATAGAATATGGCACGAATGGGAGAGTAATTGACCAAATCAGAGTGGACTCCAAAACTTGAGAGATCAATGCTTTTAGAGTGAACGAAGGAGTTGCCAAGGTAGATTGCAATTGAAATTGGCTAGATACCTAGAGCTAGTAGTTTATGAGCAAGTGGGATTAGTCGTCTAGCATGGACCACATCATTATTTGGAGTAGAGTCAGTCTTAGCAACAGGGGAGACAACCTCTTCAAGTGAGGATTGCGAGTACAAATCCAAGTCAGAGTTATGCTCTAATAGTGACCCCAAAATGCCTCAATCACCTAGAACCAAATGGACCAAGGGGGACCTCCTTGTCCATCTAAGGTGCAAGAGGCTAAAGAAAGAGAGAAGAATTGTTGAAGTCTTTAGAAGCTAATAGATGAAAGAAACCCTAGGACTTGTCCAAGCGCTTCAGAAAGTTTAAGAAGGGTGATTGAATAGTAGTGTTGGTAGGAGCCAAGTGGAAAGGGTAGGAGCCAAGTGGAAAGGGTAGGCAAGTGAACCCATCAAAGGACTAGCCAAAGTTAAGGAAGTCAACTTGGCAAGGGAAGGGGACAAGCCTTGAACCTTGTACATAGTAGGTGACCTAACTAAGTAGGAAGAAACTAACCTCATAAACCTTTTAAGGGAATTATTTGACATATTTGCATGGTCCTTAGAGGAGTTAAGAGGAATAGATCCAAGTATCGTGATTGATAATATTCCCATGACCCTGATGCAGTACCAATTAAGCAATGACCATACGCAATGAACCCTAAGCGTGCACATGCAGTGAAGGAAGAGATTGATAAGCTACTAAATACAGGATTTATTTATGAGATAGAGCATACAGACCACGTATCACCCATAGTGATAGTCATAAAAAAGAATGGAAAAATTCGAGTGTGCATAAACTATAAAAAGGTCAATGTAGCTACAAAGAGGGACAACTACCCACCATTACCATACACTGAGCACACGCTAGAGAGAGTGGTAGGAAAGGAAGCCTGCAGTTTCCAAGATGGCTTTCAAGCTATAACCAAGTGCAATTCCACTCATATGACAGGCACAAGATGACATTTGCCAGTGAATGGGAGGACTTTGCCTACATAGACATGCCATTTGGGTTGACAAATGCCCCTACTACCTTCCTGCACCTCATGTGTGCCATCTTCAAGGACATGCTCAAAAAATGGTTGGAGGTATTTGTTGATGACTTATGCACCCACACCAAATGGGAAGATCACTTAGAAAAGCTATGGATAATCTTTGAATGGTGTAGGCAATATAGTCTCTCACTAAGCCCCTTAAAGTGTCAATTTTGGGTGAAGCATAGTTGTATTTTAGGGCATGTTGTGTCGAGGGATGGGATAGCCACAAAATCCTCAAAGGTCAGGGTAATTGTAGACCTTTCCCCTCCGGCCAACTTCAAGGGAGTTCAATGCTTCTTAGGCCACATAGGGTACTACCGGCAATTTGTGCTAAAATTGATGCTAGAACTTTGTACAAGCCTTTGATAGTATTTGAGTGGACTGAAGAGTGTCAGTAAGCCTATGAAAGGCTTAAATAGGATCTAACTTCAGCTCCTATCCTAGGAGCCCCAGATTGGACCATTACCTTCCATGTGCACATTGATGCATCAAAGTTTGCTGTGGGGATAGTGTTGTGCCAACTTGGTGAGCATAACCTTGATTATCTAGTGAGCTTTGTTAGAAGACAACTCACTGGTACAAAAATGAAATATTCCACAACAAAGAGGGAAGGGTTAGCCATGGAATTTGCTGTAAAGAAGTTTAGATATTATCTTCTAGTGATACCCTTTACGTTCTTTGTGGATCATTGTTACCGTGTTTCCCGCAGCACAGAGGAGCAAAAAATGAAAAAAAAAAGGAAATAGCCAAAAAGGCGCCTTGATCGGTAACCAGACCCTGAAAAATTTAAATGTTTGGGCACGACCCTCAAAAAGTCTCAGTGTCGCCCGGAGGCAACAAAAGAGTAAAAGGCGCACCATTAAATATGGAAGCGCTCCCAAATCCTTGTAAAAGAGCGCTAGGCTCGCTCCTGTGCAAATTGTATGCATTAGTTGGGAATAGGATGAAATTAGAGTGGTGAGAAATGGAAAAAAGGGCCTAGGCTACGGCCGGCCATGTAAAAAAGGAAAAAGGGGATGATCGCCCAAAAAGGATTTAGGGCTTTGTATATAAAGTTGAAAAGTGAATGAGAAGCTCATTCTTTTGGTGTGTGGCAAAAAGAGTCTTCTTCTTCCTCTCTTCTTCTCTCCTTCTTGCTTGTGTGTGCTCTTGAGAGAGGGAGTGTGAGAGTGTGAGGGAGTGAGTGTGTGTGGGAGTGAGGGATCAAGAGGGCGAAGCTCTTCACCATCTCCTCTTCTCTTCTTCTCTTCTCTTCTCTTCTCTTGCATGCGCGGCTATGGAAGATGGAGCTTGGAGATGGAGGAGGCTTGAGGATGCTTGAGCTAGCATCAAGAATCGTGGAGCTACCGGAGTGCAAGAGAGAGGAGGGTGCTCGATCAAGCATCAAGGTAAGCTCATTACACTCGTAGGATCGACGGCGCGTCGGCTAGGTGAGAGATAGCCATTAGAGCTCGCTTGGGACGCTTGAAACAATAAGCGATCCGTGGGTCTTGGCGGTTGAGTGAAAGCTCCCACATTTTGGTTCCATTGCTGGGACCAACGGATTCAAGCTTGAGCACTTGTGCGCCTCATATCGAGCATCGAAGTAGGGTATTCATCCCCGAAACGGAGCTTGAGATAGGTAGGAAGTTTGGGTGTTTTTGATCTTCAAAACAGGTAAGTATTTTGGGATATTCTGGTTGTTTGATGATTGAAAAACATGGAGAAATTAGTTATTTTTTTATTTTGATTTGTGTTGCATTTAGAGTAGGTTAATAGTAGGAAATCGCATCCAAGAGGCATAGGGTTTGCTGCTATAAAATAGGGAGAAAATCAGGGAAAGCAGGTGGAAAATGGAGGAAATGCACATTTGAATGTGTAGGAATCGTAAGGAGAGTGATCGGTAACATCCGGGTAATGTCCAGTAGGGTTATAAGTTCTTGAAGGGCAAGGGAATCCTCATTTGCAACCATCTTAGAGAGAGAGAGAGAGAGAGAGAGAGAGAGAGAGAGAGAGAGAGAGAGAGAGAGAGAGAGAGAGAGAGAGAGAGAGAGAGAGAGAGAGAGAGAGAGAGAGAGAGAGCTTGGGCGACTTGTTCGATCGATCAGGGCAAGGAGTGACGTTGCTATCGGTGATCCCCAAGTATATAGATCTCTCCCCCATCACTCCAACATTATTCCTGGTGAATCTTGTAGTCTATAATAATCGATATCTTAAGATTTTGGTCGAAAGTGCATTCCGATCGATGGAATCGGACACCCGATTCAGTGTTCGATTTTGAGAATCGGACGTTCGGACAATCGTCCGATCGGACCAACCCGATTGATTTGGGGACTCGGACCACTCGGACACTCGGACCAACCCCGTCCGATTGGATGCTTAGCCCGATCATCCGATCGAGGAAATCGGACTCATGAATTAGGACACGTAAGCAATCAGACCACACACCTGGTCTGATCGGACCACTTGTTCGATCTTCGAAAATCGAACACTTAACCTCGTCCGATCCTGAGACTCGGACGGCTTAAACTTGGACCCACTTGGTCCGATTCCTAGAATCAGACCACTGGTAAATCGGACGTCCGATTCTCAGAGTCGGACACACCCTTAGGCAAAAAAAAAAGGGAAAAACATAAAAAATTGACCCCCACGATTGACTGGAAGCGCAACCTGCTCCAGGACAACATGGCGAACGCCTTGTAGGCAGTTCCCAACGTAGGAGTCAAGACCAAGGGACAGGGGGATAGTGTTGGAGCACTCCCCAGCAACCTAACGTGTTGAGAATGAAAATCCAATTGGAGGACCTATGATCGACCCCCTAGTGAACGGCAAGAAGCAGCGCAGACCCTAGAACCCACTAGAACGGCCAGGACTTGAGCAACGAAGCTTATCAGGCCCGAAACAAGCGAGAGTGTGTAAGACGCTGAGGAATTGCTTGTGGCACTCACATTGAATTTCCGCACTTGAAGTACACTTAAGAAAGATGAAAGCTTGATTGGGCATAAGTGCATGAGAAACGACACACTCACCGAGTGACCATAAATTGAGGTTTGTATTCAATAACCAAAGGAACTCACTCAGATAAACCACTCAAGGAACCCACCAATAAGAGAGGACCCAAGACATAGACAAACCATCGAAGCGCAGGGTAGGACCAAGCAAGGAGCGCCAACAATGAGGATCTGTCAAGTCTATTCACCCTGATCGATAGCGTAGTGGAGCGCAAGAACTCAACCATGACGGAAGAGAGCTCCAACCATCAGTTTAGTGAGGAGCTTGATTTGAACATATTCCCAGATGCTATTCAATAGCTGGTGAGCAAATACGATGTGCATGCCCGGTACGAGCACCGTGGCAAAACAATAGACGCAATGATTGCAGATCTAGAGGAGGAGAGAAGGCTAGCCCGCAAGGCATTGCAAGGCATAGCCGAGTACAATAGGGATCAGCAGGCTAGGAGCCAAAGGCAAAGCATAGAGCTGCATGAGGTGCAGCGAGTGCTAAACTTGGCTGGCTGAAACCAAACGGACCATGAGAGAGCACTGGAGGGAGACTTGACGTTGAGCAAGCTCCTCATGAAACGACTGCTCGATAATACCGTAGTAGAGCAGAGTGCCACCGCACTAGCGACGTCGCTGCTCGCAGGATTAGGGGCAAACCAAGGCTCAAAGAGCCATGCCAAAATACCCGTTGTTGCCAAGCAACTCGATAAGTACCAACCTCAGGACGACCCATACAACTTTGTTGAGCAGTTTGAGCAAGTCTGCAAATCCAACGGCCTCAACAACCAAACTCAATGTTCGCTTGTCTGATAGTTTTGACTTGATCATCCATGTCTTCTAGCCTTTTCTTAGAAGCCTCAATGGCACTCGAGATGGAAAAACTATTTTTGCATTCATCAGTCAGTTTGATGATTACTTTCATGAGGAAACATACGTTGAAAAAGATAAAATCAAGTGTGTCACTAATCATTTAGTGGATAGAGCATCTCTTTGGTGGACGGTGATTCGTAAGAGTATAGATTGTCCCGCTACCTGGGAGAATTTCAAGACGAAGTTTATGCAGAATTTCCTTCCTCCACAATTCCATGTAAAAGCCATAAAGCAATGGGACCTTCTTCAGCAAAGAGATCGTGAGCCTATTCCTCAGTACACCGAACGCTTTTGGAATGCATTACTCCAATTAGGCATGCTTGAAGACGTACTTGAAGCGACTCACAAGCGCAAGTATATGTATGGATTACTTGGGAATTACTACGCTGAAGTCAATATGTTCAAGCTTGCAACTCTTGAAGATGCAATTTCTTTAGCTCATGACACTGAAGACAAGCTTCGAGGAAGAGACAAGCGTCCACAACAATTTCAAGCAAATGGTAACTATGGTTCTAAGCAATTCAATTCAAATTTTAGAAGATTCAATCAAGGTCATTTTCCTTCATCATCTTTCCGTAAGTCTTGGACAAAACCACCTGCTTTGTCATCGAATACCAATCAAAACTCTAAGCCATCTTCACAACCAAATCCTAATATTCCTAGACTTCCTGCCATTGCAAACAATGTATCTAAAGCCAAACCTATAGTGTGTTACAAATGCCATCAACCTAGACATCTAGCAGCCAATTGCCAATCGAAGAAGCCACATGTCCATATCAACTATCTTGGAGCAATGGAAAATGAAGAACATGAGGAAATGCCTGACTTTATGGAAGATGAAGACGACATTACTACTCCTTCGGATACTTTACCAGGTATGCCAACTCCACATTCTTTGTTGACAATGAAATGTTTAGTGCATGGAAAAGAAAAGATCATTTTGCATGATGATGTTAGTACACATGATTTTATTTTTGCAAAGTTAGTGAAAGAATTGAAATTACAAACTGTTCCTACGCATTATCGCATTAAAGCAGCATTCTTAGGCACAAGGTATAATGGAACACAAGAGGTGCATGATCTAGAAATTCAAATTGGTGAATATACTGAAAGAAGGAATTTTCTAGTTGTACCATTACAGTCCAGTGATATTATTTTAGGTATGCCTTGGCGTCATCAGCATAATCCTGATATAGATTATTCCACGCATTCAATTAATATTCATTTTCAAGGAAAACATATTACATTGTATGGTATGCATGCATCTAATGCTTTTCCACTTCTTACTCATACTCAAGCTAAACGTGCATTACGCAAAAGTAGTAAATCTTATCTAATTTGGGTGAATGAACTGCAAGCTAAAGAAAAACATATGCACCCTAGGCATAAAGAATTTCTTGCACAATTTAAAGACTGTTTTGCTGAAGATCTACCACTTGGCTTACCTCCTTCACGTCCTGAAGACCACAAAATAGATTTAATTCCTGGTACACAACCACCTTGTAAAGCACCATATAGGCATAACCAGATAGAGCAAAAAGAAATTCAAAATCAAGTTGAGGAATTACTAAATAAAGGATTGATTAGACCTAGTAGTTCTCCATTTGGTGCACCTGTTTTGTTGGTAAAGAAGAAGAATAATACTTATCGTATGTGCATTGATTATTGTGCCCTAAATAAGATTACTGTAAAGAATTGATATCCAATTCCTAGAGTCGATGATCTTATGGATAAACTACAAGGTTCTGCCATATTTAGTAAAATAGATCTTAAATTTGGTTATCATCAGGTGAGATAAGATAAGTCTAACATATTCAAGACTGCATTTAGAACACAATTTGGTCACTATGAATTTTTAGTAATGCCTTTTGGATTGACTAATGCACCTGCTACATTTAGTAGAATGATGAATCGCATATTTTTGAAATATCAGCATTGTGTTATTGTATTCTTTGATGATATCTTGGTTTTTAGTAAAAATGAGAAAGAACATTATGAACATCTGTCTTTGGTTTTCAAGTTGTTGAAAGATAATCGATTGTATGCTAATCTGGAAAAGAGTGAGTTATTTCAAACAGAAATTGAATATTTAGGTCATATTGTGTCATCAGATGGTATTAAGGTTGACCCTAAGAAGATAGAAGCAATATTGAACTGGCCAATACCTAAAAATGTGCATGAGTTACGTTCTTTTCTAGGTCTTACTAGTTTTTACAGGAAATTTGTGCGAAATTTTTCATTACTTGCTTTGCCTTTGACTAAACTTTTAAAGAAAGGTATTGTTTATCATTGGTCTGATAATCAACAAAAATCCTTTGATTTATTGAAACATGCATTAACCCATGCTCCTGTATTAAAACTACCTGATTTTAATAGACCATTCTTTTTAGTAGTTACTGATGCTAGCGGATCTGGAATAGGAGCCGTACTTATGCAAGATAATCATCCCATAGCCTATTCTAGTTGTAAACTGAAACCCTCCGAACTTAAATATTCCACATATGATAAAGAATTATTAGCTGTGGTACAAGCTTTAAGACAATGGAAACATTACTTAATGGGTTTTGAGTTTATGATTAAGACTGATCAACAAAGTATTAGACATTTACTTAGTCAACCTCAAATATTTGACTGACATATCAAATGGGCAGCTTTTATTCAGAGTTTTCATCCCAATATTCAATATCAACCAGGTAAAGAAAATGTAGTGGCCGATGCATTAAGTAGAAGACCGACCATTCATAATATCTCTGTTATATCATTTGATTCTCTAATTCCTATGAAAAATACTTATCATCAGGACATTACTTTTCATGCTGATTGGAATAAATTAGTTGGAAATAACTCGATTCCTATTGATTCACTGTCTTACAATGATGGATTCATGTTTTATGAAAAAAGATTATGTGTTACAGTTCCATTCAGATCTTTTGTTTTGAATGAGATTCATTGTCCTCCATATCAAGGTCATAGAGGTATTATATCTACTTTGCGTACATTGACTGAAGATTTTTATTGGCCACATATGGACACTGATGTATCTAACTTTGTTTCTGAATGTTTGATTTGCCAAAGAGTTAAGAGACATCATGGTAAACAGTATGGATTACTTATGCCTTTATCTATTCCATCAAGACCATGGGAACAGATTTCTATGGATTTTATTACTGGTTTACCTAATACTAAAGCTAACCATGATATGATTTGGACTGTAGTAGACAGGTTTAGTAAACAAGCATATTTCATTCCATGTAAGAAAACTTTAACAGCATCTCAGGCAGCACAATTGTTTTTGAAAACTGTTTTCACTAATCATGGATTACCAAAAGTTATTATTTCTGACCGTGATTCTAGATTTTGTAACAACTTTTGGATTACTTTGTTTGCTAATCTAGGAACAAAGATTGATTTTTCATCTACATTTCATCCTGAAACTAATGGACAAACAGAAGCCACTAACAATACTATTTTAGATCTTTTACGTGCTTACACTATTTCTAAACCACAGACATGGGACACACATTTATATTTACTGCAGTTTGCATATAACAATACACCACACACATCTACAAAGAAAGCACCGTTTGAAGTGATTTATGGTTATAGATTGTCTACACCTGTTGCATCTTTATCAAATAGAATTCAGAGTGCTGATGATATTGCTAATATACATGCTACTATTTTTGATGAGGTTAAAGACATGATTGCCAAAGCCCAGCAATCATATACAAAACAAGCCAATAAGAAAATACATGCAATGAATTTCAAAGTTGATGACTATGTTTGGTTGAGAATAGAAAAATGTAGATTACAAAGTGTAGATAAATACCTAGTTGTGAAATTAGCACCTAGATTCTATGGACCATTTAAGATCATTCACAAAATCAATGACAATGCATTCAAGTTAGAATTACCACCTCACTGGAAAATTCACAACACATTTCACATTAGTTTATTACGACCCTTTAGAGGCCAATTACCTGTACACCTTGTTTATGAAAACCCGCCTTTATTAGATGAACAAACTGAAATACTTGAACCTGAAGCTATCCTAGATACTGACTTTATGACCACTAGAACAGGCCGAAGATATTCTAGATATTTAGTCAAGTTTAAAAACCATCCTGTTGAAGAGGCCCAATGGATGCACGCTAGAGACTTAAATGCTTTTCCCACTCTATTAGCTCCACATTGAGCTAATAGCAATTGAGGACAATTGCTATCCCACCCTGTGGATATGATGCCAGGAGGCATATTTCACGGTGGATTCTGTGAGGTTTTACGGTGGATTCTGTAAACTTTGTTGACTGGGGCTCATACACAAAGTGGATTCTTTGTGCAAGAACTTGATGGGGATGCCTATCCTTTTCGGGCATTTCATTAATTTAGTGTGTACATGGGTGATTCCGCAAAATATATATTAAATTAATAAACGTTTATGAGTTTAGAGTGTGCACTCGTAATAAATTAAGGTTAGGATTGATTTCTAACCATTTGATTTATTTATGTAGCTGAAGACTGCTAGGTATTCACTTTTGTCGGTTTAATTGTATTATTTTACTAACGATTGTGAATGCTTCAGTTGATGTGTAGAGATAGCAGCAGTGGCAGAGGAAAGCATTGGAGGATAGCGTGTATTCGAGTTATCACTTATATTTTGATGGGCGCATACCTTAGGCATGGCGCCTATATTTTGTCGTGCCTATTTATTGAGGCGTTGGATATTTATTTATTATTTTGTATGCGCATGGGTGCACGATTATGATATTTGTATTTGGACATTGTATTGGGTATGCCTGACTCTTTGGGCACCCACCCATTAGCTTTATTTCTATTTTGTGCTAAAGCAAATTCAAAAGCCAAAAAGCGTGCTATTTTGTAATCTGGGCTATTATTTGAGCTTGAAGATGATTAATACATAAAATACATGCTTTGTGGAGTGCTCACACTGGTGCGCAGATCGGTTGCAGATAGCTCACATGGTGAATCCCGGAAGGTCCCCAAGAACAAAGTACTCTACCTTTTTGCACAAAAACCTATGTAAAAGCATGCACGACAAGAGGCAAGAGACAAATTGGGTTCAATCTCCCCCATGCCTTGTGTGAGCGCTTCACAAAGCATGTATTTTATGTATATTTCCAATCTTCATGCTCAATAATAGCCCAATTACAAAAATATGACAAGCTTTTTAGCTTTTGAGTTTGCTTTCTACAAAAATAGGAAAATAAAGCTAATGGACGGTGCCCATAGTGTCTGGCACGCCCAATCTCAATGTCCAAATAGAAATAATATATCCAGGCGCATAAGCGCATACAAAATAATAATAAATAATCGATGTCTCAATAGGCATAACAAAATATAGGCGTGACGCCTATCAAAATATAGTCCAAAGGTCGAAAATCCGCTAGACTCCAATGCTTTCCTCCGCCACTGCTGCTATCTCTACACATCAACTGAAGCATTCACAATCGTTAGTAAAATAATACAATTAAACCAACAAAAGTGAATACCTAGCAGTCTTCAGCTACATAAATAAATCAACTGGTTAGAAATAAATCCTAACCTTAATTTATTACGAGTGCGCACTCTAAACTCATAAACGTTTATTAATTTAATATGCATTTTGCGGAATCACCCGCTATAGAATCACCCATGTACACACTAAATTAATGAAACGCCGGAAAAGGACAGGCGTCCCCATCAACTTCTCGCACAAAGAATCCTCTTTGTGTATGAGCCCCGGTCATCTAAGTTTACGGAATCCACCGTAAAACCTCACGAAATCCACCGTGGAATATGCCTCCTGGCATCATACCCCCGGGGTGGGATAGGAATTGACCTCAATTGCTATTAGCTCAATGTGGAGCTAACAGAGTGGGGAAAGCATTTAAGTCTCTAGCGTGCATCCATTGTGCTTCCTCTACAGGATGGTTCTTAAATTTTACTAGATATCTAGAATACCTTCGGCCAGTTCTAGTGGTCATGTAGTCAGTGTCTATGATGGCTTCTGGTTCAAGTATTTCAGTCTCTTCTTCTAGTAAAGGTGGGTTTTCATAGACAGGGTGGATAGGTAATTGGCCTCTAAATGGTCTCAATAAACTAATATGAAATGTATTATGAATTTTCCAATGAGATGGCAATTCTAACTTGAATGCATTGTCATTAATCTTATGAATGATTCTAAATGGTCCATAGAATCTAGGAGCTAATTTGACAACTGGATGTCTATCTACACTTTGCAGTCTATGCTTTTCTATTCTAAGCCAAACATAATCATCAACTTTGAAATTCATAGCTTGTCTTTTCTTGTTGGCTTGTTTGGTATATGATTGTTGGGCTTTAGCAATCATATCCTTAACCTCATCAAAAATACTATTATGCATAACAGCAATATCATCAGCACTCTGTATTCTATTAGACAAAGATGCAACAGGTGTAGATAATCTATATCCATATATAACTTCAAAAGGTGCTTTCTTTGTAGATGTGTGCGGTGTATTATTGTAAGCAAACTGTAATAAATGTAAATGAGTATCCCATGTCTGAGGTTTAGAGATAGTGTATGCACGTAAAAGATCTAAAATAGTGCTATTTGTGGCTTCTGTTTGTCCATTTGTTTCTGGATGAAATGCAGATGAAAAATCAATCTTTGTGCCTAGATTTGCAAACAGTGTAATCCAAAAATTATTACAAAATCTAGAATCTCGATCCGAAATAATCACTTTTGGCAATCCATGGTTAGTAAAAACAGTTTTCAAAAATAACTGTGCTGCTTGTGATGCTGTTAAAGTTTTCTTACATGCAATGAAATATGCTTGCTTACTAAATCTATCTACAATTGTCCAAATCATGTCATGGTTAGATTTAGTATTTGGTAAACCAGTAATGAAATCCATAGAAATATGTTCCCAAGGTTTAGATGGAATAGACAAAGGCATTAATAATCCATACTGTTTACCATGATGTCTCTTTATTCTTTGACAAATCAAACATTCAGAAACGAAATTAGATACATCTGCATCCATATGCGGCCAATAAAAATCTTCAGTTAACATGCGTAATGTAGAAATGATACCTCTATGACCTTGATATGGGGGACAATGAATTTCATTCAAAACAAAAGATCGGAATGGAATAGTAACACACAGTCTCTTTTCAAAGAACATAAATCCATCATTATATGGCAATGAATCAATAGGAATGAAATTATTGTGAACTAATTTTTGCCAATCAGAATGAAAAGTAATATCCTGGTGATATGTGTCTTTCATAGCAATCAAAGAATCAAAAGATATGATGGAAATATTATGAATTGCAGGTCTTCTACTCAATGCATCGGCAACTACATTTTCTTTTCCAGGTTGGTATTGAATGATAGGATGGAAACTTTGAATGAATGAAGCCCATTTGATATGACGGTCAGAAATTTGGGGTTGGCTAAGTAGATGTCTAATGCTTTGCTGGTCAGTCTTTATCATGAATTCTGAACCCATTAAATAATGCTTCCATTGTTTTAATGCTTGTACAATTGCTAAAAGTTCTTTGTCATAAGTGGAATATTTAAGCTCAGAGGGTTTCAGCTTAGAACTAGAATATGCTATTGGATGGTTGTCTTGCATTAATACGGCTCCTATTCCTGATCCGCTAGCATCGGTTACAACTAGAAAGAATGGTCTATTAAAGTCAGGCAATTGTAGAACAGGGGCATTGGTTAATGCATGTTTCAGTAAATCAAAGGATTTCTGCTGATTTTCAGTCCATTGATAAACAATTCCTTTCTTAAGAAGTTTGGTTAATGGTAAAGCAAGTAATGAGAAATTACGTACAAACTTCCTATAGAAATTAGCAAGACCAAGGAATGAGCGTAATTCATGTACATTTTTAGGAACATGCCAATGCAATATTGCGTCAATTTTCTTAGGATCAACTTTAATTCCTTCTTTTGATACAATATGACCTAGATATTCTATTTCTGTCTTAAAGAATTCACTCTTTTCAGGATTTGCAAACAATTGATTTTCTTTTAGTAATTGAAAAACTAATGATAAATGCTCATAATGCTCTTTTTCACTTTGACTGAACACTAAAATATCATCAAAGAAAACAATCACACAATATTGATATTTTAGAAAAATACGGTTCATCATTCTACTGAAAGTAGCAGGTGCATTCTATGCTCTTGCGGACTACAGTCCACCAAAGTGATGCTCTGTCTATCAGATGATTAGTAACACACTTGATTTTATCTTTTTCGGGATAAGTTTCCTCATGGAAACAGTCATCAAACTGGCTAATGAATGATAAAACAGTCTTTCCTTCTCTTATGCCATTGAAAGTGCGGAACTTGAAACTTCGTTTACTTATCTTGGATTCCTTGCGAATGGTTTGTGCTTCAAGAGTGGCGTCGATGGTACGGCGAATCAAATCTTCAGCTTGAGGTTCTTCTTTATCGGTGGACGCTCTTTGTAGCTTTGTCAATTGCGCTTGCAAGGCTTGCCTAGCTCTTCGCTCTTCTTCCAATTGCAGCATGATAAGATCCAGCTTTTGTTCCATGGTAGGCTTGGGTAGGTCGTCTTCAGCCATAGGATCATCCATATGTGGGGTAGTCATCCTGTAAAACTCAACAAACCTTTCTCACTCAAAATCAGTTAGCGGGATGAGCGTAGCTCAAATTTGGGGTTACAAGGCTATGCATTTTTGGGTATTTCCTTCTTCAATTTTCAGAAACTCTGCAATATTTCTGTCTCCGTTTGGGGAAAGTACTTCAAGGAACTTGTAGATAGGTAGAACACCTTGCTGCGAACAACTTTCCAGTTCAGAGTTTTTGCATACAAACAAGTCTTCTAGGAGTTTTAAGCACTAGTCAGTTCTGATTTAGGCTGACTTGCAGAGTTGCAGACTTAGCAGACTTGCAGAGTTGTTGACTTGCGGGACTTAGGCCGACTTGCAGAACTTGATTACCGTCGACTTGCGGAACTTGACTTCAGAAGTGCGAGACCCAGAGTTTGAGAACTTGTTGGACCTGTGTAACTTGCAGAGAGTTGTGTGATTTAGCTTAAGGAATTAAGCTTAAGCTAAAGGGTGGACTAAACAGGCTGCCGTTTTTTTTTCGTGAGGGGGGGGGCCGTTTTTTGGCCGCGCGAGAAATTCGGAGGGCTCTTCTTGCAGATCGACGTGAAGTTGTGAAGCTTAATAAGCTTCTTAAGCTTTCTCTAAGCTTATTGAAAGAAATTATGATAAAAACAATGAAGCTTATCTCTGGTTTTCAACGACTTGATGAAGGAGGTGTTTGCGTGGTCCTCTGCCTGCAGAGCCTGGTCCTTCGCGATCTGACAGTGGAAACAGGGGTTCTTGATCGCCAGAAGTCTGCCTGTATCGACGGTTCGCGACGAGATTGACTGTAGAGCCTGTTTGTTCCTGGAGCTCCGCCTTCGCCCGAGATTGGTAGCGATTGGAAGCTCTTGATCTCTGCTCCGCTCTGATACCACTGGTGCGCAGATCGGTCGCAGATAGCTCACGTGGTGAATCCCGGAAGGTTCCCAAGAACAAAGTACTCTACCTTTTTGCACAAAAACCTATGTAAAAGCATGCACGACAAGAGGCAAGAGACAAATTGGGTTCAATCTCCCCCATGCCTTGTGTGAGCGCTTCACAAAGCATGTATTTTATGTATATTTCCAATCTTCATGCTCAATAATAGCCCAATTACAAAAATATGACAAGCTTTTTAGCTTTTGAGTTTGCTTTCTACAAAAATAGGAAAATAAAGCTAATGGACGGTGCCCATAGTGTCTGGCACGCCCAATCTCAATGTCCAAATAGAAATAACATATCCAGGTGCATAAGCGCATACAAAATAATAATAAATAATCGATGTCTCAATGGGCATAACAAAATATAGGCGTGACGCCTATCAAAATATAGTCCAAAGGTCGAAAATCTGCTAGACTCCAATGCTTTCCTCCGCCACTGCTGCTATCTCTACACATCAACTGAAGCATTCACAATCGTTAGTAAAATAATACAGTTAAACCGACAAAAGTGAATACCTAGCAGTCTTCAGCTACATAAATAAATCAACTGGTTAGAAATAAATCCTAACCTTAATTTATTACGAGTGCGCACTCTAAACTCATAAACGTTTATTAATTTAATATGCATTTTGCGGAATCACCCACTATAGAATCACCCATGTACACACTAAATTAATGAAACGCCCGAAAAGGACAGGCGTCCCCATCAACTTCTCGCACAAAGAATCCTCTTTGTGTATGAGCCCCGGTCATCTAAGTTTACGGAATCCACCGTAAAACCTCACGGAATCCACCGTGGAATATGCCTCCTGGCATCATTCACACAAGGCATGGGGGGAGATTGCACCCAATTGGTCTCTTGTTCATATTGTGCATGCTTTCTACCTTGAGTTTTGTGCAAAAAGTAGAGTTCTTTTGTTCTTGGGGACCTTCCGGCATTCACTACGCGAGCATACAGCGTCCGATCTGCGCACCAATTCGACATTAATTTCTCTTGAATTATAGGTCACTACTTTCATATTCTTAACTTTTCAGATGTTGTTGAGTTTTTTACTTCTCTCCTATCAAACAAATTTCCTTTGAATCTTGTTGAGCATCAACATTCGAGAAGCTTGTCGGGGACATAAAAAGCTCTATGTATGGGTGTGGATGAGACAATGATGATTGGAAAGTCATTGCAATATCTTCTAGATCACAAGATTTTCTTCTATAAGTTTATATATATATATATATATATATATTGCCTACGTTAGTTAATTTGTATGGTTCTCTTGAATTATTTCCTTGTCCATCTCTTAATTCTTTGGAATGGCCCATTCTTGATCAATGGCTGCTTTAGATATTAAAATTGAAGATCATACATGACATTAATAGCTCACTAAAATTTGGGAGAGCTTCAAGGTTAGTGGCTCTTCTATGGTTTGTGCCAATTCATATTTTTGCTAATATTTTTAAAACCACTAATATGCATCATTGTCCCTCCATGTTCATTTATAAGGACATAAGTGAGGACTTTCTTAATTCCAATTTTAAAGAAGGATGGAATGAGGTGGGTAGGGTGCACAAAGGTGACATCTTTTCATGCAGAGTGGTAGTTCCTAGTATTAGCTTTCGTTACTTGATTGCACATTCATAATTATAAATACACTTCTATTACCAACATTGGATTAAGAAAGAAAGCCAATGGATTCCCTTGGAGTGCTTGAGTCAATCATAGAGAGTGATTGTGTTACAAAACATGGTTAAACAAGTGGAGAAGAAGAGCCTATGGAGGAAAGAAGAAGAAAAAGAACGAGACTATGATAGCATGAAAGGGACTTGATTGATTTGATGGTTGCTAGTTCATTGTTTTATAGCTTTCTATCTTGAGCATACACCTCACTTTTTGCTTATGAGATTCGGTTATATGTGCCTCTAGCACCACACATACATTTAAACACCCCTCCTTGGTGCTAGCTTACCCTGTAGGTAACTACACCTAAGGATGTAGGTCGCCCCCTTGAATTCCTAGAAGGCCTCTAGCTCATGTTGTATCAAAGAAAGTGTAGGTAATTTAAAAAAGAGTTTCAATACATTCTTTAGAGTTTGTTTTCTTTTCAAAATTGGCCTTATGGACACAATAACTTTTCTCGGTGTGTCCAAACTTGTTGCAGCATTGCACCTTGGTTTTCTTTGTTCCAATAGTCTTGCTCTTTGTGTCCATTTCTCCCGTAGATGCTGCAAACAATTCTTGAAAGAGAGCCTTTGCTATAAAGTATAGTTACTATGGGGCTTGGTGTAGAGTCTTAGGATTTCTCCTTAAGTTTACCTTCTTGCTTATATAAGGTAGCTTCAACTGTGTTGAGTTTTCTATTAGGTACATTTCTTAGTGTACCACTTGCTCATAACCTTTGTTAGGTTTATCCACACTATTGAGAGTAGCATATCAATGGCTTCTTATTATTTAATATCTTTGTCTTTTAAAGATAGCTATACTTTCAAGCTTTTAAATTTATTATCAATGGTGTTAGGAAATCATATTGGTTTAGATCAAGCCTAAAAAAATCCATCAATAGATTAATTTTAGAGTTTTTTGCTTGAGAGCCGAATATCTTATCCAACTCATCCCATGCCTCTTTTGAATTTTTAATTCTTGAAATTTAATGTAGGACATCATCAAATAGATCCTAAGCTATTATCCCAAGGGCTTTGTTATATTTTGTCTTCCACATTGGATCATTAGGATATTCAAGATCTTTGAGAATCTTCCAAAAAGGTCTTTCCTCATTAGACAATACATGGTTTTCATTTTCCAAGTGTGAAAACCATTGTCGTTGAATTTTTCTACTGCTTTTGTCTCAACGTTTTTGAAGTGTAGAGGTCTTACGGGTGACTCACATGGTAGTGTTTAACTCCTGTTACAAAAAGATAGATGAGATTATAATCGGATTTTTGAGCAATGAAAATCTAAATATAATGAGCCCTTTAGGCCTTTTAATGTTACACTATGAATAGTCTTTAAGATAAACTAGATTTGAATTTGGTAGTGTGAACACAACTTTACAAATAAACTAGTTTATGCCTAAGAGTGTGAACAAGACTTAATGATAACTGGTTTGAGGAGAGGGTGTGTGAAAGGGAGTGGAATTAGAACTAAGATTTTAAATAAAACTTTAAGAATGTTAAGAGAGAAATGAAGTCATGGATTGGACAACATGAAATATGCCAGGCCTTGAACGTGCCTTGATGGCATCAACTGTGGGAAGCACATCCTCGATTATTAGCTCTAGCCAACAAACTTCTTCTCTATCTGTGCAAACTAAACCTCTTGCTTATATAGCAAGTTGCTTTGTGCTAAGTATGCCCTCAGTTTGATGGACAAGAAGCCCCTAAGCTTCACAAAAAGCAAGCCCCTTAAGGCCCTAGCTTGCATGAAGCAACCCTTTAGCTTCTATAAGTAGGCCCTTAAATAGTATGTATACAACCTTTGTAATGACTACCACTACTCTTTTTTTTGGTATAATGAATACCTTCAAATTAAACCAAATAAGCATGAGGATTTGTACCTTGATGATGATGACCTTAATAGCCAATAGGTCAGCACAAAATTGTGTTGCTAGATCAACGCAGAACCGTTCGTTCTTGCTTTAAGGTTAGAACACGTTTTAAGGTTAGCTAGCCGATCAGCACACACATAACGTCTCAAAGTCAGCTAGCCTTAGAAATTGACACAAGTTTTATACTTAATGGGGTTTGTAGATCTCTATCTTTAATCTCCACTCTAAGAGCTTCTTGGATAGCAACACCATCAATACTTGGACTCCCAACCCACCCTTGAATTGTACCTCTACAGACACTCCCACAACCACACCACCTCTAGGAGAGAGCCTCTAATACCATGTTAACATGGTTAAATAAGTAGAGAAGCATAGATTATGGAGGAAACAAGAAGAATAAGAATGATACCATGATAGCATGAAAGAGACTTGATTGATTTGATGGTTGTTAGTACATTATTTTATAGCTTTCCATCTTGGACATACACCTCACTCTTTGCTTATGGGACTCAGTTATATGTGTCTCTAGCACCACACATACATTTTAATATATTTTTGGGGCCTCTTGAATCTATGGGAGCATCTTGTATTGATGGGAAGCATTAGTATGGAGATCTTTAACTTCCATATTGGTGGTAGAATGTGAGCTTGTTTAATACTAGAATTGTTTTGTTTTGGTTGGGACAATTATGTTTTGAAACTTATTTTTTTCCCCCTTTCATATGGGCAAAAGAATGAAGAAAAATTATAGTATAGAGTGCTCATCGAGTGCTTTGCAGCAAGTTAGAATTTGTGTGGAGATAGGTGATGTTTTGAAAAATCATGATCACTAGATTGAGATATTTTATTTTTTGATTTTGTGCACATTTTTGGTCCGTTAACATTGTATACTTTGGATAATTTTGTAATTTTATCTTATTTTTTTTAAATTTATTAAAACTCTCCAACCTTTTCTCCTCTCCCATCCTTGCACTTACCTCTTACACCCCTTCTCCCTTGATGGATCACACTTTTGCTAGCTTTATGCAATTTCTCCACAACACGAAGTTCATCTTAGGAGATCAGACTATTAGATTTTTGTCCTAATATTAAATATTATGATATAGTATTGTGGCATGCTCCAAGATTGTAGTACCTTAATGAGTACATGAATACATACCTTCAAGAGTTCATTATCGGCTTTGAGGATTCCATCGATGAATGGACACCATGCAATCTTTTGAAGTACATCAATGGCATAGAGGCATTTCATAATGACTAGGTCCTTTTTATGCAAATCTCACCCCCTAGTTACTTCAAACAGCTCACTCCTTGGTAGGCTAGGGAATATGGAATTGATCAACATGGCACCAATTATCTCTCCTAGACTGCCACCTTTGTTTTGTTACTAAATGAAGGTAAGGACCCCCTTGTACTCACATTGAGTACTAAAGAGCATGTGGGAAACTAGAATGCTTGGCTTTAGGGGAGTCATCATGCATGAATAAAGGAAAAAATCATCATACATCAATTCTTCCTGGATGTATCTCAATGCTCCTTGTGGTATATTTATGAGGTGCCATTCATGATACACACACATTCTAATATTTATAGGAATCCATTTTCTATCAAAACATAAAATTGTTAATTTTATGTTAAAACCAATGACCCTAATATACATGAATAGTAAGTCCTATAAGAATTAGAAGTAGGGCATAATGTATAGAAAGATGATACTCTTGAATAAAAGGGAGAGCAAGAGTAGAAGCATAATCGGAAGTAAGAGAGAAGCAAGAGCAATGGAGGTTTAAGTAAGAAAGAGCAAGACAATATCTCCAACAGCCACAATATGTGACTTGCCTTCCCTTATTGTATTGTTATGTAAAGAAGTAAGAATAAAGTGATAGCGAGGGCGGTTTCCACTTGCAGTGTACAAGTGTGCAAGTAGTAAGTACAAGTAAATGTAGGTGGCTAGGCATATGTGGCCTTTAACCCCCAACGATATCCCATTTATTTAAAGGTGAATGTGCTTGAGTGGAGAAAACAAGAAAAATGTGACAAAGTATACATTTAAGTATAACAAGATGAGGAAGGTGTTATCTCATTCTATGCCCATGATCTTCCTAAGGAAGGCATACTATTTCACTAGGAGACTTTTAGTGAGTGGAGATTTGTAGGATTCTCATCAATTAAGATCTTGACAAGCTCTATCTACTTATCCTCAATCATCTCTCTCATAAAGTGCTAATGGAGATCAATGTGCTTTGTCTTTGTATGAAAGACCGGATTATGTGCCAATTGAATGGCACCCATAGAGTCTGAATGCAATGTAGGAGTCATGGCTATAAATGCCACTAGATGGCCTAAACATAGGCCCTTCTTGCAAGACTCAATGGCTACAATGTACTTATCCTTGGTAGTAGATAAGGCCATGCATTTCTACACCCTAGACATCTAAGAAATAACACATTTAGCAAATTTGAAAACATTGCTAGAGATGGACTTCCTACTCTCACATGAATTGCATAATCAAAGTTCGTATAGTCCATGACTCTAATATCCTAGCCACCATAACAAATGCACAAATCTACAATGCCCTTAAGGTATCTCATGATATTCTTTATGGCTTCCAATGTCGACAGTCAGGTGTTACCATATAACAAGCCACAAGTCCCACTGTAAATGCTATGTCAAGTCTAGTGGCTATCATGGCATACATCAAGCTACTTACCTAACCATTCCATTAGAAGTAATAAGAAGCCAATAGGCTTACCATCCTGCACATGGAATTGCTTAAGGACTTTATGAAAGCACTCCTTTTGTGACAAGTAGAGAAGTTCCCTAGAGTGATTGTGCATAGTATGCATACCAAATATATGAGAGACATGCTCTATGTTTCTCATCTTAAAGCTCTCCTAGAGCTAAGCCTTCAAAGTATCTGTCTCATCATGAGCACTCATAACAATCAATATATCATCAAGATATAATACCAAATGATAAGACTACCATCATAGACCTTCTTTGTGTAAAGACATAGATCCATATCACTATGGGAGTAACCTTGTGAATGCATAAAGGCATCAAACTCATGATACCATTCCCTAAGTATTTTCTTAAGTCCATAAAGGCTCTTCCTCAACTTGCACACTAGATGTTTCCTACCCTTTTCTCCAAAGCCCTTAGGTTGCTACACATAGATATCATCATGAAAGTTCCCATGAAGAAAAGTCATTTTCACATCCATCTAGTATAAGTTGAGATCCATTTGCGCAACTAAGGCCAATACTAAGTGTAGGATAGTCATCTTGACTAAAAGAGAGAATATCTCATCAAAATCAACTCCCTTATCTTACTTAAAACCCTTAGCAACTAATATGGCCTTATATACTAGCTCAAGGTGACAAATAGGAGAGAATATCTAATCAAAATCAATTCCCATCTCTTGTTAAAACCCCCAAGACTACTCAAATGCCTTAGAGACATATTCACCCCTATTATCAAGTCATAGGCATTTTAGCCTATGCCCAATTGTCGCAAGAAAGAACTGAAATGCATTTAACACCTTTGATTTTTTCTTCGTATAATATGATCAAAATTTATGCAAATAATAATCAATGAAAGTCACAAAGTACTCATGACTAGGATACGGGACCACAAACATCTAAATAAAGAAATACCAAAGGCTCACCCACTCGCATAGAGCTTAACTTTTTATAAGAGCTATATATCTACCTACCATATAAATAATGATCACAAGAGTCAAAACATGAGTATTCAAGAGTGGGTAAATACTATAAACTAGTGATCACTTTCATTTCTTTAAAAGACATATGTCTAAGATGACGATGCCAAAGAGATACATGAGAAAAATTAGTCATGGCTAAGACACAATTGAAAAATCTAGATATAAGCAAAAGGATAGAGGCAACCAACCTTGTTGGAGCCCCAAGAGGAACACCAAGAAAATGGGGAATCTATTTCAAGAAAATTAATCATCATACCAACAAGCATATTCTTCATATTTTAATCAACCACAAGAAGAAAAACAACACCAATCTTCACAAATCTTTGCGCAACATCATATAGCAATTCTCTTACAGATTTATCACAATAAATCTTCAACATATTCTTCATAAAAACCATCACAAAACTACAATGACATAAAAGAAAGATAAACTTTGAATGGAATTCATCACATAGTATTCATCTTTCATCATCTTCATAGTCTTTCTCATGTAAATACAATATTTCCCATGGAAAATTGGCTATCTCTCATACTCGATCTCTCTCACATATGCTCTCTATCAATAGTACATTGGAATAATCAAGAATTACTCTCAATAACCCTCTATTGCTTCTGGATTGTAATATTTCTACGCAATAAAAGTTAGTTGGTTAGTTCGAAAGTTAGTTAGTCAGTTAATAAGTTAGTAAGATTACTAACTAAGGACTAACTAAGGTAAAAACTAACTAACGTTAAAAATTATTTTTTATTTAATTAAAAATACATTTTAATTAAAAATGAGAGTCGTAAATCTAATATTTTTCTCGGATTGACAAGAACCAAAGGCACCCTTCATGGAAGTTACATCGTGAACGAGACTTATGAGCTATATTAATCACTAGTATTAAATGTGTATAGTTTGGATGGTCCAAAAATATTAGATTTTGGGCAAAACTAGCATATTCTAGATATTTTAATATCATCCTAAAAAGATAGAACTGAATGTCATTTAAAAGAAAAGACAAGTGATATTTTAGTTAGTTTTGGAGATTTTATAAAAAGAAAAAAATAAAGAAAAGAGATTGGCAAAATCGCACGTGCTGCGATTGCAGTCTATAGGTAGTAGACAACACTTCGAGATAGAGAAAAGGAGTGAATTGAGAGCTTTCTAATCAAGTGTCTTGGAGTTTTACCCCCCTTTTAGAGCCAATACAACCATAAGATTTATGATCTGAGCATCAGATCACCGAGTCTTCCAAGAGTCCCTTCACTCTTGTCCTTAGCCTTATCCCCTCCTCTCTAATTCATTATAAATATGAGGTAAGGGGGAGGCACAAGGGAGCATAAGGAGACCCCAAGAGACTACAAGAGAGAGATAGAGAGAAGGATACCCCTCCAAGAGATTGTGAGGGAGAGCTTGAGAGAGAGAGAGAGAGAGAGAGAGAGAGAGAGAGAGAGAGAGAGAGAGAGAGAGAGAGAGAGAGAGAGAGAGAGAGAGAGAGAGAGAGAGAGAGAGAGGCTGCACAATTCCCTCTATCTCGATCCTCAACTTAGCCATCTTCCTTACGCTCTCCCATCTTGAATCTATTCTACCTTCTTAATCTCTTGAGTCTACTTGCGGACAATGGCCTCCAAGCGAAGAATGTCGCGTGCGGATGACAATCCTACAACCAGCAACAAAGCTTCAGGCGAAGGCATCACTGTTAATCCAATTGTGGTATCGGTCATAAGTACTGTATTTTCAAATTGATTGATGCTTGTTTTGATTCTCGCATGAGATACTTTAGGCTCCATGCTATGATGTACGAGAATAGGTCATGGGGAAGGGATAGGCCTCTTTTCACATATTTGAAAGATGGAGTTTGCAAAGTGCATGTATTAAGGGAAGTTAATTGCACTTAGTTGCGTATGGTTTATTCGTTGTTGATAGAGCAATCAGTCAGGGGTTATGGATAGCATAATTGTAAAAAAAATAACACTAGGAATTGTGTATACAAGTATTAAGTAAATTTTGCATAGAATCGCTCTTTGATCCCAAGGGGGAGAGCAAATATACGATAAAATTGTTATCGCGTCTATTCTTGTATTGTTTGGAAAAAATATAATTAGTTTTGTTAGTTGATTGAACAACACCCTAAATGTTTTTCTTTCAATCAATTGATTGTTGCATTATGATTTGGATAAATATTCCAAGGCTTGTGTTGATGGCAAACGCATGGCAGGGGTCCGTAATGACAAGTTGCCATGGGAATAAAGGAATGTTTTCCTAGAAGATGATATTAGGGCTGATTGCCTTGATTATGCTTGATTCTTAATTGGATTAATTAAGGAAGGATATTTTGCGCGCGTGCATCATCTCCAAGATCACACCCGCGGATTACCCCGAGAGGGCACTACTCGATTCATAGGCCGATGGTCGAGTGGTGAAAAGACCAACCACGGAAAGTGTGTCTCACTCCTAGGTCGCTTGGAGTCAGTGGAGCTGTGGACACCCCTTGCCGAGTTTGGAACGGAGTTGTAGACTGCCGTGAGCCCAATGTTTATGGCGTTGGAAGATTCTATTCTAGATAAAGGATGGAAATTTTGGTGCCATGTGGTTTGGACCAAGTACTTCTATTGGACAGAAGGGATACATAATTCTCCTGTATGGGCAGGAGACAAAGATTAACTTGAAGATAAGTTAAGAAACTTGTTTGTCAAAAGGACTGATTTTTTTGTTTTCGTGTCTGTGCTGTAAACTAGACGAAAAAACCATGTGCCCTAAAAGGTTTAATTAATGAAGCTGATTTTAAATGTCGCACATAAATGTGGTAGGACCTAATTAGAAAACTAAAGCTATCAAGGGAAGCGGGTGGACGGAATCCCCGATGGGTTCATTCTATGGTAGGGTGGTCCCAATAGAGAACTGGGAGGCTTCTCATAAGGATTTATTGCCATTCGGCTTTAGGTGTTGTTAAGTTAGAACCCAATTCATGCTATTTTAGGGGACCGGAATGGGACTATGCCCTACAGGCAGAGAGGTTGAGCAGTGTATCCCCCTTGTCTTCCATTCTCTTTGAATCAAGTGCGGTATGGATCTACTTCGGATTGGGTATCTCTACATAAAAGAGGATGTCCAAAACCCGATGCTAGAATGCTGTTAGGAGACCTTGACAACTAGGAACCCACATTTTAGGTCGATCCTAATGGGTTCCATTGCGAGGTGGACTCGGGAAACCCTAGGTGACAAACCTCGAAACATTCCATGGGAGTGCCAGGCGGCGATGTTTAGATTCGTTTCTCGATGGACCGCTAAAACGTGCTTAGATAGCCAATAGGTGGGCACGTTACATGGTTATCTCTCCTAAGAGGCATGCCTAATATGAAGAGTCACTAGAGGTGTGAGGTGTCCACCAGGCTTAATTCCAAGGCACACCTTTAGTAGTCCATCATTAGGTTTTCCAAATGATGCCGCCCGCTGATGCTCCCTTGGAGTATTAGGAGGTTTGTCACTTAGACCCTACTAAGTATACATCACAAAGGAAGAGTTTCGGCCGAAGAGCCCACTAGGATCGACTTGAATTTTCAGGTTCCTAAAATGTGTTGGGTCTCCTAATAGCCAGCTAGCATCAGTAATTTCGAGTTCCCACTTCCTATAGGATTACTCAAACTGAAGCAGACTTGCCATTATAGTTGGTTCAAAGAGAACGGGAGATGAAGGGGAGTGCGGTACATCAACCTTCCTACCTATAAGGCAAAATCCCATTCCGGCCCCCTAAAATAATGCAAGTCGATTCTACCTAGCAATTAGTTGGTCAATTTATCATTTTCCTATTTCTATTGCCGATTTAGAAAAGCTCCCAACTAATTGGGACCATCCTCTACTGTTGGACCGGACCCACTGTCAAGGGTCACCTCCACCCGCTTTACTTTAATGATGGTATCATCTTCAAATTTTTAATTACCTACATCACATTTACTGAAATATATACAACCAACTTCTTTAATTAGTCCATAAATCACATGTTCCTTCACGTAATTTATCTCATGGATATGCATACAATTCAAACAACCCTTGAGTAAAACAAATTCCTTTATTATATTGGAAGTTTAATCTTTTCGATCTTGCGAAAGACATACAAAATTCCACAATGGTATTCTGCCCATCAAGATTCCTCCGTTGTAATTACTATTAGGATTCCAGGATCCCATCTTGGGTCACAAAGGGGCTTATCAGATTCTAGGAGTAATGCAAAATTTACAGCTAGAGGCCCCCTTGGCATCCACATTTCCTATTGCTATTCGAGACTATTCCTATGGACAGGCCTTTCCACTATGGAGATAGTGTAAGCCTCTCGAAAAGCGATAAACATGACCCCTTGGTAGGGTCTTGTAGCTCGCTTGGGGATAGCTTAGTGCGATCTTTCCTTTTATCTTGTTTGTCAATGTTTTTAATCAGAGATCTAAATTCTAGCAAACACAAACAATCCTTTGAAACATATAATGATGCAATGACAATCACACCAGTGTGCAGCTCACAGCTTCACATAGCCAAGGTAGATCTTAACCTAAGATAATCTTATAATTTAATGAGGATTCTCCTCTCCATAAAGAAGTGTTGAGCACACTTCTTTCAAATTTGTTATGTAAGACATGAATTTCCCATTTAGAGCTAACTTACCCAACATAAGTGATACCATTGCACAAGCTATTTATGCAATATTCTTCTTTTTCAAATTTTGAGAGTTTTGTAGGTAATATAATAGACTAGGAGGGTCTATGTTTTTCTTCACATTTTTAGATTCCATCTAATATCTTCTTAACATTGATCTTGTCCTAAGAAATAGCAAATTTCCTAGTAAAAAAAATACAACGACAAGGAGACGATTTACAAGGCTTTTAAATAGACTTTCACAAGTGTTAATCAATACTTAACCTTGTTGCTTTTGACAATAGATATATCAAGTTATTTTATTTAACTAATCTTGAATGCACATATAGTCCTTTTATTTCATGTAATATCCATCTAAAATTGTTTATATCATAATTGTACTTATTATAATCTTGATTAATCTAACTACAAATCATAGGTAACAGTTAACAATTTATGCATGTACTAATACACTCTCTAGATGAAAGCTATCATTTTGTGTAAGTGTAAATATGAAAGCTAATATTTTATGTACTTAATTTTTATATGGATGCTATTCTTGCAATCTAACAAGTTGTTTTTGTACCATTTAATGCAAAAGCTAACATTTTATGTAAGATTTCGACAAAAACCTTATTATTTTATGTGGCGATATGAACATAATAGCCTATTTTTGAGTTGAGAATAACTTGGTTTGGCATGAAAACATTGGGAATTTTGTATTTTCTTGCACATGCATTTGCCACACCTGATGTTGCGTTTGATAGTGGCAACTCTAGCAACCTCAGGCACTCTCGTATTTCTGGCAATACCCTAGTTGTAGTGGATCTCATGGTCTTTGCACCTCCCTGCTTTGGAGCCATCTTTCATAAGTGGGTTCGAGTGTAAAGTTCTAAATTTCTACTTCGCGTGAACTAACCCTTTTAGGATAATGATATATCAATTTTGATAATTGCCTAAGGATAATGCAATTTTTTTTATTATTCCCCTCCCTAGCCGACTGTTGTGTTGGAAGGGGAGGGGAATAGAAAGGTCGCAGATGCTCCTCGGTGAAGCTCGTAGAGGGATACCACCATGCGCACTGACACGAAGGGGGGTATCATCTCCCCTCCCCCCCTATTTAACCAGAAGGGGGGGGGGGGGGGGCTGTTGGCCGAGAGGACGAAAGGAGGGAGTAGTTGAGCTGTGTGGAGAGAACGTGAGGAGGAGGGCTGCCATTCTGAATGCTGAGGGAGAGAGAGGAGGATGCCACGATGCTGCTGAAGGAGGAGACGCCATCGAAGCCATCGCCTCTGCTGTCAGTCCACCCCGCTGCCGTCTGGTTGAGCCGTCAACTGATGGCCTTATTACCACCCCCCCCGGTGGAAGTCTGGAAGCTTAGAAGCTTCCAAGGGGGGGGCTCTCTTAAGCCCCTTTCACCCCCCCTTCTTGTGCCTTATGAAACCCTTTTTATTACCCTCGTGTTTTAAGCCCCCTCTCCCATGCGTGTTGGAACCCCCGTGATTTAAACCTTTAAGGCCCTTCTTATGGGCTTTGAAACCCTTTCCTCCCCCCCATGTTTAAAAACCATCACAAGCCCCTTAGCCCTTTTCCATGAATGTTGAAACACCCCTTCCCCTCCCAAAAGAATTAAGGCCTTAAAAGGTCTTATTACCCCTCCCTCGGGATTTTAAAGTTCACTTAGGCTCCCTTTTCTTGGGCTCCCCTCCGTGTTTTTATAAACCCTTAAGCCCCTTTTTCGTGGATATTGGAATCACCCCCCCCCCCCCCCCCCCCCTCGAGTTTAAACCTTAAGCCCTTTCACCCCCCGTGCTTAAAACCCTTTCACCCCCCCATGCTTTAACCACCTATAAGCCCTTTTTCTTGGGCTTTATAAGTCCCTTTTCCCCCCAAAAGTACTAAAGCCTTAAAAGGTCTTATTACCCCCCCTCCTCTTGGTTCAACCCCTTAGCCGTTCCTTGCCCTGTTCAAAATACCATTGGGACTTTGGTTTTTTCCCCCACTCAAAAAAGAGAAGAAGAGTGTTGAAGTGCAAGGGAGCGATGGTGGAATTCCAAGGAGGAGTTGTAAAGCTGCTTCCACGTCCGAAAGACTAAAATTGCGATGCCTCCTAAGAAAGTCTAAGGCGCAGCCGCGGGAGGGTCGTCTCCCGGCATCCACGTGGATATCTCACCCCAAACCCAGGTTTTCCTTCCTAATTTTTAAATGTTGAAATTCAATCATGCAAGGTTAATTGTTGGATATAGGATATATTTTTGTTCTAGTTGTTCACGACGAAGGAACTTAGTCATCAATACTTTTAAATAAAACATGCAAATTAAGAAAGTATAAACACATTTCTAGCAAATAGCTTATGCATTGAAATGAATTATAAGACTAAATTATTATCCATTAAAATGGTATACTTCGGTTAAGCCTAGATGTATAAACTGCATCTCGCACTATTAACCCATATCGCAATGAATCATCATGGAAAGTGCTAAGCATGAAACGATTCTTACGATGCATAAACTTTATGAAATTATCGTTGTCAACTGCATAAATTAGCAAGAAAAAGGTTGCTTATTTAGCATGAATTTTGTTCGCAAAGAAAAGGGAAGATTATTTGAAATTAACCTAACCTATGCCTGACCTCAATCCGATAAGTTAGGGTTGAAAAATCAATTTACGCATAATCAACGAATCATGCGGAAGTAATCTCGAAATTATCTTCTAGAGTTAACCAAATTGGCATAAAACTAAAACACCTAAGCCATGGAATACTTGTTCAGAATAAGTTAAATTTCAGGAAACACCTATACCTTAAATACTTGTCCACATTCACTGAATGTAGGGACACTGAATTGTAATCGTAAAGCGAGCTAGGGTTTGTCCCCAAGAACCTTACAAGATGAAACTTGGAAACCCTAGGTCTAACGACGTCGGCCTAAAGAATGTGAAACAGATTGTTTCGCGACTCCATTGTCTCATAGTTTGATGCGACACTTGCGCAGCAAGTGTGGAGTCATAATTTCTTGTGATTGGATCACAAGGGAATGGCCAAGTTCCCGCAATGAAGTTGGCATGTCCTTACGCAAGTTATCTTGCAAGAGGATGAATAATCATCCTAATCTAGTGGTGTTTCTTGAGTAAAGAGGATTGATTGGAGACTAAAGACCAGCTGATAAATTGAAGTAACCAATGAACTTAAGGTTTGACCAAGTTGGGTTAATAGGGTACGCCCTAACCCAAGATATAGGGGATCTTGCCAAGTTGCAAGTCACCCCGGATCGAGTGCTGGATGCATTCGAAAGGAAGGATTCATTCCTTAGCAGTTTGCCAACAAAAATGATCAATGGAAATGTTTGTGCTTGCTACAAATTTTAGAGCACTGTTTGGCTTTGTTTGACCAATCAATTAAAAGATAAATGAATATCTATACTTCAGGTTGAAGGCCTGAAGGGAGAGGCGGCTTCAGTTATCCCCGACTGCCTGCCTAACCTTAACCAAGGGGGTTGTTGACCGCGCCGGAAAAGTGGACCCGTTGAGTGCTACTTGGAGCAGGAGGATGCCTGGGTGGCAGGGGGCGCTCTGGCCGTAAATCCCTCGCCTTCTGGGTCTTGCACAAGAGGCTAACGTAACTCGGGATTGGATCTCGAGGCCCCCATACTAGTCTATGGGCGGAAACTTGGAATAGTGATCCCTGTGGATTGCTGGATAGCCTTCGGGCGGATTGTGGATAAGCCTACGGGCTGGACTCTTTGTATTTCAAAGATAAATATGATAACTTGTTAATAAGGAACTTGTCTGATATTATTTTTCTATGTCAAGTGATAAGATTACGTGAAGGAACCAGTGCCTAACGGGTTAATCAAAGAAGCTGGTTGTTACATGTCCAACTAATGTGTTAGGTAATTAAATAACTAAAACAACCCGAGGAAAGTGCGGAGGATGGGCCATAGGTCCATCCTACGGATGGGTGGTCCCAGTTGGCCGGGAACTTTTCTCAAATCACGATGGACAGCAGGAAGATCGTCAAAGAACACAAACTGGCAGAGAGGTTGAGCTTTGCATCCCTCTCATTCCCATTCTCCTTGAACCAAGTGCAGCGTGAATCCGCTTCGGACCTGGCATTTCTGCGTAATGTAGTTCGCTTGGATCCGACGCTAGTTGCCGTTAGGAAATGACCAATAAAGAAAACCCTAATTCAGGTCGATCCTAAGTGGGAACAGTCGAAATACTTCCGCTATATGGCAGACGCAAAAAGCCCTAGATTGCAAATCTCGTAACATTCCATGGGAGTGCCGGGCGGAGCTTCCTAGACATACTTTCCGATGGACTGCTTAGACGTGTCCTGAAGATACAAGTGGACACGTTACATCGAGAGATAAAGGAGGAATGAGCTCAAGATGGGAGAGTGTGAAAAAATATTGCCTAGTTGATGATCGAGAGGGGGGGGGGTTGAGTTAACTCTCTCCCTCTCTAACTCTCTCTCTCTCGTAGCCTCTTGGGGTAACTCCCTTCCCCTCTCTCTCTCTATCTCTATCTCTCTCTAACTCTCTCTCATAGCCTCTTGGGATGTTCTTCTTCCTCATTTGAGTAGAGGGCATGCCTTTATATAGGCAGAAGGGAGTACATGCTACCTCTCCCTTCCCTTCTCTTTCTCCTCTCTTTATGCCAAAACAACTCCTTCACTTAGAGTGGGAGCTTCTCTTTTTTTCCCCTCTAAAAAGAAAAACGTGGTTGTGAGATTGTTTATGATGATGATGACGATGAAGATGAGGTTTGCGGCTTATTCGGTGGAATCAGTTAGTTTGACACTTTTTTTAATCTTTACTTTCCTTTTTAAAAAAACGTTAGTTCTAATTGTTAGTTATAATGGTTAGTAAGCTATATAAGTTAAATACTAACTTTATAACTAACTTACTAACTTACTAATTAACTTTTCTAACTTATAAACTAACTAACTAATGTATAAACTAACCTTACTAACTAACTAACTTAGTAATTTATTGGAGGCACATAAATATTACAAGAGCCACTACATGTCCCTTGAAAGCTCACTATTGTCATTATCATTGCAGTCTTCACTTCAAGTCTTTTTCAACTACTTCTTTTGCTTCTTTAAGCTATTTCAAGCTTGTATTCTTCCTCTTCCAAGATTACAAAACATTCCCTAAGCTAAATATCCATCCATTAGAACACATATAGAAGCAAACAGAGGCTTACATAGATACAAAAGCTCTACATAACACTATAAAAGATCAATAGAAGGCATAAAAACAATACAACTCCAACCAAATCCACTTCAAACCATCAAAAACCATCCAATACACTCTTAATCACTCCTCAAAAGACTCATTCACAATCCCAACCTCACAAACATAAAGAAACTAGATCAAAATAAACCCTATCAGAACCAAACAGATGCATTACAGAACCTACCAAAACATCATATCTCAACCAAAAACCATCATGAGCTTCTCAAGCATACTCAACCCATCCCAACACATTCCAAAACACTTCCAAAACATCCAAAATAAATCAATAAATCCTTAAAATTGACCATTCAGCTCACAAAAACAATAAAAATTGGCCCAAAAACCAAGTCAATTCAGCCCTCAACGTATTCTCACACTTAATTAGGGAGCATCCTCGTGACCTTAAAACAAGGAAGAATACTAAGCCCCAAAAAATAACTCAATACTATTTTCTAGAACCTTGATCAATTAGTATCCACGAACAAACTTGAAGTCCATCATTCTCCAAAGTAACCTGGATCTATCAAACATATTGGCGAAAGGAGAACACCTTAAAGCATAAACCAATCCTTAGCTTACAAAATAGAATAAAATTTTTTAGTAAAGGATATAAGAGGTTCTTCCATTCCTTCACAAGTCTCCAAAACTTTAGCCAAATCCATAAATCAACATCTTCAAATCTTTTTTACCTTCTCAAACTATATCTCCAAATAAACACAAATCAAATACACCCACACACTAACACATAACACATAAAAAATTTTGAACGACACCCCAATAAAGGAGAATGAAAAGAGGTTCCATAAAAGCTTAATCCACCAATTACATCCATAAAGAAACCATCAATGAAGATGTTCTCTTTTAAAGGCTTGATGATTTTGAAAGCTATCCATAAAAAGGGATTCATCCACAAATATCTTAGGAGTATTTTGAAAGAATTGCAAATAGCAAAGTCCTCTTCATAAGGACAAGGTATCTGCTCGAAAGGCAAAGAGAATGGAAATAAAATAGAGATCAATATCTATGTTGGCATTTATACACAACTTTGGTACTTGCTTCTAATCATTATAAGAATGTTGATGCATGTATGCTAGGTACCAAGTAAAATGAGCAGTTAATCTAACTAAATGATCAATACATTGATGATAGATCTAGGCAAACTGCAAATAATTCTGATAAGCTTGGATAGGAGTTTGCCAATCCCTTGGAATCACATGCCAATTAATTTGAAGTCATGTCAATGAATTAGTTTGGCTCCACCCTCATTATCTTTGTATCTACAAATCAAAACTAGAGTGGCTACTAACCAACTGAGGGGGGTTAGGAATAAAAGATATGGATGGAGGAAGATAAACAAGTATCAAGGGAAGAAGGGATGGATATGCAAAATCATAAAAAGAAGAAAGGGTTAAAGAAGGAGATTCACGTAATTCAACTGAATCAAATAAGAAAGGAGTTACAAAACACATTGGAAAAGTAGAAAGGAGTGTGATAGACAGTGTAGGACAAGGAGTGGGAGAGAAAACATGATCCGCAACAAATGGGCAATGAGTAAAGATAAGAATTTGAGGGGCACCTTGTAGTTGAAAAAGCAGAGGAGAAATAACATGGGGAGTCATTTGAAGTATGGATAGATAAGAATCCAATATGTGTGCCATCTGTTTTGATAATAAGCAAGGGAAGGCACTGATGGACCTAGAATAGGTCTGCGATTATAAGCTTCAAAGAAGGAGGCATCAAAAGGGAATTGGTTAGAACCATGGGCTAAAAGATCCTCCCTCAGTTGGTTAGTAGTTTGTAATTGTGTAGGAGCTTTCAATTGTCTCTAATTCAATACCACATACTCTATCATGGAATGCCAAGAAACCTCAGGAATATGCATCCACTTTGGAAGAATAGGCTTAAAAAATATAATCTATTTGCAACTCTAAGTGTTTGACATAAAGAACAACTTGCAAAATGACATCCCCCCACATACCAAGACATATCCTCATCATCTAGAATTAGAAGATTACCTCTAAGCTATATATATGGTATTAGTATAGTATTTGGTATAATTGAATCCACAAAAACCATTCATGCATCTTCGGCTAAGAGATGTGAGGACCAAGCACCACTCCAACCATCCTCTGAAGGATACAAATCCATAGTGGATAGCTTCATGTAAAAGGCTAGATTTTGTTGTTGATAGTGTACAAAGAAGGAATGATTTAGCAGGATGTATTCCATAAACGGCTCAAAACAAGACCACAAAAGATCCATTCTAGAGAGTCTTTCCACCTTAGCTTGGAATAAATGACACAAAGTTTCATTACGTTGGAGAGTAGTCAAGTCTATATAGCTGATAAAGATGGTACAGATGGTAAATTAGGACTTGGAGAAATGGAATGTAGCTAAGCCAACTGTTCTTTTAACTCCTCAATCTTGGTATTCCGATGCTCAACTGTACAATTTGATGATTGTAACTCCACTATTTGTGTAGCAATTAAATCTTTAAGCTCTTGGGTTTCCTGAAAAAGATGATCCTTATCATAATTGATAGTAGCTACTTGAGCCTTTGCTTCAGTCAACTAAGTCTACAAAGAGAAGGTTTCCACTTTCTGGGCCTCTAGCATTCTAGTCTATGATTCCATTTGCTTGAAAAGATAAAAAAGAGTTTCCTTAGCTAAGGCAAGCTCAATATTAGCCTTATGTAACTCGTCCTTAGAGTGTTGCATCTCCTCATGGAAAGAAGAGTACAATTGCTAAACAAAAGCTGTAATAAATGACATCTTTATGAAACTCTAAATATCCTTACACAACAAAGAAATGGCATCTCCTACCACTAGGCGATGCAAAGAAAGAATTGGTATGTCCAAACTACCATCTTGGTGTGCCCTAACTAAATTTAGAGATGTTAGGCATGCAGGAAGGGTACTGCTTGATGTAGCATGGATCAACATTAGAGGAACGGAAGCAATAAATGTTTCAGCCACTTACTTTCAGCACTTCCTCTGAATGACCAGAGGAGAAAGAGAGTCATGATCTTCGGGGATAGGTTCAGAATCTTCAATAGAAGGAGAGGGAACCACTAGAGGATTTTCAGGAGGTGGTGGATTTTCCTTTGCGCGACTAGAATATGCCAAGAAAACATGCAAGTAAGAACCATATGTAACATTAGTCAAATTATCCCTAGTCATCTTGATAAGAACTATATGTGATATTAGTCACATTACCCCTAGTCACCCTAATAAAGTGTTGATCCATTTTACTGAGGAGATAGGAACTCCAATCAATGTTTATACCTTGAGCACCATTTTGGAAGTAGTGAATAATTTCTTAGACATATAATTAGATGGAGTCTTGGTAGGCATAAACCTATCTTGAAGGAACTAACACAATTGTTTCCAAAAAGGATAAAAAATAATGGAAACACAAACTTCAGATGTAGTGATGACCCATTTAGCATCCAATAAGTCCATGGTCTATCGTTGTAAGAGCTTCAAAATGTTAGCATTGGAAAAGAGATAGCGGCCTTTGCTGGAAAGGGTTCCCCATGATAGGAAAGAGATAAAGCCTTCCCCAATCCTTGAGGTGTCATCAGAATAGTGGTACCACAAACAAAGCTAGACTGCTTGTTGCTGTATGAGGTTAAAAATTCATCACACATAGGGTAGGATCATCATCAAGAATGAGTGGCAATGAGAGAGCCACAAAATGGGAGGTTGGCCTTAGTAATAAGGTTTGATTCCGACAATTGAGAATAATCCTGAATAGCCAATGGAACATATTGGATTGGAGGAGGAGTTAGTTGTGGCATTCAGATAAAAAACAAAACACATACCACACAAATAGACACAAAGGAAACTTGCAAAATAGTAAAATAAAAAATAAATAAGATCTTGATAGAGGATTAGCTTGTCCACAACACAAAAGACCACCCCAAGCAAACCACATCCTAGAAAAAATTTAGCATGACCTACCCACACATGTGATCAATAGCTTCGTAAAATGCAAACAAATAGGCACCCTGATCCCCATATCAAGTAAGAAAATAAAAAGAAATATACACATCGTAGCCGAGACTACATCAGTGTGACCATCAAAGTAGAAAAAATACCACAAACTATACTACTTTTGACACAATTGAACTAAGACTTAAACCTATCTACATGGACTAACTAATAGACTGCATCACCCTCATTTCCACATATCATGTTCATTGATTGGATGAGAGATGTGCAACGAAGATGGATTTAGATTTAATGGAAGAAGGTGGATTTTACAAATTATTATCAATGGGTGACTTTTTTAGTCGGTGATCATCCTTTAAAAAAAACCATGGTTCATTTTATCCTTTAAGAAAAAATATTATGTTTTTATGGTGCATTAAACAAACCGAGACTTTGATCTTGACTCCATGGGTCTCTAAACACATATTCATTTTTAAAACCAATTATTGTGTGTGGAGTGTTTTTTTGCTAGTGCGTGTAAGAGTGACGACTAGGGCATTTTATTACAAATTAAAAATGTGTGCGTTTAGCGCATGAAGAAGCACATGAAATGTGAACAACTGGTTTATTTCATTTTATTTAGCAATCATCTAGTTTTTTTAAACAATTAAATGTGGTTTTTGGTGCACCAAAAAGAAAATAAAATTTTGGATACTTGTAGGATGTGTGGATGCACCCTAATCTGAATGAGTATACGAAAATCGATTGGTGAAGAGAAAACCATGGCCTTGAAGCAATCCAAAAGACAACACCACCAAGCTGAAAATTTACAGCATGAGAAAAAAATATAAAAAATATCACATGTAATTTTTATTTATATATATTTTGGATGTTTAAAGTTTTTTTCTAATTCTTATTTGATTTTATTGGTTTTTGGATTTTATTTTTATGCAAAAACAATCAAAAGATGGAGAATAGCTCATGGATTTTTAAAAAAAACTTTAAGGAAAATTTTTAGTTATTATTTGAATTTTTAGAGATTTTAATGCAAATTTGAGGTTTTTATTATACGAAAAGATCCATGTCTCAAATTGACATGTGGCAAAAAGGAAAAGTAGGTAGGGTGATAGGGGGAACATGATTGATAACTGAAATGATATGGGTGGCATGAAAAATAGGTGTTCACATGGAAAAATCGTAAAAAAGGCAATTGAAAATATGACAAAAAATTAATATTGAAAATTTGTTTATTGGAATGGAGTGTAGGAAAAAGGAAAAATGTTCGATTGGATAACAAAGAAAAACATAGTTTTGGTGAGAAACGGGAGCATTTACGTGAAAAATGGTAAAAATACATACGAAAAGCAGAACAAAAATTAAGTCGAGAAGATCCACTAGTCAAAACAGAGGGCAATGAAAAGAAAAAAGATCAAGGAAGAGGTGTTCGATAGGGTTGCTTGGTCAAAATGCAGCTCCATTGTAAGAAAGGCACATTTGCATGGAAAAAGGTCAAAAATATGTAGAAAAATACCATAAAAAATTTATAACACAAAATTTGTGTGTCAGAATGGAGAGAAGGAAAAAGGAAAAATGCTTGGTGGGAAAGGGCTCAAGGCTATCCAAGTGAGACACCATTTCGATGAGAAGAGAGCATGTTCATATGGAAAAATAGTAAAAATTGTGTGAGAAAATACATGCAAACACACAAAAATGAATGACGACCAACTTGTACGTAAGACAGACAGGCTGTAAAAAGAAAAATCATCCAAGAGAAGGAAAAAAAATTAGGGCTATCATGTGAAACTGCAGTTCTGGGGCAAGAAAGGTGTGTTGTCATGGAAATACATCCAATTCACACAAAATTCTTCAAAAATTAATAACTAAGAAACTGTTTCTTGAAACAGAGGGAAATAAAAGGACAAAATGTTAAGTACAAATGAACACATATTTGTAAGGTCAAATTTCAATGTCAGTGAACATAGGATGCGTTCATATGAAAGAACAATAAAATGAGAAAAAAGACTAAAGGGACATGGAGAGACCCCAGTGATAGGGTAGAATAGGATGATTAGGTGGGGAAGGGACCTCAACAAGTCATAGGTAAAACATGATATCATTAAAGATCAAATAGTGGTGTTTTCATGAATATATGCAGACAAGAGACACGCAGGGATGTGTCCCCACATTTAAAATCTTAACAGACTGGTTTGTCTAATCAATAGGGACCTAGCACTTGACCATGACCTGGATCCTTCATTCCATATATATATATATATATATAAACACAAGAGATAGGGTTAGAAACACTTGGCACATTCAATTGGTCGACCGGGTGGGGACCGCACCGTAGACACATTGGGAGTCAAAGTCATTCGGAATAGGAGATACTATGGATTGCCCACAACATGTGTCCAACAACACCTAGGGAGGTAGAATTATCAATGAAGACCTGTTAAGTTATTTGTGCCGAAGAATATAACACTCAACTCAACAAGCACTCATGTGAGAATGATAGATCAGTCTCTCACCCCCCAATTCACATCACTTAGAGAGGAAGGAAGAATAACCCCTATCTCACACCCAGTTGAGAAATCAACAAGGTGAATGGCGCAAAGGGAGTATGCCAATATGCACAATTAATGGTGCATCGGTGTATCCCAATCCATGTGGCATAGGTGTGAGAAGGCAAGCCAGAGAACCTTGCGGTGCAGTGAACATAATAGAGTGACGTGTCCTGTGGTAATGGTAGAGGCTCATCCCTTGTGTGCATAGAAAAATAAAAATACACATGTTGCCATTGTTGTAACATCCTTTAATCCTCATCTCTCAGAGTTGATTGAAGGGAATATCATTCATGCTCAACCCCTCCTCTGTCTCTCATGCTCTGTTGATGAATATAAGAGGGCAAACCATACTCACATCCCCATCCAGGTAGAATGAAAGCTCACATCACTCAAAGGGTTTGTCGATGATGATGAAAAGTGGCTTTGTCTTGTCTGATAATGTCAAATAATGTTTGTTAAATGAAGAGGTGTACCCAAGCAAGTAGCCAATAGATTAGGAACTTAAATTACATGTAAAAGAGGTCATCTACTATGGGGGTTAGATATAACTATCTAAGCATATGCCACAGTGCACCAAGAGAGGTGGCTTTAGAATTGCATCTTGGTGGGGATTTCAACCAAGGAGTTAGCTGTTCTGGAGACTGCGGGGTGTTGCCACCTTTTCCATAGCTAGCTTAGCTTTCTATCCAAGGGTGTCTGCCACCTTTTCTTGGAATGAGCTTGTTAGGACATGGAACTTTTTTCTTTTCTCCGATAATAACTTTTATTATTCCTTTTTTTAAAAATTGTTTTCCCCCTTTACCGTACTCGTGAGGGTGTTTCCACCTTTTCTCGAAGAGTAGGTCAGCATGATAGGGTCAGAAGTGCTTTTCTCTCATGATCTTTAATTTTTTTTTTCTATAGGTAAATGGTAGAACACCATAGATCATAACCAACCTTTATGTGCCAATTGGATTGAATATGAGCATAATCAAACAAAGGCAAGAGGTGGAGGTAAGGGACTAAAAGAATGATGTTGTCCCCTCATGATGAGATTGATAGCTACTATCAATAGCATCATAAAAAGTAGGAAGAAGTGATGCCTAAAAGGGAGAGGGACCATCGATTGTGATTGTCAAGATCCCCAAGGAGGGCAATAATTCTTCAAGTGATAACCATTGATTAGAAAGGGATCATTAGAGGCATTAGTGGCTTGCACTTGGATAGAACCATTAGGATTGATAGCAAGTACCTTGTAGGGGCCCATTCAACATTGTTGGAGCTTTCTTGGTAACTCACAATGCATGAATCATAGGTGAGAACTAGGTCACCTTCCTTGAATTATTTATGCTTGATGAAGCTGTCATGGTAAGCCTTTTGTCAAGCCTATGTGGCTATCATACATTGTAAGTCCATCCATCGTATTTCATCCAAACATTCCAGGTGTAAGGCCATCCATCATGTAGCAGCCTTATGAGATGCCTGTATTGCCTAGAGGGCCTCTATAAGTCAATCGTCCCAATCATGGTGATGTGCAGTAATCATCCTTGGATTGAATAGATGATACGATTGGTAACTTTGACTTGGCTCCATTGGCTCTAGGGTAATAGGGTGTAGACTTGTAGTGGCATATATTATAAAGCTCTATTAGCTTGTCCATGATCTTGTTTAGAAAGTGAGAGCTTTGGCTTCACACCACTTTGTCACATAATCCGTACATACCAAGATACACCAATTCTACTTGCTTCTAGTAGGAGGATAGATGGCGCCCATAAAGTCAATGCCCCACTTCTCGAATAGCTTTAGGGAAAGGATAGGTTGTAGTGGCATAACACTGGATTTGGTAGGCTTTTCCATTTATATTGACAAGCATCATAGTTCTTGCAGTAGTCATAGGCATCCTTATGCAGTGTAGGCCACCAATATTCTGCAACAAGCAGGGCCTTTTTGGCTATCGCTTCTCTCGCAAAGTGTCCACCACATCACTCTTCATGGCATGATTTTAGCACTATCCTGATCTCATCTCTTGCAACACATCTTTGCAATACTTCATCTTTGCCTCTCTCTTGTACAAAGCGCTACTTAGCAGAGTGTAGGGGGTTGATTCCAATAGAAGTTCTTCTTCTCTCTATTAGAGGTACCGCACGGTACTGTTGTGTGGCCAATTGATTGGCAATGTATGTATACCATGGGGTTTCCATTTTGACTAGAAATAGGGAAGCATCAGGGAGATTTGAATTATCTTGCTTCTCTTCTTCTATCCAAGGGATCCACGACAAATGATTAGCCAAAACATGGGAGTGACTAGGCCTGGTAAACACTTCAAAATCAAACTCCTAGAATAGAAGGAGCCATCTCATCATTCTACCTTTAACATATGCCTTATTCATCAAGAAGGACAATGCCTCATGATTCATATAAAACCTAAAGTGCGTCGACAATAGTAGTGTCGAAACTTCTTCAAGATAAATACCATTGCTAGCACTCTAACTCCATCAATGTATAGTTCCTTTTCCGATTAAAGACCTTATAGCTTGCATAGTAGATAGGCTGATCAAGATTTGAGGAGCCTTTTTGGCATAAGACTACATCTAACCCTTCTCTAGATATATCACTATGCACATGGAACTCCTTTGTCCAATTAGGAGGTTGCAAGATGGGTGTTTTAATCAAACACTATTTCAAGGTGTTGAAGGCGTGTTCACAATCATTTGTTCAAATGAACTCTGCATCTTTCCTTAGGAACTTATGCAAGGGGCTTGCCTTTGTTGCAAAATGTGCAATGAACCACATATAATAGCCAACATGGCCAAGAAATCCCCTCAACTGTTTGAGGTTGGTTGGTGCTATTAGAAAGACAATCTTCTCAATCTTGGCAAGGGATATTGCTATTCCTTGTGTACTAAAGAGACTCCATAGATACATTAGGAGGGTTTGAACGAGATCCCATACTCCCGGCATCGATCAAAGCACTACTCCAGGTATCCCTAACACTCACTGATTACGCTATAAACACAGAAGTCATTTAAGTATACCTCAATGAAATCATGTATATGATTTTGGAATGCGGCCAACATTACTCTTTGAAAGGTAGCAAGTGTATTACATAGCCCAAACTACATTACTCTATAAGCATAAGTTCCCCATTCTATTGTGAAGGTTATTTTGGATTGATATTTTTCTACTATCTAGACTTGATTATATCCATTGAATCTATCCAAGAGAGAGTAGAACTCATGTCCAACCATTGTGTCTAACAATTGGTATGTGAAAGGAATAGAAAAATGATTCTTCTTTGTCTTGGAGTTCAACTTGCAAAAGTCTACACATATTCACTGGTTTCCATTCTTCTTGGGTACTACTACGATGGGTGAAACACATTCACTATTGGCCACTGGATAGATAAACTCAGCTTCAAGGAGCTTCAACAACTCTACTTTAACTAGGGCTGAGTAATTTGGATTCATTCGCCTTAGTCTTTGTCTTATTGGCTTGGCATTAGGCATTAAGTCAATGTAATGTTGATACACCATGGGATCGATCTCATTTAGACCTTTATACAACCATGCAAGGACGTCTAAGTTCTTCTTTAGTAGGTCATGCAAGACTGACACCTCCTCTTCTGGAAGATTGATACCCACCTTCAAGTGGCATTCAATGCATCTGCATCACAAAAGTTAATTGAATTTCATCTTCCACTTTGTGGATGAAGGTCTCACGGACTGCTTCCAGATATAGATCTAACTCCTTCAAGGAAGTGGCTTGTTTGATACTTCGCTCGAAGAGACTTCTTCCTTCCATAAGGACTTGATTGGCTCTTTGGGATGCCAACATGGTATCATGGCGATTCACATCTTATAGGAGAGTTAATTATCTCTTTTTATCTGTGTTTTGTTCAAGATGCAGAACTTGTGCTTGTTGGTAAGGTGCATCATCATTGTCCTTTCTTGAGAAGGGTAAATTAAGGAAATAAGAGTCACTAATGAAGGATGACTTATTTTTCTTAATCTATTTCTTATAGAGGTTTTGGATATGATGTGATTCATTTACTAGTCTAAAGGGTACTAGAGTCATTTGATCCAACATCATGGGATCTTCAGCTTCAAATGCTTGAGGGAGTTCCTCCTCATTAGTATCCTCTTCAAGCTGAATAGATTCCTCCACCTTGCTTTCATAATATTTATCTTGACTTTCATCATCGTCCTTTTCAAAATTTGGCTCTACCTCTGTAGGGGCTATGTATAGGAGAAAAATAGATCCTTTGTTGTATCTGCCACTTCTGCTTCTACCTCTAGCTCTGGTTTTGCATCAAGTTATGTTTCTGTCTCTATCTCTGGCTGTGCTATGACCATGTAACAAGAGGAATAGTAAATCCATGCCTCTATCTCATTATTAGAAGTAATTTCAAAAGTCATTTTTGGTTCAGGTAGAATATATTCACACATTGACAAAGATTTTGCTTCTTTTGGAAGTTGGCTTATAGTGCCCACTATCGTCATGGACTGTGCCTTTTCTTGGGAAAGAATGCCCTTAGATTGGAGAACCATCTTTTATCAAAACATAACAAACGAGTTGTTGCAAAAGCTAGAGGGTTGTCAATAGAGGATTCATTCATTGGAGAAACACATTAAATCTTTTTTTTGAAAGCAAACTATTTTAGGCCTTTGAAATTGACAAAGGGTTCTTAAAACTATTGAGTCTCAAATAAGGAGGAGGCGGTTGTAGTAAAATAATCCAAGCAACAATGTACAATTTTTTCACTTTAAAAATATTAAATATAATTTTAAAAAATAATTAATTGTATTGATTTGTGATGTTGATTTTGTTTAGGTCTCTTCTTCAACCGAATGCAAGTGAAAGAGATTCTTTAAAAGCATCTCAGTTTTATTATCATCTTATTCCTTCAGTAGTTTCAATAGATATTTTTGGAGAAGAAAAAATTTAAAAAGGCAAAGAAACAATGCTTAGAGTCATTTATAAAGTATCATTCTTTGGATATTAAGTTAGTGCAAAAGATACTAGATAGTATTGGTATAAGTTGAGATGCTTATATACAACTTTTCTAGCTTTTAAAATCAAATATGAAGCAAGGACAAGTACACAATTGCATACTTCCAAGGCCATATGTGGTTAGAACTATTAGACAAAGAGTGAATAACAAAGTGATGGAGATTCCGGGTGAGCCTTTCCATATCAAGGCTAGCTTCAAGGGTAAGAAAAAGGAAGTTGTATTCAATTAATTTAACAATATTTTCCTTAACTTGCCCACTCTACAATGTTTAATAATCAGATTCTATGACTTGTCACTAGAAGAGGCACAAGGAGTGGCTAGATTTGTGGTTAAACTTAATGAAAGTGAGATTTTTAAATGCACAAAACTAGAGAGAGTCTCTATTACCTTGATGAATAGAGCACTTTCATCAGATCACTATAATCACTCAATATCATTTAGTGTTCAATTGAAACACAACATCTGGTGGCTAGGAGCATTCAAAGTAGGTTGGGTTTTTCATCGAACACCAATACCTGATGTTATTAAGAGACAACAAGTAAGAGAAGAGCTATTTGTTGAAGGATTTGTGAACTAAAAGATTGAGTGGCACATAGATGGTGACTTAAAGACACTCAAATGTACATACAATGTATCAAAAGAAGCCAATTTTAGATCTCCTTCCCTATATTGCATGTCCCCAACCTTAGAGTTGAACTCAAGAAATTGGAATAGAGCTCTCTCTAGGCACAAAAAGGATCCACACTTTAAGCCAGTCTTAGATATTTCTTTGGTAAATGCCCATATCTGTACACTTCATGAACTTTGTAGGATAATTGAAAAGCTTATTCATATTTATATAGGATTTTCATAAAAGTTGAAGCCATTGTCAGCTAGAACAAATGCTATAACAAAGATTGAAAAAGTCTTATCCACAAATTGGTCTACATGGTGGTAATGTTGTTATTGAACCAGATCTTCAAAAGTCTAAGGATGGTAATTGTGTCCCCAAAAAGCCATCTATTGGTGGAGTGAAGGGGCTAGAAGGTTCCTAGGCTTTCATGGGAGACTTGGTAAGATAAACTCTAGGAATGGTGGCTAATAATGGACATGCTCAGAATAAAAAAGTCAATGTTTGGGAAACACTAGAAGAAGTATTCTTTTATTGTGATAAAACTGAATGGAATGATGATGATGTCAAAGACTTCAAAAACCAATTGAACCTTTTTAAAAAGGCAATGACAGATTTCAATTGACTTTCTTTATTTGTTAACTATGCAACATATTTTATACAACCATGTTCCATATTTTATCAAGAAATATGGATCTCTATCTATTTGATAAACCCAAGGTATGGAAAAATCACATTATCAAGCAAGTACAAAATACTTTAGCACACAACACATAGAGGTGGAAGACACAAAGCAAACGGCTTATTAGAGGTTTTCTAATGGTTCTACATACAAAATTGACACAAATTCAAGCTCAAAGACACAATTGCATCATGTAATACATAATCTTTGGCAAGGATTATAAAAATTGTCACCCAAAGAAGAAAAGAGGGATATTTAAATTCTTATGCAAATAAAAGATTTTTAAAATGGTTACAAACTAGACAAAGAGATTGAAAAAGATGGGTTTCAAGAGACCCTTGACATCTTTTAATCTGAATATGTTGAAGAGTCTCTAGTTTCAAGCAATTTACTAGGTCCTCTAGAGGATCTCTAGTTTCAAGCAATTCACTAGGTCCTCAAGAGGAATCTTTTGTTTCATTCCACTCAATGAGACCTCTAAATTTCAGGAACACCTTTTTTCTATAGCCTGAAAGGAGCTTAAAATTCTTGGCATCTCCTACATGGGAGAGCAAATAAGAGCTAAAACTCCAAAGTATCCTGCCCTAGATCCACTATATCCAGGGGCATGAAGCCAAAAACTCTTATAGCTTATTCCTTCTCCACCAAAATGATCTTATCTAATCCTCTATTGAAAAATTGGGATCCAATCACCTTAGAGATAGCTTTCAAAGCCATCATTGGCAAGCTTGGAGACCCTTGACATCTTTTGGTCTGAATATGTTGAAGAGTCTCTAGTTTCAAGTAATTCATTAGGTCCTCTAGAGGATCTCTAGTTTCAAGCAATTCACTAGGTCCTTTAGAGGAATCTTTTGTTTCATCCCACTCAATGAGACCTCTACGTTTCAGGAACACTTATTTCCTATAGCCTGAAAGGAGCTTAAAATTCTTGGCATCTCCTACATGGGAGAGCAAATAAGAGCTAAAACTCCAAAGTATATTGCCCTAGATCCATATATCCAGGGGCATGAAGCCAAAAAATCTTACAACTTCTTCCTCCACCAAAATTATCTTATCTAATCCTTTATTGAAAACTTGGGATCCAATCACCTTAGAGATAGCTTTCAAATCCATCATTGGAAAGCTTGGAGACCCTTGACATCTTTTAGTCTGAATATGTTGAAGAGTCTCTAGTTTCAAGCAATTCACTAGGTCCTCTAGAGGAATATTTTGTTTCATCCCACTCAATGAGACCTCTACATTTCAGGAACACTTGTTTCCTATAGCCTTAAAGGAACTTAAAATTCTTGGCATCTCCTACATGGGAGAGAAAATAAGAGCTAAAACTCCAAAGTATCCTGCCCTAGATCCACTATATCCAGGGGCATGAAGCAAAAACCTCTTACAGCTTCTTCCTTCTCCACCAAAATTATCTTATCTAATCCTCTACTGAAAACTTGGGATCCAATCACCTTAGAGATAGCTTTCAAAGCCATCATTGGCAAGCTTGGAGAGCTGTGACAACCTGCTATGATAAATTGCAATTGTTTGATTATTTAAGCTTCCAATATAATTACCAAGGCCTTGAGTTTTGCCAAGCTTTAATGGCCTTGAGCCCTTTTCTCTTTCAAGAAAGTTATCTGTATTTTCAATTTCTATCTGCACAATAAACCACAATAGTGTAAGATGCTAATAGATAAATATCTAATAACATTTGTCTGTAATGCATAATATACTCTAATATAAACCACAATGGATATCTTTGAATGATCTTCCATACCTTAAGGTTTTCATCTTCCTCAAGAAGACTATCATCATAAATATTTATTAAACTTTTTGGTTTCTCCTCTAATGGAGACTTCAGTTTCTCTTCATACCCCATGTTATCAATACCAAGTCTCTATTGAATTTGTAAGAACTCTTCCTCTGTAGGTAGCCTCCCTTTTCATATTCCATGATCTGGTTAATACATGAATACAAGGCTATAGATCTATCTTGAAAATTCTCTCCCTCAACATCAATACTTGCTAGAAATTCCTATTCATAATCTATAAAATTCTTATCATTTTGACCCCTTGTTGCAAGGATTGCGAAGCAATAATCTTCTTTGAGATTAAAAAGGTGTTGAATATAATTTAGCAATACATATCTCTTTTTGTTGATGAGGTAACTGGGAAATGTTGGGACACATTCAAGAGGATCAGTTTCAATCTTTGCACTCAACTCTCTCTCTCTTTCTTCCACTTTTGTAATGTTCTCACTTTTAAGAAAAGCAACATCAAATCCCTACACTAATTGGTTCTCAACATCATCCTGAAACATTTCCCCCTTCTCTTCAACCTCTTTATCTTTGCTTCCAATATCCTCTATCTTCTTCTCTTGTATTGTATCTAAAGAATAACTATCTATATATTGAAGATATACAAGAAATCCAACATTCTTCTATACAAAAAGACATTGATACCGATTCCGATGAAAAGGGCAATATGCTTCCCACTTCTTGAATTCCTCATCAATAAGGCTAAACCTTGTTTGCAAAGTTATTCTAGCAGCATTGGTAGCTCCTAGTATATCAGTGTAATGGACAAATCCCTCAATTTCTAGGCCTTCCACATGTCTATCATAAAACTCCCTATAATCCTTCAGTTTTGTCTTCAAGATCCTTCAAGAGCTCTTGCAAATCAAAGGGGACATTGAGCAAATCTCTGATGTAATCAAAGGGAACATTGAGCATATATCTGATGTAAACAAATCTAGATGAATTTCTAGTTTCATGGAGGAAATAAAAGAGCTTCTCATCAAAGGTATTCTCCAAATCCTCTTCCTTCATTCTCTCTAGAGAAATATTCATTTTAGTCATCTTGATTACTCACAGAATCAAATCTTGAAAACAACAAGATAAGTTTTACAAATATAATATACCAATCCACATTTTCTCACATAAATTTTTTTGTTGAAGAGGTAATGCATATAGAACATCAAAACCACATCATTTTACATATGTACAAGATCAAAGCAAGATTGCTAGAAAAATTCCATCAAACCCTTCATGGCATTTTTGGCTTTTTGATATTTTGTGAGGAACTCACTTTGGCTTTGAATTTTACCCTTTTGATGTATGACATGCTCATTAAGGAAACTTGAGCAAGGCTTCAATGTTCTCTTCCTCCTCTTAGACCAACAAACATAGAACAATGGGACATAATGACATGTCATTTGTCTTGCATGTCTAAATCCATATATCATACCCCACATTTGCAAATGCTTGCATAACATATCATACATGTTAAATTGGACAAAACAAAACAGCAGTACCTTATGAAAAATGTGAATTGACTCTTTGGGCAACAAAGCAGGCATGAAATTTCGTGTTACATCGGGTAGATACTATTCTAAATGGAGGACTTAGAAACACCACAACACGGGGGCCCAAAACCCTTTGCAGGTTGATAATATTGTGCCTTATACAACAATTAATTGCTTTAGAGGGAAAATAATGGATTTAATCATCTTTAATGCCTCAAACTAGCTCATTTAACTATCTTTCAAAGATTGTAAAAAAAAGTGACAAATAAAAGTTTGTTACCTCAGAATTGTATTGCTTCTTGAGAATAAATGGATTTTGTTAGAATATGCACTATTTCGACTTGTGATGTACAAAAAATATGGTTGTGGAAGAGAAAACAAAATGCATGGAAGAAAATTTTACATAAACACGAGTATGAGTTCTTGTATATATATGTCAACGGTCACCACGAGTTTGTTTAGAAAAGTACCATGCACTCAATTAGAAGAGTTGTATTTAAAGTGGACAAGGAGAGACTAAAAATTCTCTTTTACACCCAAAAAGTGGTTCCATAAAAGCATCATCATGTCCAAAAATGTCAATGACATGTGACACAAGTTTCGAGGCAACAATGGTCTACCAACCGCATGTGTCAAGTTAATTGCGTATTATAGCAACCACATGTGTGAACAAAGGTCATTTTAAAACCAATTTTTGGACCATAAAAGCATTTTTTTGAAGACCAAGATCTTTCCTTGCTCTAGAACACCAGCACACGGCAACTTCATCATAGCTCAAAATTCTTCAATATCCACCACACAGGGTAAGATTTCATCACCTAGCATACATGTGCTAAAGTCTCAAAAATGTAATTCTTTTGAAAAATCTTAGTTAGCTCAATAGCGATGTCATTTCCAAGAATTAATATCAAAATTTTCTTCGAATCTATCCAGATTTTCTCCAAAAAAGTTTGACGAATGAAACACGATAAGGCATAACTCTCCCGCATGCAAAGTAGATAGCTCACATTTCATACATCAAGAGAGGGGCTGCATTGTTAATTCTACCACTAAGTGATTGAAAATGACATTGTATCAAAGATTTGGAGGTCTTTGGCCCAATCCTGCACTACTCTACAACAACTGATTTTTATTCTTGAGCTCACAACTAAGATTAGTTTGGGTAACTAAATATATTGGTTACCATGCTTTTGTGTTCAAGGAACTAGAAATTTGAAGGATCCTAACTAGTCTAATAGCAAAATCATATTCAAATTTCTTATGAACTTATTTTCCAAATTTTCTCCCAATCTGACCACAATTTTAACAAAAAAAAGTGACATATGAAACATGAAAAGGCATTCATCTACTTATGTAGAAGATCCAATTCACGTTTCATACGTTAGAGGGCTGCATTGTTCGATGAAAATTCAAGTTGGAATGATAGCACAATTTTGATGAATTATTGAAATTTGGTTTTGTCATTTGATAAAATAACTTATTGTCAAATAGTGAATATATAATTGACATGGGATTAAGACTATCTAAATAGTGTTTGTTTACCACTAAGTGATAGCAAATGATATTATATCAAAGATGTGGAGATCTGTCCTAATTTTAAGTCATTTTTGTTTTATTTGGAGATTTCAGATGGCCAAAACTGAAGCCAGTGCAAGGAAGCAGATTGTTGATCTTAGAGATCTTTCTTCAAAAATCCATCAGTCCTCCAAGCATTCCAAACTTCCAAGGAAATCAAAGCCAAGGAGAAAGTTTTAATAGAATGCTAGATGCCTAAAGGAGATTAGAAGTGCAATGAAGGCTTTTGGATAATGGAATTTCAAAACTGCTTCAGATACAGTATTTTTTGACTTTGATTGTGTTCAAATCCTCAAGAATAAAATGAGAGAATCTATTCTTTTTGTTGGGATGAGGTTTAATACACCAAATTTTATTTTTACTCACTATATTTTTCTAGCAATAGGCTTTCATATTGATACTCACTATCTTCATTTCTTTGCTAGGTGTGTAATGCATGAGCTCCCCTTTGATATACAACAAAAAATCGAGGTTCTTGATCCATCTATCTCATACTATATGATGAATGAGCTTGATGCAAGTGCATTTGATTATTGATTTAATCTAATTGACTTTGAAACTTTGGAGGTTCTTCTAATTCCATACAATGAAATGTAAGTAATTTGATATTCTATCAGATTTTATGAGATTTTATTTTGCTAAATTATTGAAATATGATTATTTTCAGTTCTCATTATTGGAGCCTAATTGGAATAGACTGTGTGGAGATGCATTGTTTCCTCATCAATTCTATGAAAGGAAGCCATGGAAATGCCAAGGTGTAATTTATATAATCCAAGGTCTCCTTGATCTTTTGATCTTTCTTTTTTCTAAGTACTCTAAATATATTGATCTTTTTTTGCAATTACTCTAAATTTTATCATCTTTTTTGTATAGAGTTGTAAAAAGATTGATTGAAGTGCTAGAGAAAAATCCTCCCATGCCTTCTGATTTACTTGCAACAATGCAATATGGACAAGTTGTGGTAATGTCTTGATTTGAATGGTTGGAACATAATAAGAACATTTATTCAATAAACTACCATAAACATGTTCATAGTTTTACTTTATATTGTTGATTGCAGTGTCCTCATTAGGATGATAGTCACTCTTGTGGATGGAGAGTAATTGCAAAATGTCAAAAGATTAGCTAAGTTTATTTATCTCAATGATGATAAACTTATAAAGGTAATGTGAAAGATACTAAACTGTAAGATAGAGGTTTGTTGCAAAATAGTCAATTGATAATAATAATGTAGTCCATCGTAAAAAATAACAATGAACTAAAAATACTTTTTTACAAATGTTACAAGGAATTGCTATACAAGTGAGCATGTTTGGTATATAAAAGCGAAGATCATGAAGTACATAATGGTCAATTGTATGCAACCGGCAATAAGAATGGACAATAGTGGGGGCTTGGACATTGAAGGAGAGGAGGTGTATGTAACTGCAAAAAGGTGAAGCTATGCCTTCAACATCCAAGGCAACCAAAGCATCAAAGAAAGGCAAAAGGACTCCTAGAAAGGATGCCCCTTCTCCTAAGAAAAGTTCTAAAAAAAAGAAGTAGCTTTGCCTTATTGCTTGTAAGCCCTTATGTATGTAAGTCATGGAGATGGCTAACAAAAATTTACCACAAAATTTGTACATGTATTTTATATTGATAGTAAAGATATCTTTTCTTCAATATCCTTGCATTGTATATTTTTCTCTCTTCTCATTGATATCTACAAAAAATATGTTACAAATGTTTATTAATCAAGAAGTGGAATCAGATACATACATATATGGATATAATATGATATAAACACTTACTTACTTGTTGTTAAGTTGGAACACAAATTAGCAATGCAGTTCAATATCTTCATTCTGTAAGTCCATCCTCACTTGATGTAGTGCACATGATGATCTAACCTTTAGGATTGCAATAATGTCCTCATTGAACCAAACATCAAGATCCACTATAGGATGTTTGCTAAAATTATCAAGATTTTGGTCTAAAGCAACCAAACTACTAAGACTACTACCAACATAATGCCATCTATAATAAAAGATAAGGATGAAATTTTTAGTAGCAACAATATATTTACAAGCTATAGAGTCTTGATCTATCTTACACATAAATTTTCCTTTTGTCCTAGTGTCCCATTCCTCATCAATAAATTGTATGACATGATCATATGTTAGTCTCTTCATTGAAAGCATGGACTTTAATCTTCTTATCTCAACATTAGAAAAGAAGCCAACAAATATATTGATAGGCATGAACAAACTAACTTTTCTTAGCCTACTTGAGGTATTAGGTTTTAATACTCTATGTATCTCAGAAAATATTTTACATCTATAGCCCTCACTAGTATTAGCTGAACTTGGCAAAGGCCACTCAAAGCTTGAAAGATTGGGCAAAGGAAGGGGGAATATTGATCCCCATTGACTATGTTGCATGGGGAAAATATAAGAATGGTCATAAAAGAATATTCCATTCTCTGCAGGCTTTGTCTTCTTTCTACCTTTGTACATTTCTTCTCTAATTGAACCATGCATAACATCAATAACATCAACAATAGACTTGACCAATTGCCATTCCTCAAGATTAGAGGGATAGACATCTACAAGATAAACAAGTAAATGTTATAATGGAAAAATTTAAACCAATTTCAATAAAAGAAAAACTTTAAGAATCAAATTCTTACAATTCGGTCTATGCATAGGAAGATTTGAAGTTCTAAGTTCTAAATATAGCTCTCTATGCATAAATACATGTTGCACTAGTACCTCTTTTATGCTATTCTTATTTACTTCAAGCTTGAAATATCAGATTCTACCCTTCCAAGTAAAGATGAATGAGCTCTCATATCTTTACCTTTTCCCATGTTTTGCTTGTTGCATGGTGATCCAATTGTCTTTGCTAATGATTGCAGGAATCCATCTTCTATCCTTTTGGAATGAGTTAAACATTGATATGGATGCGATTTGAGAGCTTGGAAACCTTGTTGAAGGTTGAATTTTTGTATCCATGGCAGAGAGAGAGAGAGAGAGAGAGAGAGAGAGAGAGAGAGAGAGAGAGAGAGAGAGAGAGAGAGAGAGAGAGAGGACTAGGCTACCACAAAGGAGGGAAAAACACGAGAGGGATAAAAGAAAGGAGGAAAAAAAAGTGCAAAGCTTTTTAATAATTTGAATTTAGATTAAACCCATCGTTATTATTAATCTCGACATATCATTAAATAAAAGTGACCAAGACTGTATATCATTAATTCAAAGAATGTCATAATCAAATATAAGAGGATAAAAGTAGATATTGATAATACAAATTTGTAATATTATATATATATATTTATAAGATTATTTTTTTTCTTTTTTAAAATAGAAGTTCCGTTACAGAGGCTTTGCTCTTATTCGTCTAGAGCACTCTTTCTCTATCTCCTAAAATGCATTTTTGAGACCCCAAAACTTTCCTAATGAGCACTTTCTTGATGCTTGCAAAACTGAATTGGACAAATAGTCCTTCAAAATTTCTCCTCTTGGAGTACTCGTAGTAGGATTTTGGAAAGTCTCTGTAATCATTGCATAGACTGATTGGGTTGGTCCAGAGGGTCCTTTGTTCTAATTCTAATTCAGAGCTCCTATTGAAACTAGTGGTTGTTAGTTCCACTTGATAGGGTTTCACTGTTGTCGTTGAGTTGCCATTGGGAGAACTATTTAAGGCCACTATTGTTGTGGTTGGACCATCATTTGAGGTATTGTTGAGTTGCCATTGGGAGAACTATTTGAGGCCACTATTGTTGTGGTTGAACCATTATTTGAGGTATTGGTGTCTGCAATGGCTATTGTGGATTTGATGCACTATATTGCAGTACTATTTGCATTTGAGGGTAGGGATAGGGAACAATCCTTGGGATTGCATTTGGTGGATATACCATTCTTCACATGGGAGGAGGTAAGAATCCTCTTCCTGAGGTCATCGCGGTAGCCTTGCTTCAACTTCATCATATAGTCTTGCACCTTCCAGTGTAGCTTGCAGGTTGACTGGTCTTCTGAACTTCATAAACTTATGAACTTTTGGCTATAGGACTCTAAGAAAAACTCCCTTTTGGATGCCTTCATCCAAGTGATGGTTGGTCCATCTCTTTAGTATGGATTCCATTCTAGAGACATATGCTTCCATCCATTCACCAAATAAGTGACTTAGATTCATGAACTCCTCTTTTATACACTCTTCAAAACCCTCATGCTTGAATTTTTTGAGGAAGACCACCTTTAGGTTGTCCCATGTGACAAAAGTTCTTGCTACTTGTCTCTCATACAATTGAAATGCCATGCCTTTGAAAGTGGTAGGGAATATCGTTAACCAATGCTCGGGGGTTTTGGCATTGTGCTCGGCTACATGAAGATCAAGGTATTCATTGTACTCTCCCTTAAAGATTGGAAATGGGACTACATTTGCTGGCCTATAATCATCAATCTTTCCATACGATGGCTCTGGCTAGGAAGGGGACTTTGATTCACTATTGGGACTTTTGTAAAGAGTTTCGCAAGGGTGTCAAATGAGGCTTCTACTATTAGCTTGTTCTTAGCTTTGATTTTTGCCTCCTCTCTTCTCACGTACCTTTGGATTCATTCTAGTGCTTGCCTCTTGATCACGTCATTCATCAGGGAATTAGCTCCACCCAGTTTGTCTATACGTAATAAAATAGAATCAAAAGGGCTTTAGACTTTGGAGGACTCTCTTACCAATATTTCTTCTACTTTCTTCTTTTCAACATCTCTGAATTCAAATTTCATTCCACTGCAGAGGGAAATATATTCAATTTTGAAGGTATCAAAATTTATTCTTCTGAGGATTATCATAGTACCATTGTCTAGATATTACTAACTTTGAAGGTTTTCAATAGGATAGGTTGTGAAGAACACTATGCTACTAGCTTCTAGTGAGTTGCCAATTGGACAAACACAAGGTTGAGAGTACACCAAGCATCCCGCGTATCTTGCTGTTGAGCATTCATGAACAAATTCCAATTCTTTTTGTTCTTATTCTTATGAACTTCTACTAACCATGACTCCTAAATCTCCCACTTGATGATGTCTAAAAATTCTTCAATGAAGGCTAATTCTTCCATGGATGGTCATTCTTTCTATTTCTACTTTGCTCTTTGTGGAAAAAATTTGGATATCATGATACAACTTTTTGTAGCTTCAGAGAAGACAATGGGATCCGCATGTCACATAGAGCCCGCATCAAGATAGTAACATGCATTCGCCACCATTGAGGAATGCACTTTTTATAAAAAGTGGATTTGGAAATGAAGGTCTACAATTATTCAACAATAGCAAGAATTTTGCAATCTTTCATTGCTTTTCTTTTGTTTCAACTGTGCCACTTCTTCCATTTTTAGCCTCTATTAGTGCTTTTATTGATGGAAGTGTTTTCCTGTTGTTACGCATCAAAAACATGAAGCCCCAAGAGTAACACCAAGAAAACAGGAAATCTATTGCAATAAAATATATCTTGTCATACCAACAAGCATATTCTTCATATTCTAATCAATCATAAGAAAAAAAACAATACCAATCTTTACAAATCTTCACATAGCATCATATAGCAATTCTCTCACGGATTTATCACAATAAATCTTCAATGTATTCTTTATATTCTTCATAAAAACCATTAAAAAACCACAATTTTGCAAAAAAAAGATCAACTTTGAAAGAAATTCATAACGTAGTATTCATCTTTCATCATCTTCATAGTCTTTCATAGTCTTCCTAATGTAGATATAATGAGAAAATTGACTTGCTCATACTTTATCTCTCTCACATATGCTCTCTCTCAATAGACATTGGAATAATAAAGAATTACTCTCAATAATCCTCTCTTGGTCATGGATACCCCTCCCAAGAGGTATTCTAATACACGAAGAGTCACTAGATCTACTATAATGTCCCTTGGAAGCTCACTACTATCACTGCCATTGCAGTCTTTACTTCAAGTCTTCTTCAGCTAATTCTTTAATCCATTTTGAGCTTGTATTCTTCTTCTTACAAGATTGTGAAAAAAATTCCAAGCTAATCATCTATCCATCAAAACACATACAGAAGCAAACATAGGCTTACATAACATATATAGAAGCTCTACAGAACACTATAGAAGATAAAAAAAAGGCATAAAAATCATACAGTTCAAACCAAAACCACTTCAAATCCATTAAAAAATAATCCAACATACTCTCAATCACTCCTTAAAAGACTAATTCACAATCCCAACCTCATAAATAAAAATAAATCATATCAAAACAGAGGTAAAATAGGCCCTATCAGAACCAAATAGAGACATTATAGACCTATCATAACATCATATTCCAACCAAAAACCATCATGAGCTTCCCAAACTTACTCAACCCACACCAACACATTCCAAAACACTTTCAACACATCGAAAGTCAATCAATAAATCCTCAAAATCAACCATTCAACTCACAAAAATAACAAAAGTTAGCCTAAACAACAAGATAATTCAATTATTAACACTTGGCACCTTAAGAAAAAAAGTCTGCTACAAGTAATCTTTCGTGTAGAATCATCAAAAAAGACACGGTACATATCATCCTCCAAATGTCAACGGAGATAGGGATTTTAGTCAAAACTAGGACATGACATATATAATGAAGTACAAATGGAGCACTAATATCACATTGTAATCTCACATCACCTATGCTAATAATATTCAATGCAATGTCATCTCCCAATCTAACTAAACCAATGATCATGTAGGATACCATAAAATGAAGCTCTCGAATCAAAAACCCAAGAGTAAGAGTAAGAAGATGAAGGATTGATCAATTGATTAGTATCAAGTGATGAAGCAACAAGTACGTAATCATTTGAGTTGTAATCCAAGGTATTTATCTATTCTATCTTAATATTGGATTTAAAAACAATGATATGATAATTAGAAGATTTTGAAGTGAGTGAGCCTTGAAGTGAAAGCATAGGGCGAAAGCAAGAGCTATGGTGAAAGGAGCAATATCGATATATATATATATATATATATATATATATATATATATATATATATATATATATATATATATATATATATATATATATATATATATATATATAGAGAGAGAGAGAGAGAGAGAGAGAGAGAGAGAGAGAGAGAGAGAGAGAGAGAGACGTGGAAACTCCAATAGTCACTATGTGTGACCGAATTTCCTTTATTTGAATGCCACTGAAAGAATGAAGAATGTAGTGATAGTGATGAGTATCCATCACCTACAATGTACAGGTGTGTAGGTATATGGGTACTATCAGTGTAACTAATACACAAGTGGCTAGGCACATGCACATTTACTTCCAATAATCTCCCACACTTAAAGGTGAATGTGCCCCAAGTGAGGAGAGAATAAGAAAAAAGTGACAGTATAAATGTATATAAGTACAACTGGATGAGGAAAGATGTCATCTCATCCAACGCCCATCAACTTCTTAAGAAAGGCAAAATGCACCGTTGAGAGCCTTTTGGTGAGTAGATCTATAGGATTTTGGTATCCTCAATGACCTCTCTAATGAGCTAGTAACAGACCTCAATGTGTTTGTGTTTGCATGGAAGACTAGATTCTTGGCCAACTAAATGGCACTCATAGAATTTGAATGCCATGTAGGGACCACATCATTAATGCCAAGATCTGACACCACTAGATAGCCTAACTAGAGAGCCTCCTTGCAAGCCTCAGTGGCTACAACATACTCGGCCTTGGTAGTAGAGAGGGCCATGCATTTCTGCATCCTAGACATCCAAGAAATAACGCCTCTAGCAAAGGTAAAGACATGGCTAGAGGTGGACTTCCTACTATCTACATGTCCTACATAATTAGAGTCAGTGTATCCCACAACTTTTGTATCTTGGCCATCATAACATATGCACATAGATGCTCTTCCCTTTAGGTACCTCATGATACCCTTTATGGCATCCCAATTCCATCTGCTAGGTGTAGCCATATATCGTGCCACAACTGCCATTGCAAATGCTATGTCAAGATGAGTGGCTATCTACATCAAGATGCCTACTGCAGATATATAAGGAATGTTGGCCATCTCGGTCTTCTTTTGCTCATCAGATTGTAGACAATCGGCTTGACTAACCTTCACATGAGAAGGTAAAGAACAACCAATAGGCTTAACATCTTGCGAATGAAACTGCTCAAGGACCTTCTGAATGAACTCCTTCTATGAGATAAGTAGAGGAGCCCCTTAGAGACCACACGTTAATTACTAGGATCATGAGTGCTCCTAGTAATTAACATATCATCCACATAGAGGATCAAAATCATAAGGCTACCATCACGATAACATGGATCCATATCACTACGAGAATATCCCTGTGAGTGCATAAAGACATCAAAATTGTGATATCATTCCCTAGGTGCTTGCTTAAGGCCATAAAGGCTCTTCCTCAATCTGCACACTAGGTGTTCCCTAGCATGTTCGGCAAAGCCCTTAGATTTCTCCATGTAAATCTCATCATGCAAGTCCTTATGAAGAAAAGAAATCTTGACATCCATCTGATAAAGATCCAAGTTGAGCAACCAAAGCCAGTACCAATCGTAGGGTGGTCATCTTCATAACAAGAGAAAAGACTTCATCAAAGTCCACTCCATGGTTCTACTTGATACCCTTGGCAACCAATCTAGCCTTGTATCTCGGCTTGGGGCATCTAGGGGTACTTTTCAGCTTGTACATCCACTTGCATAGTAGAGCACACTTGCCACTAGCAAAGGAACCAAATCCCACGTATGACTTTTTTGTAGTGAGTCATATTCTGACTGCGTAGCCCTCTCCCAAGAGTGACTATCACCTCTGTGCATGGCCTCATCAAGTAAGAGGCTCACCATATTTATCACCATAACATAATCCATAGACAGCTCAAACCATGTAGGCTATCATCTATCTTTGGTAGACCACCTCAAATCTAGCCGTGGAGTTTGTACATCCTGTGGAGCATTAGAGACCTAGGCTACTGGGGCATCAGTGGTCTAGTGGGCTACTGCATAGAAATAGGAGGTTCCTCCTATTAAAGATCACCCTGCATACCTCAACGATATGCTCAGGATGCTTATGCATTTTCTCCTCATGGAAAACACATTATGGCTACAAATAATCTTCCGAGCCTGTAAATCCCATAAGCGATAGCCTATCTTACCTATATCCCCATAACCAAGAAAGATGCATTTCCTAGACTTAGGATTCATCTTAATATGCTTGTCCTTGGATACATGGAAAAAAGCCTCAAAATCAAAGACATGAAAATGAGAATATGAGGGAGGTTTTCTAGATCATACCTCCTTTACAACCTGATATCAAGAGTAGTACATGGAGATCGATTTATCAAGTATATGGCACTAGCAACTGCTTGAGTCCAAAAATGCTATGGTAAGCTTGCCTGGCTAAGCATATTATAGACTCCCTCCTGAATTGTCCTATTCATGCACTCAACCATGCCATTCTAGGGTGGGGTGTAGGGGGTGGTCAACTAATGCTTAATGCCCTCTCATTACAAAACTACTCAAAGACTTTAGAGACATACTCATCCCCATTATCTAACCTTAGGTATTTTAGCCTATATCTAGAATGATTCTCAACCAAAGCAAGCCAACACTAAAATGTAGACTAACTTGCATTTTCTACACTAAGATTTGTTAGATTTGGGCCTTCCAATAGTTGTATTAGTGCCATCCAACTTGTGAATATTAAAGATAACACTATTACTCCAAGCCACTAGCCATAATGAAGGCAAACAAGTGCACAAATTGTCAAAATAGTCTATTTTAATTATTGCAAATAGCCTTAAAACCACTATCAAATCAAGTTGAAAACAAGGGGTACTGACCAAGTAATGAACTATCCACAAACTCAATGTAAATAACTATCAAATGAAGGTGACTGCTTGCATAAATAGTGAAATAAATTGCAATTACAACATGCTGAAGATGACTAAGAGATCAATGCAAAAGAGGGGCAATCATTGATATAAGACAAACTACAATTACCACAGGGAATGGCTCCAACTAGCAATGAGTGAATATGCTATTGGTGCTAAGAACTATCAAAGAATCAGTGTGCCAGACTGAGATACATTCCATAGGCATAACCATAATGCATAAAGCGTTCTCACGAGTAACAAAAGAGACCAGCAACTAGAGGCACAACGAACTGAGCAATGTAACAGAAGATAAGTACATAACCAATCAAGCTGCATACATCATTGATAACATTGTGACAGAGATAGGTGTCGGCCCAAAAGTAATATTAGATCATCCCACTAAGCATCAACTTCATACATCAAGCATGATAAGAGCATGTGCATGTCATCAAGTTCCACAGTTTCATTGTAAGACCCTCAAGCTCAACTACATAACCAAAAAGCTCAATGTAATCTCCAAATGTCAAGATGTGGATCCCACTAGAATGAAATTCAAATGCTAGACGAGCAAACAAAGCTCAAAACATCATGTGAAAGGCATCCATACATCCAAGATCCAAATAGCATACATCTAAGAGTATCCGACTCAAGTATCTTTGCAAAGCTCTTGCTGGAGCATCAAATAACCATACATAACAGTGAATGATAACCAATGTCAAGATTTAAAGCTCCAATCTTAGCTCAAATGTAATCTAGAAGCATAACCAAGCATGTAACATGAATCATAAGCATCGGCACATCACTCGGAATAATTATCAAAAGCATCCAAGAGCAATAGGCATATGCTTCCATTGATAAAATAGCTTTCGGCCTTGTTATGAATAGCAATGAAAAACCTCTGTAGTAAAATTGAGCAAAAGAGTACTCAAATCAGTCCCAAAGCATTCCAATACATTGACATAACATCCCTAGATGATTTGGCATCAAATAGGTATCTCGAGAAGAATAAGTGACCTCCAAAAAATGAATGAAGTGCTGTCCTAAACTATATGATAGCAAAATATCACAAATTGTGAATCAATGGTTGATGCCAACATCTCCAAACTGATGCCCAATGCCAAATATAAGTGTTAGGATGTGTTGCCAATGATGATCAGGGATGCGAAGTGTGCTAGAAGCTTGTTAGAGGCTAGCGGAGTGACCGAATTGAGCAGGAGAGAGCAGGCCAAGAACCATGCAAATCATACTGCTTGTCTTGGAGGGGCTACAAGGTGAGCTAAAGCAAACAGGGTGCAAGGAAATATCCAAGGGTTGCCAACAAGGAAGGCCGGGAAGAGGTCCACCGGAAGAGGTCCAATGCAGTTGGAGGTAGCTGGAAGACACTAAGTATCAAAAGCATATCTTCGAATGAGAAGCCATGGATGCCATTGAAAACAGTGAGGAGCTAAAGATTTTCTCCACAAGTTGAAGCAATGTTGCATTGAGCTCCTTAATGCCAGTGCAATGGCTTCGATACCGGTTGAAGGGAGTGAGCCTTGAAGTGGAAGCATGGAGTGGAAGCAAGAGTTATGGTGGAAGGAGCAAGAGCAAAGGAGAGAGACACACAAGATGTGGAAACTCCAACAATCACTATGTGTGACTAGCCTTCCCTTTTTTCAAATGTCACTGAAAGAATAAAGAATAAAGTGATAGTGATGGGTGCTTGCCACTTGCAATGTACATGTGTGTGGGTATGTGGATACTGTCAGTGTAACTAATACACAGGCAGCTAGGCACAAGCACCTTTACCCCCAATAGATTTGGCATTATCCTACACTTTTCCTTTATCTTTTTTGCACCTATCATTGCACATCTTATGGCATTATAGCCTTATGTGACCCTTCTACCCACAATAATAACAAGTAAGAGAGGACTTAGGACCTAGGACCAATTAAGTTACTTGATTTCCCATGAGACTTAGACTTACCCTTGTTGGAATGTGAGTCTCTACCACAATTATTATTCCCATTACCATCTTGTCTACCTCTCATTGTGAGTGCATGAGAAGCATGGGATATATCAATATTCTTCTTGTTTCCTTCCTCGATAAGCAAAGCACCCTCTACATCCTTGAGCTAAATGCCATCTTTAAGAGGGTTTGCACTCAAGTGTTTGAAATGTATCCCAAGATTTAGATAGTGTGACAAGTAAGAAAAGAGACTTGCCATTCTTCCTAAACTTAAGACCTTATAAAGTAAGTGAAAATGGAATGAAACTCATTCAAATGAGAAGACATAGATGTTCCTTCCTTCATGCAAAGGTCGATGAGTTTCTTAAGCCAATAGAGCTGAGTTGCAATATTTTACTTATCATAGAGATCACAAATCCTTTTCCGTAATGCATAAGACCCACCCAATGACATTGAAATATACTTACTTTGACATGCCAAAATGATGGTAGATTTGCATAGCTCATCGAGATCTTCCCATTCCTCTACATCATGAAGTTTTGACTTTGTGCCCTCTACTTTCAATGGGTTGACTTGATTCTTTTGCACCAATACTTGCCACAAATTTGAATCTTCCAATATTGGAAGTTATTGCCATCCAACTTCTCTATGTTAAAGATAGCATTGTCATTGGAAGCATTTGAGGTACCTACCATTATGTCTACCAAATAAAGAGAGCATGGATCATTACACTAATAGCAAATCAAGCCAAAATGTATGCAATAGGAAGAAAATTGAGCCAATACGCTAGTGTCCACAAGTAGGAAGCACTAGAGTGTTGAATTCAAGTTTTCCTCTCAAAAAAGCCACTCAAAATTGATTTTTAACATGATTTTTCATAAAATGATGGTAAATTAGTATGTAACTAATGGCAAACATGATAAAGAGTAAGCTTCTACAATGACAATATATGCATGAACCAATAAAGCATAAGCGAGTCTCCCACTAACTCAAATGAACCAAGATTTTTACAAAAAATACCAAGTACTCCCACTAGAGTAAATCCAGAGTATTCAAAGTAGTAAAGGAAACTCAATTATAGTTGAGTGCCCGAAATACATAATTTATACACTTTAAAGCATAAACCTTCAATAGGTCAAGCCCACAAGTGGAAATCACTAAAGCAAATAGGCACCGTCCAAATGCAACCAACCAAGCTCAAATAATCTGGTCATAAATAACAATGCCAAGCATCAATATAACCATACTTGAATAGCATGTAGGCGTTCAATACATAGACATTAACAGTGAATGCTTGCTCTCCATAAAATAGAGAATTGAAAACTGTGCAAAATCAACTTGTAAGTGCTCAAATCTACAGTTCTCATTGTGTTCTTCATTTTGATAACTCAATCCAATATTGTATGCAAAAGTTATGGCCAAAATATAAAAGTGATGTTAAGCTACTATAATTATCCACGACTTCTATAGCATGCTTCATATCCACTTAAAATAGATAGAATGGATGCTTCTTAGCTCAATAAGCACTCAACAAGGCTCAACTAAGCCTAGAAAGCTTCTCAACTAACCTAGAACACGTATTGAAGGTAGGGAAGTCAATGCATACCTCAAATAGACTAAAATGAGACTGCTATGAAAGTTGTAAGTCCATCTCTCTTCTTATGCTAAATGCAATGTTGGTGAAGCTCTTGGAACACATGCTATAACACCAATCAAAAGGGAAAGTAAGAGTGGAAGCAAGAGCCATATAGGTTTAAGCAAGAAATATCAAGATGATATGTGGAAACTCCAATGGTCACAGTGTGTGTGACATGCCTTCCCTTATTCTATTATCATGTAAAGAATAAGGAATAAAGTGATAGTGATGGCTGCCATCTATAGTCTACATGTGTGTAGGCCAATAAGTACAAGTAAATATAGGCTGCTAGGCATAAACGGCATTTAACCCCCAACATTAAAGAAGTTATATTAATGAACCTTACTTTATGTAGTAACATGCATGTTTAAAACAAATGAAGATATGTAATGGCTCATAATAAATACTAAGTCCTATAGAAACTATAAGTAAGGCATGGCATATAGAAGAGAATACTCTTGAAGAAATTATATTAACCAACCCTAGCTTATGGACTACCATGTATTATTGTTTATAATGTATAATATATTGTTGCATAAACACACTAATCGATAATTAATGAAAGGTTTTAAAACCTAATTATATAACCTTTTTTGTTTTTAGCATCATCATAACCCTAAAAGTCTTATTAAAAGTTCCCTAAAGCTTATCTCTATCTTTTCATGTCTCCATCAACAACATCATAGCTCGACTTTTCATTAGGGAAAATATAGACTCAAAAAGGGTCTCTTAAGAAATTGATTAGGAATCTTTAATCTTGGATTACTACTGCTTCAATGGTCATTATTGTATACCTTTTTGTCCCCATGGTCCCCCTTACATTCCTAAACTCCACTCTATTTTTTGTGGTGAACCTTATCTAGAAGAGAGGGGGTCTCCCTTTCTTTTTAGCATGGTAATAACTAGTCTTTTTCATCTCCGAGGAGATGGAACCACCACTCTTCCAAAAGTGCCACATCATCAACTCAAATTTATTTTCATCCCAAAAAATAAATTTTAAATAATTGTACAAAAAGTGGATTTCTTTTTCTTAAAAGGCACCCAATCATATTGCAAGTTGAAATACTCATTTTTAATACACTTTTTGCATCAAATGCCCTTCAAATCAGTTTATAGTTTTCAATGCCTATACATTTGGTGCCTAGGATCCTGGAGAGGTAGTTACATATCCACTTTATACTTCTAATAAGTGCCACATTAGTAGCAGGGTGTAATTATGACCCAAAAAGTGAACTTTTTCCTTTCCTCTCAAAACATGGTCTTTTTTATCTCAAATGGTAACTAGCCATATTATATATACATTAAAGCATTTTTAATGCTCTTTTTTACCCTTTGACCCTTCTAAATCTATGCTACATTAAAAACTTAATCTACTTAATTTCCTCTTCTACATTTCATTTCCCAATGGAACCACTTAGGAACATAAGCAACATGGAAGGGTATTGGCAAGAGGGAGAAGAGAGCTCACAAAGTACAAGAAGAAGATCTTGCGTATTTAGTTGCTCATGAAAGTAAAATTGGTACACTCTATCATCTACTGAGAGTGACCTTGGCCATGTTTATATAGCTATTGAGTGAGCTAGGGTTAGTGTTTTCCCTCTGTTCTCTAGTCTATTTACACCTCACCTTCCCTCATGCACCCTTGCTTATATAGGGTGCTCATGCTATACTTCTAACACCCCCCTTCAATGCCAACGTGGCATTAAATCACATAGCATGGAAATGTTCCCCCCCTCAATCAATGAATGGGATGCCTTTATAAAGTAGGCTACAAGGATGTTTATGGAAATATGATACAAAGGACACTAGAAAAGGCATTCATTAGGTGCTTTCAAAGACATAGTTGGCCTCCAATTCTTTTGGTGCTTCAGTGGAGCTAGGACATTTACTGGTGATGTGTCCTATTTGCTTACATTTGTTGCACTTCATCTTGTTGGGATATTTTTTCCATCAGTTTCTTAAAATTTGTCCCTTTTTATTACAAAAGGAACATTTCATGGTAACAGTATGAACTAAGAGTTGATCATTGGTTGTTAAGGTAGACACTCAACTAGTGTTGCCTTCCTTCTTTTCTCCTCATCCAAACAAGACTGAATGACACCTTTAAGTGTAGGATTTGGTACATTTGTTAGAGTAGCTACAAGAGGTGGGAAGACTTTCCTCACATCCTTTAAGAGTGTTGGGATGGCATCTTCTTCAACAACTTGAGTTTGGACCTAGGCCATTAGCCCCTTAACATGGGAAATGAACTTTCCCAAGTCTTCTCCTTGCTTGTATTCCAAGCGGAATAACTCTATTTTGAGGAAGATTTTAGAGTTCTTTCCTATTATTGCACCATACAATTTCTCGAGCTCATCCCATTTCTCCTTTATAGTTGCAAGTTGATCAATGTGGTGGATTAAGGATTCATGCACATGCAACATTATTATGGCTTGGGCTCTTTCATCATCTTCTACATCTATAGGGTTGGATGGGTCAATGGCCTTGGTCCCTTTGATGAAGAGCTAGTAACCCGTCTCTATCATTTTATATTTCACCAATACTTGCCATGGATGGAAATCTCTCCCATCAAACTTGCAAATTTGAGGTTTTACATCCACATAGGCCATGATAGGAAGGTCTTATTGATGGCACTAATACTAGAATTAGGATGATGGATCAAAATGACTAACAAGGAAGCAAGAAAAAGATTTAGAAGAGTGAAATGATTATCTTAATAGGAAAACATGAACAAGCTATTGCTCAAATGCTAGTAGCTAAAGGCCTAGAAATGTAATTGGTAAATTTGAGAACACACACACACACACACACACACACACACACACACACACACACACACACACACACACACACACACACACACACACACACACACACACACACACACACACACACACACACACACACACACACACACACACACACACACACACACACACACACACACACACACACACACACACACACACACACACACACACACACACACACACACACACACACACACACACACACACACACAGACACAGAGTGTGTATGTCTGTGATATGAGAGAGAGAGAGAGAGAGAGAGAGAGAGAGAGAGAGAGAGAGAGAGAGAGAGAGAGAGAGAGAGAGAGAGAGAGAGAGAGAGAGAGAGAGAGAGAGAGAGAGAGAGAGAGAGAGAGAGAGAGAGAGAGAGAGAGAGAGAGGTAAATTCTCTAATATATATGATTGAAAAGTTTAGGATAGCCACCACATGGCCCATGTTTAGTCTCCCAAAACTTTTAGTAATGTGTGTGTGTGTGCGTGCGTGCGCGCGCATGCACGCTTTTGATCAAGGGATATGAGAGACGTAAACAAGTAAGAGAGGTGGTGTTGGTGTGAAAAGGGGCGTAGGTGGAACAAGCAGTGCATGGGTGGAGGCAAAAGGCACAAGTAATGGTAATATATTAATGTTAACTTAGTTAATATATTAACATTGATACATTGACATTAGCATTAATATATATTTAAGATTAATGGATATCAATACATTAATTATGTGATTAAGATTAATATGGTAATATGTTAATAATGGTGATATATGTGTTGAGTTGGAATAGGTCATGATGAGGAGAGGGAGTGTAGTGTGGAGAATAGAGGAGAAGCCAATGCAAAGGGTTGTCGCTATGACTTTACTTATCAATGCTCTCTCAAGTTGTTCCTACATATTTGTGCTACTTATCCAATTCGCTTCAATAGACTAGGCTCATTTCTACAAGGTGCAATAAACCAAAGATATTAATTGTTATAATATAACATATTGGATCTAATATACCATAAAGAAATGCTTTTGAAGGCATTCTTGAAATGTAAGCATCTTATAGCAATTTTGAGGGACCTCAACATTGAGCACTCGCCTTACTACATCGAATGAGGTTCTTGTAGATGAACATATATCACTCGAAGAAGTTTAATTAGCTTGTGCTATATCCAAGGTTAGTTGACAAGGCTATGAGGCAATTTAGAATATTAACAAGCTTATTTTCTTTCATTAATCATTTAGGCTTACAACTACACAATGAGCATGGAATGTATACATTCAAGAAATAATGTTTATCCAAGAGACAACAAAAGTGGAAGGGACTAGAGTCACAAAGAAGATATTCAATGAGTATGATGACTTCATTAATATTTTTTAAAAATATTATTAAGTCATAAAGCATTATGACTCATTTCTACAAGGTGCAACAAATAGAAGCTATTGACTTGTTATTATATAGCATTTTGGACCTAGTATACCACACTTATTCTAATATGCTTATGCAACCACAACCGTAGAGTTTATTGTGAAGCTCAAGAAATGTCAAACTATGTAGGGATGCAAATTGGATAGAGTAGGTCTTAAACTAATAATCATGCAATGGCCTATGCTAAAGACATCAAACTTGTTCCTCCACATTTAGTGTTTAATCAAATAAAGAAATTTAGTGGCTACCAATAATTGAAGTGTCTAAGGAGATACATGATATGCTTTCTTGGACATTCCACGACTCCTTATCTTGACAACATTTCTAGACAAACAAGTGGTGAGAAGCTCTTTGTAGGGCTCTAAGAGTTCAATGTGAATTGGCACTTGGGGATGGTACTTATTAGTGTATGATTGCTTGTGACACTAATGCATTAGCATCACTACCATTTTCTTTTCATATGAAAAGAAGAAATTGTCCAAAGGGTCTAGAACACATTGCATGGAGCTACAAGCACTAGCGCACACAATAAAAATGTGCCACTATTGGTATTTCAACAAAAAGCTCAATATGAAGTTTGTAAGTGATCAAATAAGAAAAGAAACTTTTCAGCAGATCACAACAATGACCGAACCATAGAAAAACATAGCACTCCAAGGCTTAGGCTAAAATCTCAGATTGATCTTATTGCATGCATTTGTGAAGCTACAATGGTGGTCCCCTCTCCTTTTAGGGAGCCATGACCCAATCACTACAACATCAACTATCTACCCACCAACCACAAACTCAATCCTTAAGACCACAACTCTCAAGAATTTCATTGACCAAGAAATTGACTTAGCCAATCTACAAAGATCAAACCCTAAGCCAGGCATAGAGGTGCATCAATAGAAACCCAAGGACAATTGCACCTATTGCAATAGCAAAGAGAACAATACTAAGTTAAGGATTTGAGGAGATAAAGATGAATGACAAGAACATAAAAAGATAAGATTGACATACCTAAGAGGATCCAACTGTCACATCACTAATCTCAAGGATTTTTTACACATAGAAATTTTATTGGCATGAAGTTCTTTATCTATGACCATGTTCTAATGCTTGCTCTTCCTATTGCTTATTGGAGGAAAAGTTATTTGTGTAGTGTTTTCTCAAAGTGGCAAGTCAACAAAGGGTCTCATGTTTTGCTCTTAATGTGCCCTAAGGACATGCTATGGGGGAAGTAAGGTGAAATAAAAGTGCTTTCTCTCTTGTTTTATAAAAAAGTATGGCATAGGGAGGAGTCACAATGTCCTCTGGAGATAATCCTTGCTCAATAAGTACTTCACAAACTCTCGCAGCTTGATTCATCAACTTCTCCTTCCACCTTAGATATTTCTCTTATGAAACTTGTTTCTAGTAGGGCCTACAATTCAATGAAGGCAATTTATAGTTGAGCATGAGCATGCCGACTAATTGCAAGCTCCCCTATTAGAGTGGTTACATTGGCTCTTTCTTGCTTCATTTGGACTGGCATGTATTCAATTAATTTTATTTTGGCTTTCTCTACTTGTTTTTACACCTCGTCTTAGTCTTTGAATTCAAACTCTTATTTCTCCTAACTCCTTGTCTTTGTGCTTTTGCCAATATTATAGTTGGGCTTGCAAGTCTTGATATGTTGTTGATTGGATTGCTATAGGAATTCCTCATAGGCTATCTTAGCTTCATCTAACATGCCTTGTAGCTTCTTCATATCCTTGACCATATGCATCTTATTATTCTTTTGGAGATCTTGGCATAATTGCTCCAAAGTAGTGTGACCTCTTCTTTTGGATGATGGATCTTGGTACTTGTGCAAGTCAACAATTGTTGATTTAACTTGTCAATGTCCATCTCTACTAGATTTGGCTTCATTAATGGATTTTCGTTTTTTAAGTTCTAATAGTTTCATTTGTATGGTCTAGATGGTGGGGGCTAACACGTGTTGCATTTCTATGAGCCCTTCACTAGCATTTTTCTTCCCTTTATTTGAGCTCTCAACCCTCCATGCTAGCTCTACCTCCACCCTTCCCATTATCTTTTCATCTCTTTTGCACTTGTCCTCTTGACACAATAGATACATTGTTGTGAGCTAGTCTTTTGCACTTGTCCTCTTGGCACAATAGATACATTGTTGTGAGCTAGTCTTTTGCACTTGTCCTCTTGGCACAATAGATACATTGTTGTGTGCTAGTCTTTTTACTCCATGAGTTCACACCCTTTCTTTCTAGGTCAAGTTCAACTTTTTCTTATTTTCCTTTCTTGCTTCTCCCTCTATTTCTTATGTACTAGCCAATGAGTTGGGATTGATGTAGGTGAACATGGCGTGGAGACTTGAGTTGGGACCCTCAAGTCTTCTTTTAGAATCACACTAAATAGTAATCTATCATTATTCAATTCCACTTTGTCATGCCACCAATTTGACATCATTATTTCCTTCTTTGCTTTGTCATACTTCTCATCATGTGTCTTTATGTCCAATGCATTCTCCATTAGCTACGCCATGAAAGTAACCAGGCTTTCTTTTATTGTCCTCCATAAAACTAACAATGTAGGTTTTGATTTCTAGCTTGGAAGTTTGATTGAAGTTCATGCACCCTAGCATATATACTAGCTTGCTCATGACCTTGATGTATCCAACAAGGCCGCATTCTTCAATCAATCTCTTCATCCTTTCATTGCTTTCTCTAACTCTGTTCAAGCTCCTCATGAGGTGGAATCTTGAGTCCCCTAGATTCGATATCTACAATTAGGGTTCAAACTCTTGCTGTTGTTCTCAACTGAAGACTATTTTGTCTTGATTCGTGGTATCATTCGCAACTCTCACTTAGCTGGTGGTTCTTGTCTTGCCATTTACACAAAAGAGACAAGTTTCTTAAAGTGAGGGTGTTTTCATCGAAACATTAGCAACAATCACAAATTAATCATCATAGTAACAATGACAATCAATAACCTCTCATTTAGATTCATAATTATCTATTGTCATTGTTAAGTAATTACTTTTCATTATTTGAATTGTACTTCCCCCAAGCAAATGGTGTGCATAGCTCCCTAGCTGGGGTGTGGATGCATTGTGTGGCCAGTATGTGTGTTATACTAATGAAGAATTATTTATAAGACATATACATCATATGTCTGCTTTTTATTCATGTACAAAGTTGGTTAGTGTTATTCAACAAGCCATTAGTCATAAAATAGCAAATTATAAGGTAACTTAGTAAGAGGATCCAAATTATATGTTTGAGTATGGTGCACAGATCAGATGCCGTAAGCGCGCGTAGTGAGCGTCAGAAGGTCCCCAAGAACAAAAGAACTCTACTTTTTGCACACAAATCAATGTAGAAGACTTGCATGACATGAACAAGAGACTAATTGGGTGCAATCTCCCCCCATGCCTTGTGTGAGCGCTCCACAAAGCATGTATTTTATGCATTAATCATCTTCAAGCTCAAATAATAGCCCAAATTACAAAATAGCACGCTTTAGCTTTTGAGTTTGCTTTTGTGCCAAATAGAAATAAAGCTAATGAGCGGGCGTCCAAGAAGTCAGGTATACCCAATACAATGTCCAAATACAAATATCTAAATCGTGCGCCCATGCACATACAAAAATAATAAATAAATATCAAATGCCTTGATAAATAGGCAAGACAAAATATAGGCGCCATGCCTAAGGTATGCGCCCATCAAAATATAGATGATAACTCAAATACACGCTATCCTCCAATGCTTTCCACCGCCACTGCTACTATCTCTACACATCAATTGAAGCATGCACAATCGTTAGGAAAATAATACAATTAAACCGACAAAAGTGAATACCTAGCAGTCTTCAACTACATAAATAAATCAATTGGTTAGAAATCAATCCTAACCTTAATTTATCACGAGTGCGCACTCTAAACTCATAAACGTTTATTAATTTAAATATGTATTTTGCGGAATCACCTGCTATGGAATCACCCATGTACACACTAAATTAACAAAATGCTTGAAAAGGATAGGCGTCCCCATCGACTTCTCGCACAAAGAATCCACTTTGTGTATGAGCCTTGGTAATAAAAGTTTACGGAATCCACCGTGGCATGGAATCCACCGTGTAATATGCCTCCTGGCATCATATCCTCGGGGTGGGATAGCAATTGTCCTCAATTGCTATTAGCTCAATGTGGAGCTAACAGAGTGGGGAAAGCATTTAAGTCTCTAGCGTGCATCCATTAGGCCTCTTCAACAGGATGGTTTTTAAACTTGGCCAAATATCTAGAATATCTACGACCAGTTCTAGTGGTCATAAAGTTAGTATCTATAATAGCTTTAGGCTCAAGGATTTCAGTCTCTTCATCTAGCAAAGGTAGGTTTTCATAGACAGGGTGTACAGGTAATTGGCCTCTAAAAGGTCATAATAAACTAATATGGAAGGTGTTGTGAATTTTCCAATGTTGTGGGAGTTCTAGTTTAAATGCATTGTCATTGATTTTGTGAATGATCTTGAATGATCCATAGAATCTAGGTGCTAATTTCACAACTCGGTGTTTATCTACACTTTGTAATCTACGTTTTTCTATGCATAACCAAACATAGTCATCAACTTTAAAATTCATGGCCTGTCTTTTCTTATTTGCTTGCTTTGTATATGATTGCTGGGCTTTGGCAATCATATCTTTTACTTCATAAAAAATAGTAGCGTGCATGTTAGCAATATCATCAGCAGTCTGAATTTTATTTAATAATGATGCAACAGGTGTAGGCAATCTATAACCATAAATAACTTCAAATGGTGCTTTCTTTGTAGCTGTGTGTGGTGTATTGTTATATGCAAACTGAAGTAAATGTAGATATGTATCCCATGTGTGTGGTTTAGAAATAGTGTAAGCACGTAAAAGATCTAAGATAGTACTGTTAGTAGCTTCTGTTTGACCATTAGTTTCAGGATGAAATGTAGATGAAAAATCAATCTTTGTTCCTAAGTTAGCAAACAAAGTAATCCAAAAATTATTACAAAATCTAGAATCACGATTAGGAATAATAACTTTTGGTAAACCATGATTAATAAACACAATTTTCAAAAACAATTGAGCTGCTTGAGATGCAGTTAGAGTTTTCTTGCATGGAATGAAATATGCTTGTTTGCTAAACCTGTCGACAACAGTCCAAATCATATCATGGTTAGCTTTAGTGTTAGGTAAACCAGTAATAAAATCCATAGAATCTATTCCCATGGTCGTGATGGAATAGATAAGGGCATCAGTAAACCATACTGTTTACCATGATGTCTTTTAACTCTTTGACAAACTAAACATTCAGAAACAAAGTTAGATACATCAGTGTCCATATGTGGCCAATAAAAATCTTCAGTCAATGTACGCAAAGTAGATATAATACCTCTATGACCTTGATATGGAGGACAATGAATCTCATTCAAAACAAAAGATCTAAATGGAACTGTAACACATAATCTCTTTTCATAAAACATGAATCCATTATTGTAAGACAGTGAATCAATAGGAATCCAATTATTTGCAACTAATTTATTCCAATTAGCATGAAAAGTAGTATCTTGATGATATGTATCTTTCATAGGGATAAGGGAATCAAATGATATGGCAGAAATATTATGAATTGTCGGTCTTCTACTTAAAGTGTCGGCTACTACATTCTCTTTTCCTGGTTGATATTGTATAAGGGGATGAAAACTTTGAATGAAAGCTGCCCATTTTATATGTCGGTCAGATATTTGGAGTTGACTAAGGAGATGTCTAATACTTTGTTGGTCAGTCTTGATCATAAATTCAGAACCCATTAAGTAATGTTTCCATTGACATAAGGCTTGTACTACAACTAGCAATTCTTTATCATATGTAGAATATTTAAGTTCGGATGGTTTCAGTTTACAGCTAGAATAGGCTATGGGATGATTATCTTGCATAAGTACGGCTCCTATTCCAGATCCGCTAGCATCAGTAACTACTAAAAAGAATGGTCTATTGAAATCAGGTAGTTGTAATACATGAGCATGGGTTAATGCATGTTTCAATAAATCAAAAGATTTTTGTTGATTATCAGACCAATTATACACAATACCCTTCTTTAAAAGTTTAGTCAAAGGCAAAGCAAGTAATGAAAAATTTCGCACAAACTTTCTGTAAAAACTAGCAAGACTTAGAAAAGAACGTAACTCATGCACATTTTTGGGTATGGGCCAATTTAAAATTGCTTCTATCTTTTTAGGGTCAACCTTAATACCTTCTGATGAAACAATGTGACCTAGATATTCAATTTCTGTTTGAAAGAATTCACTCTTTTCTGGATTAGCATACAATTGATTATCTTTTAACAACTTGAAAACTAAAGACAGATGTTCATAATGCTCATTCTCATTTTTATTGAATACCAATATATAATCAAAGAATACTATGACACAATGCTGATTTTTTAAGAATATGCGATTCATCATGCGACTAAATGTAGTAGGTGCATTAGTTAGACCGAAAGGCATCACTAAAAATTCATAATGTCAAAATTGTGTTCTAAATGCAGTTTTGAATATATCAGATTTATCCAATCTCACTTGATGATAACTAGATTTAAGATCTATCTTACTGAATATGGCAGAACCTTGTAGTTTATCCATAAGATCATCTACCCTAGGAATCGGGTATCTATTCTTAACAATAATTTTATTTAGGGCACAATAATCAATGCACATGCGATAAGTATTACTATTCTTCTTTACTAATAAAATAGGTGCGCCAAATGGAGAACTACTAGGTCTAATTAATCCTCTGTTAAGCAATTCCTCTACTTGATTTTGAATTTCTTTCTGTTCAATTTGGTTATGCCTATATGGTGCTTTACATGGTGGTTGTGTACCAGGAATTAAATCTATTTTGTGATCTTCAGGTCGTGAAGGTGGTAGTCCAGGTGGTAAATCATCAGCAAAACAATCTTTAAATTAAGCAAGAAATTGTTTATGCCTAGGATGCATATGTTTTTCTTTAGCTTGAAGTTCATTCACCCAAATTAAATAAGATTTGCTACTTTTACGTAATGCACGTTTAGCTTGAGTATGAGTAAGCAGTGGAAAATTATTAGAAGCGTGCATACCATGCAATGTGATTGGTTTTCCTTGAAAATAAATTTTAATTAAATGCGTGGAATAATCTATGTCAGGATTATACTGATGGCGCCAAGGCATACCTAGGATAATATCACTAGACTGCAAAGGTACAACTAGAAAATTCCTTCGTTCAGTGTATTCACCAAATTTAATTTCTAAGTTATGCACCTCTTGTGTTCCATTATATCTTGTGCCGAGGAATGCTGCTTTAATGCAATAATGTGTAGAAACAGTTTGCAAATTCAAAATTTTCACTAACTTTGCAGAAATAAAATCATGTGTGCTACCATCATCATGTAAAATAATCTTTTCTTTACCATGCACTAAACATTTCATTGTCAACAAAGAATGTGGAGTTGGCATACCTGGCAAAGTATCCGAAGGAGTGGCAATGTTGTCATCATTTTCCGTAAAGTCAGGCATTTCCTCACGTTCTTCGTCTTCCATTGTACCAAGATAATTGATATGGACAGGTGGCTTTTTCGTTTGGCAATTGGCTACTAGATGTCCAGGTTGATGGCATTTGTAACAAAATATAGGTTTGGCTTTAGATACATTGTTTGCAGTGGTAGGAAGTCTAGGAATATTAGGATTTGGCTATGAGGATGGCTTAGGGTTTGGATTGGTATTTGATGCAAAGCAGGTGGTCGTGTCCAAGACTTACGGAATGAAGATGGAAGAAAACGACTTTGATTGAATCTTCTAAAATTTGAATTGAATTGCTTGGAACCATAGTTACCATTTGCTTGAAATTGTTGTGGACGCTTGTCTCTTCCTCGAATCTTGTCTTCAGTGTCATGAGCCAAAGAAATTGCATCTTCAAGAGTTGTTGGCTTGAACATATTAACTTCAGCATAGTAATGTCCAAGTAAGCTAGACATAAACTTGCGTTTGTGAGTCGCTTCTGGTACATCTTCGAGCATACATAATTATAGTAAGGCATTCCAAAAATGTTCAATGTATTGGGAGATAGGTTCACGGTCTCTTTGCTGTAGAAGATCCCATTGCTTTATGGCTTTTTCATGGAATTGAGGAGGAAGGAAATTCTGCAAAAACTTCTTTTTGAAACTCTCCTAGGTAGTAGGACAATCAATGCTCTTGCGAACTACAGTCCACCATAGAGATGCTCGATCGACTAAATGATTAGTGACACATTTAATTTTGTCTTTTTCAGCATATGTCTCTTCATGAAAGTAATCATCAAACTGAGTGATAAATGCCAGTACAGTCTTTCCATCTCGAGATCCATTGAAAGTACGAAATTTGAAATTTCTTTTGCTTATCTTTGTTTCTTTGCGGATGGATTGAGCTTCGAGTGTCGCATCGATAGTACATCGGATAAGATCTTCGGGTTGCGGTCCATCTTTGTCAGTGGTAGATCGTTGCAAATTGGCCAATTGTACATGCAAAGCTTGTCGGGCTCTTCGTTCTTCATCAAGCTGCATCATAAATAAATCTAATTTTTGTTCCATCGTTGGTTTGGGAAGATCACCTTCAGCCATTAAATCGTCCATATTTTGTTTCGTCATCCTGTAAAAATTCAAAAGACCTCACACTCTTGAAATCTGATTAGCGGGATGAGCATAGCTCAAAGTCGGGAATACAAGGCTTATATATTTTTGTTGGGCTTTTACGGTCTTTGTCTTTTGCAATTGCGGGATTTGTTGTCTTTGTAGAAGTTGTGTATAATCTTTTGTGTTTGCTGAAACTGGTTCAGCAAGTCTGTGTGTGTGAACAGAGTCTTCCAGGGAGCAATTCCGTAATTCTGTGCTTCTGCGCAGGAACAGTCTTTATGGGAGTAATTGAGATAAGTCTGTTTTGACTTTTGGGAACTTGCAGGACTTGCAGAAGTAAAAGGACTTGCAGAACTTGGTAGACTAGGAAGTTTTAAAGCTTAGGAGCTTTACTAACTTTAACCAGCCATGATTTTTGAGTAATTGAAGACGTTCGTGAAGGATTTGACTACGATGAAAATATACTGACGCCGCCCATCATCGAATTTCATGATTGAAGCTTTTTAAGCTTCTTATAAAGCTTACTAAGCTTTAAGTTTAAAGCTTTTTGAAATTTTGGTTATGGATGAAGCTTACTGTTCTCTGATGAAAAATGACTTGAAGAAGGAGCTGTTGACGTGGTCCTCTGCCTCCTCAGGCCTGTCCTTCATGATCAGAGGCTGTAGATAGAGGTTCTTGACCGCCAGGAATTCACCCATATCGACCGTTCGCGATGAAACTCACTGTAGAGCTCGATCATTCCAGGAGCTCCGCCTTCGTGCAAGATGGGTAGCAATTGGAAGCTCTCGATCTCAGCTTCGCTCTGATACCACTGGTGCACAGATCGGATGCCGTAAGCGCGCGTAGTGAGCATTAGAAGGCCCCCAAGAACAAAATAACTCTACTTTTTGCACACAAATCAATGTAGAAGACTTACACGACATGAACAAGAGACCAATTGGGTGCAATCTCCCCCCATGCCTTGTGTGAGCACTCCACAAAGCATGTATTTTATGTATTAATCATCTTCAAGCTCAAATAATAGCCCAAATTACAAAATAGCATGCTTTAGCTTTTGAGTTTGCTTTTGTGCCAAATAGAAATAAAGCTAATGAGAGGGCGTCCAAGAAGTCAGGTATACCCAATACAATGTCCAAATACAAATATCTAAATCATGCGCCCATGCGCATACAAAAATAATAAATAAATATCAAACACCTTGATAAATAGGCGTGACAAAATATAGGAGCCATGCCTAAGGTATGCGCCCATCAAAATATAGATGATAACTCGAATACACGCTATCCTCCAATGCTTTCCACCGCCACTGCTGCTATCTCTACACATCAATTGAAGCATTCACAATCGTTAGTAAAATAATACAATTAAACCGACAAAAGTGAATACCTAGTAGTCTTCAGCTACATAAATAAATCAATTGGTTAGAAATCAATCCTAACCTTAATTTATCACGAGTGCACACTCTAAACTCATAAACGTTTATTAATTTAAATATGTATTTTGCGGAATCACCCGCTATGGAATCACCCATGTACACACTAAATTAACAAAACGTCCAAAAAGGATAGGCGTCCCCATCGACTTCTTGCATAAAGAATCCACTTTGTGTATGAGCCCCGGTAATAAAAGTTTATGGAATCCACCGTAAAACCTCACGGAATCCATCGTGTAATATGCCTCCTGGCATCAGAGTGACTAGCATGCAAAATAAGTAAGGATGTCAATCTCTTAAGAGGTTGGGGCCCTCAAGGCAGCTAGCTATATACAACTCCTCTAGTAGGGTTTCATCCAAGAGGGGTAAATGTTCTAGTTCTAGAGAATAGACCAAGCTTTGTGAGAGAATGATAGAGAAAAGAGAGATGTTGTTGCACTAAGTTGGATCGTATTAGAGTATTGTGATAGCATGTTGCTACTTTGCATTGGTCATGATTTGACAATTGTTGCAAGAATGTCAACTTAATGCATATGCCATTTCATTAAGAATGGTCATTGAGAGTTGCACTTTGTTGGAGTTTGTCGATTTTAGCTTGATCTTGGATATTTTTGACATGTGCCCTCAACCTTACCACTCTAGTATTATTTTCCAATGATATTTTTAGTGAGACCTAGTAAATTGATTTGTTTATTTGAAAGATATGCTCATGGTCCTTAGGTGATTTTGCAATGACGGGCAAGATTAAGCATTTGGCTCATTTGCAATTCCTAGATTGATCATCTTATAAGCTTTGGCAAGTGTGTCAAATGTTGTGTCTAGCTAGGTAACAAAAACAGTGGTTGGTAAGTTGGTTTGTTTAGCCAATGCAGTTGCCATTTGATAGATTGATCATGAAGTAGTATCAAGCTTCAAACTATCTAGGTGGCATGGTGGATTCATTTTACTAGCTTGGCATTCATTACTACCTAGGCTCTTCCCATATTTTGGCTTGGATTCTGCAAGTTTTTCTTGTTGTGTGTCTTCATCCTTTCATTGCATACACGACATCATCAACACCATCTAGAGAGTCATTACCTCCCATCAACAATGGCATCAAGGTAAAATATACAATACCCCCATGGTTTTTAGCTTGTAGATAGGTGGGTGAATGTTTAGTTGATCAAACTTGGCGAAGAGTTTAGAAAATCGGTGAATGTTATGAGAAAACTTGATTTTTGAGCTATTTCTGAACAAATTTCAAGCCAAAATATGTACTTTTTTGGATACATGGGATTTTTAAAAAAAGTTTTGAAGCCCAAAAATTTACCCCAATGACCAAGAAAAACTTTGCAAAATATCATTTTCATCTAATTACAAAATGTTGATATGCTATTCTTGAACCGACGAGATACTAAAATGCCATTGAAGTGCATTGAGCAATGCTCTAAAGATGCCATTGCAATATTGTGAACATCAAGATAGCTTGTGATGTTGCTATGCCTACTAATTATTATCTGGATCACTACCTCAATAAGATTACTAAGCATCAATGATAAAACACATTATATCCAAGGTAGTCATCAACATCACTGCTCTATTATCAATAGATCACTGCTTTGGTGAGCAAAGGAAATCAATCGATGCTATCGTGTTGTTACTTTCCTTTGCTCACTAAGATCTACTAATCAATGCATTATGCATGTAGTAAACAATGTGCTTACAATGTAATGATGCAATTCTCAACATCTCCTTTAAGGTACTACACAAAAAGCTGGTGCAATATTGTCACTAGAAAAACAAAACACATTTAAATATATTCATTTTTCATCTTTAAAATGGGAGCCTTGAATTTTGCAAGTGATTGCAATGATGACAAAGTTTATCCTTCTTTGCAATGGACGATCTTTCTTTGCTTGAGTTGTGCTTTATAGTAAGAGTAAAAGGTTACATGATACCTATCAAGGCAGTCGAAGCTAGTGTAGTCATTAGTGAGTCATCAAAAGTCAAGTGACATGAGAATTGATTGCCATTCATCTTGCAAACTTATTTTAACATCATCAAGATCTTACACTTAAACAATTGGAAACATACCAAAATTTGCTTGCACATGCAATACATTGTAATGTGAAAATACACTCAATCATGTAGATATCTTGTTAATTATCCTCTTTGTAACACATGAATAAGGAAAAATACTTCAAGGAGCTCACACATTACAAACTTATAACAAAATACAAACTCAATGTCTTACACCATGTTATAGCTAAATTGAAGCCCAATGCTTTCTTTGCATATTAAGTTTTCAACGCAAAGTATGGTGACTATTCATCACATCTACATGAACCATAGTCACCTTTTTTTTAATCATCATCGAGCCTACATGAACCACAGTCACCTTTTTTTTAAAATCATCATCGAGCCTACATGAATCATAGTCACCTTTTTCTACATGCTACGATGAGATATCATGCAAATACACATGCATATTGCCATTGTTAGCATAATAGAAACATCATAATATAGATACTTACTTCCACATTTTTACTATCTCACACTTTAATGCTTGTTGTAGAGAATCATGCCATTGTTAGCACAATAGCTCACAGTTCACACTTCAATGGTTGTAAAAGAGAGTCATTCCCAAAATGGTAACAACATTGAGTAAACACTCTAATTAATAGTATTATTCACTCCATAGACATGTACTCTCTCTCTCTCTCTCTCTCTTGGACATATCCTACTCAGGCATTGTGTGCATGAGATGTGGATTTTACTAAGAGTTGCTATGACAATATGGATAGACATACTCTACGTTAACAAAATAGCACTTATCCAACTTGGAATTAAAAGAGATTTGTGTTAGAAGCATCATGAGTTGGAGGAAAGAATAAACTCCGCATTAAAGTATTATGATGAAATGAAATGAGAGAGGGAAAGAGAATATGCCAATTATATGTATACATGGAAATTGACGGGATTAATCATTCAAAAATACAAAAAATGAGAGTTCATTTGCAACATATTTTCTAATATGTAATGTTTCCAATTGGGGAAGACATTCCATCTAGTTACCTTGCATAGAGCAAACATTCCATCTAATCCCTTACTGAAAGGTGAGAAGGATCGAAGCTTGCACACGAGCTATGGCGGGAGAGCAAGAGTAAGAAAGAGAGAGACAAGAAATGGGAACTCCAACAGTCACAATGTGTGACCAGGCCTTCCTTTATTTACTAGTCACTAAAAAATGAATGTAAAGAATAAAGTGACGTGACGGGCACCCGCCACCTGCAGTGTGCAGTGGCAGGTACTGTCAGTGTAGTAATACATGGGGTAGCACGGCGGAGGCGCCTTTACCCCAACAACCTCCCACTTAAAGGCGAATCTGCCCCAGTGAGACAGAAAGAAAAGAAAAAGGCAGTACAACTGTACATAGGTACAAGGGATGAGGAAAGGCAACATCTCATCCAACGCCCATCAATCTCCTGATGAAGGCAAAGCGCTCAATAGTGAGGCTTTTCGTGAGCAGATTTGTAGGATTCTCATTAGTGGAGATCTTGACAAGGTCAACAGACTTGTCCTCCACGACACCACGTATGAAGTGATACCTCACCTCAATGTGTTTTGTCTTCGCATGGAAGACCAGATTCTTAGCCAACTGAATGGCACTCATAGAATCCGAATGCAGTGTAGGTATAGCATCAATCCCAAGGTCAGCAAATAGATGGCCTAGCCATATGGCCTCCTTGCAAGCCTCAGTGGCTGCAACATACTCGGTCTCAGTGGTAGACAAAGCCGTACACTTCTGAACCCTGGATATCCAAGAGACAGCACCTCCAGCATAGGTGAATACATAGCCAGAAGTGGACTTCCTACTATCTGCATGTCTTGTATAATCGGAGTCAGTGTCCCCCATGACCCCTGTATCCTGGCTGCCATAGCAAATACACATATCTGTTGTGCCCTTCAGGTACTTCATGATACCCTTCACGGCATCCCAATGTTTCCTACCAGGTGTAGCCATATAGCGTGCCACAACACCAACTGCAAAGGCAATATCTGGACGAGTGGCTATCATGGCATACATCAAACTTCCCACAGCTGAAGCATAAGGGATCTGGGCCATCTCGACCCTCTGCTCATCTGTCTGCGGACAATCGGCCTGTGATACCTTCACATAAGAAGGCAATGGATAGCCAATAGGCTTTACGTCCTGCATGCGGAAGCGCTCAAGGACTTTATGAATATACTCCCTCTGTGACAAGTAGAGGAGTCCCTGATGCCTGTCGCGCCTAATGCGCATACCAAGTATGTGAGAGGCCTGTCCCAAATCCTTCATCTCAAAGATCTTCTTCAGCTGAGATTTAAGAGCATCTAGCTCATCATGAGCTTTCCCTGCTATCAGCATATCATCCACATAGAGTACCAAAATAAGCAATGAACCATCACAGGCTTTCTTCGTGTAAAGACACGGATCCATAGCAGTCCTGCTGTAGCCCTGTGACTGCATAAAGGCATCAAACTTATGATACCATTCCCTAGGTGCCTGCTTCAAGCCATAAAGACTTTTCTTCAACTTGCACACTCGGTGCTCCCTGCCAGGTTCTGCAAAGCCCTTAGGCTGCTCCATATAGATCTCATCATGCAAGTCTCCATGTAAGAAAGTCGTCTTGACATCCATCTAATATAGATCTAAGTCAAGCTAAACAACCAAAGCCAAGACCAAGCGCAGGGTGGTCATCTTAACCACAGGAGAAAAGACCTCATCAAAGTCTACACCATGCTCCTGCTTAAAACCCTCTGCTACCAATCTAGCCTTGTATGCCGGCTTGGGGTGTCCAGGGATACTTTTCAGCTTGTACACCCACTTGCATGGAAAATCCTTCTTGCCCTTAGGCAAGGCAACCAAATCCCAAGTCTCATTCTTATGAAAGGAGTCGATCTCAGACTGCATAGAACTTTGTGATGTTAAATATGGCATTATCAGTCGAAGAGGATGCCATAATGCAGGCTGGAAATGCACAGACAATGTAAAATTGCTGGCTGTTTTACTGCAAAAAAGGCCCAAAATCCACTGAAATGAGCTCCAAATGGCGAGAAAAGTGTGCCAAAAGATTCTGCCCACTTAGTACTAGGTGTGGTACACCAAATCAGGATATTTCAGCATAAAAAATACTGCTCAGTCCACCAATAAATGCTTGCTGTAATAAATTTCAGAATTGCAATAATGAGAGCAAACTGTCCCAAAACTGGATCTAATGTCAACTAAACAATGCTAGGTCCAAAGCCGGCATAAAGAGGACAAAGCAAAGCCAAATGACAGTGAAAATACATGAGCATAACACCGAGAGATGTCAAATAGCATCTGCCAGTAAGAGGCACATCCCAGACAATCTAGGCAAAATATAGAACCAACTACCAAAACCTGACACAAATAGGTGTCTGCTCAAAAGAAAGCGGATCCAAAATTGAGACTTAGCTCATAAGCATCCTATGAACCAAGACATATACTGAATGCAACAACCAATTGTCGGAGTATAATCCCAAAGTCTCAATACATCCATAACTGCTCAATGACATAGACTGCTCCAATAGCATGTAATCCTTACTCAAGGTCAAGTAAGCATGCAAGATGCTCCCACTGGCACAAAAGGCGTACAATCGAGTTAAGGGCTCAAGCAACCCAAGACAAAGTACCAGTGACAAGTGACCAAGTCAATGCGTCATACGCTTCCCAAGAGCATGACATACGAATAAGCTTCAAGGGTTTGAAGCCATGGCTGCCCTTACTGTTTGCAACCTGTAGACTGAAATAAAACCTTGAAAGAATGATCAAATACCTCAGTATCAATGCCTTGAAGGTGCCTCAATAGGCCGGGAAGGTGCTCGGGAAGCCGAGGTGTGACGGGAGCTCGGGGAGATCGGATATGGCTGCCGGGATGGAGATCCAATGCATGAAGGGAGTCAATGCGAAGGTAGAGAAGCACCGAGTCGAGCTCGAGCAAGAGGAAGCCAAGCTCTGATACCCATTGAAAGGTGAGAAGGATTGAAGCTTGCACACGAGCTATGGCGGGAGAGCAAGAGCAAGAAAGAGAGAGACAAGAAATGGGAACTCCAACAGTCACAATGTGTGACCGGGCCTTCCTTTATTTACTAGTCACTAAAAAATGAATGTAAAGAATAAAGTGACGTGACGAGTGCCCGCCACTTGCAGTGTGTAGTGGTGGGTACTGTCAGTGTAGTAATACACGGGGCGGCACGGCGGAGGCACCTTTACCCCAACACTAACTACATAGTACCACCTTGAGGCATAACCTCACATGTCTTGAGGCCATGGGGCCAAAGTCCAATGTACTTCCACATGGGTGGCAAAGATGAGCAAGAGATGGGAAGAGCCATGACATATTACAATATCCCTTAGTACGGTCACTAAGTAATGCATATTGGCAACCTCAGAGCCTTGATCTTCTCCTTCTTCCTCATGCTAATTCAATTAGGTAAAGAGAAAGGGCAACTAGAAGGGAATGGGAAAAGAGGACATTGCCATAATGGCCAGTCATGTAAAAGGGTTGGTGATTATGGTAGCAAAGAGTAATGGGGCAATGGGACACCCTTTCGCATCGACCTCTTTACCTCAAATGGACCTAAGCATAGACCATTTACAAATACATTCTAAAGGGATTGAAGCATCTCTACATAAATTCCACGATTCCTCCTCCATCATCTATCATAGTGATGAACTCTTGTTGCTTCTTTTACTTCATCAATTTATAAAATTAATTGGTCGAAGCACCAGCCCCATAAGATACCATTTCCCTTAGACTAAATTTTGGCAACTTCACCTTTATGTTTTTTCAAACCCTCCATGTAATTCTCCACTTCTTTGAGAAGTTGATAGAACATCCCATTACAAGAACACTTAGCAAGAGTCATAATAATATACTCCCTGCATTGCTAACTACTAACATGCAACCCTCTTTGAAGTCAATCCTAATCTTTGCCATACATCTTGGTAATATCAGTGATGATAGCTATGGATCTCATCTAGTTCTACGTTGGATTAGCCATTGGATTGTTGGTTTGTTTCTAAGCATCCCTCAGCTCTATAGGTTGAATCTTTCCCTTTCTAGAAAGGAGGTGTTGAAAGAGAGGGGCTTCCATTTCTTTCTCCTACTAAACACATCCTTCTTGGATGGACTTCCTAGGCACCTCACATTCCAAGAGATCATAGTGAGCCAGCTAATTAACATTATATCTTTGTTCGAATGTCCATAATCCAAAATAGCAAAATAGCCTTGTCAACAAAACATTTGCAAGAAGCTTTTAAAGGAAAAGTTTTTATTTCTTACCTCCATTAGACTTCAAAGAATTTGGTGGTTGAATTTATTTGTTTCCATCTGGCTTAAATTTTAGCATATCTAGGATCGCGACTGATAATTAGGTTGCCCCTTAGGTTCCTCCTTTTGAGGTTTGTTTGTTTCCTTGAATTTACCCTTCTCAACCTATGTTTTTTCCTTTTTGCTTCTTTTGAAATTCTTCCTTATCTCCATTATTTTCTCCTTGGCTTCTTCTTAGCTCAATTCCTTTTTGGGTATTCCTTTGTGAAGCACCCATCTTCGTTGCATTTGAAGCATGTATCCAAGAAGAGGGAGAATTTGACATCGACCAACAACTCAATCCCATTAGGATCAAAAAGCTAGAGCATCTCAAGGATCTTCTTCCTCTTATCCCAAAGTACGAGAGGCCACTTGCTCCGCTAGTTAATATTATTGTAAGAACATAGAGCGCTCTACTACCTAGCACTTCTACTAGCACATTAACTTCTCCATGTAGCAAAGTAGGAAGTCCATGAAAACTAGCCCATATTGGGCATTCAATTTCCAAGACCTCCTCAGGAATAAAATCAACATGCCATGGAAGAATGTAAACAAGGCTCACTTTAAGCCAAACAAGTGAACCCAAAACCCAATCTCTTTTTGCTTTAGATGAAAGAAAGACCCAAAAGAAATCTAATGGCAAGCAAAACAATGTAAGCACCACTTTGATCCATAGCTGAGCCAAAAAAATCTAGCAAACTCATCCTCAAGGGGGACCTTCCCTTAAAATACAAGTACATGTTGCATAGAGAATAATTAGCATTGCTTTGTCGAATGCATGGCAACAAGGATACCACTCATGCACATAGCACTTGCTCCCCAAATTCTATTGTGACTCTCTTTTAATTCTCATCAAATATTTTTGGTCACCCCACATCTTCTTCTCTAGCTCTTCCATGTTCATGCTAGCAATAACAATGTTAGCATAATCCATCTCCATCCCATTGTCTTACTTCTATTGGTTTATGTTTGTGCTATGTGTTCCATCATCTCTTCCTCCTTGTTCACCCCCCTAAATATGCTACATGCATGAAAGTGGGAGTATATGCCACATGTTGGTAGGAAATGTTTCTTTTTTAATGAACTTAATACAACTACCCTAGTTAATAGGCTATGTGCCATGACTGTCTATTGAGAGCTCCCCTCTTCAAGTTTCCACATACTCAAGAGGTTCTATGTCTTTCATTTAAGGAAAAGGCTATTACAATTTGAATTGTTTCTATTTTTCTAATGGATGGATATGCTCCTAGTTTGTAAGGGGCTCAAATAACTTTTGATAACTATTTGTGCTTGTATGGATGCTAGGTTTATCCCACACTTCAGGGGGAGTTTGAGGGGAATTTCAAGATTTAGAGCCATGGCATTGAGTTGAATTGAATGAGATTATTCTTTGTTTTAATGTGACAAGGAAATATTTATATTGTTAAAAATCATATTCTATTTGTGGATGTGTAAACTATTTGTGCTATGTGAGTAAGAATTAAAAGTTATCAAAATGCACAAATGTATCTTACAGCACATGTACATTTTGGATGCATACAAACATATCCATTACAAGTGTGTATCGACATTGTCTTATTTGAGATTGACTACATGGCTGATGGTTAAGCCTATCAATTGTGATGTGTATTACTTAACATGACTATATAAGCATGACTATGTTAGATGCCATATACAAATTTGTTTTGATTTACTGTGCATGCACATTATCCTATGATCCATAGCTTCATAATTTTATCCAATAAACATGGCTATATTAGGTGTTGCTTTACCATATAGACACTTATTTTACTAGTTATAGCTTCATATCTATCTAGTAAAATTAAAAACCTAGTTCCAATTTAAAAATTCCTAGCTACTAACTAGAAAAAAATGTGCATTTACTAGAAATAAGGCTATTTACCATCTAGTTTAGTGTCTAAAGTTCCTTGTGTCACATCTTCCCAATCCCTGAGAGGTGGCCACACCCCAATGCTTGTACTCCTCTCACTCGCCTTTTGATCTAGCTACAATATGGAAATGGTAGTGATGATCTGAGATTCCCATGTCAACTCGGATCACAGAGCCTCAAAGGCGGTGCATGCATGCAGACAACAACTCATCCTCAAGGGCCTGGGCTCTCATCATCATTGGACTGCTGGCGGCATCGCTACAGTTGAGGTGAGAAGCGAAAGGATTGGAGGACAGAAGAGAAGGCCGAGGTAGGCAGGCGTCTTGCCATGGCCGACTTGCACAGTGGGCGTAGTGGGTGTGGGAGGGAATTGGGGGGGGGGGGGGAGAGAGTGAGATCCTTGGTCCCTACCTGCGCTGCCACCACGAGCGCACAAAGAGAGAGAGAGAGAGAGAGAGAGAGAGAGAGAGAGAGAGAGAGAGAGAGAGAGAGAGAGAGAGAGAGAGAGAGAGAGAGAGAGAGAGAGAGAGAGAGAGAGAGAGAGTGTGTGTGTGTGTGTGTGTGTGTGTGAGTGAGTGAGTGAGTGAGTGAGTGAGTGAGATTTGAAATTCATCATGCATATATACATGTTCCATTCCTACATCCCTAAGCCGCATTTTCTCTCATCTTTATTGCTTATTTTTGTGCACCTACTTTTACTCATGCTTATTCTCTCTTCCTTCACCTCCTTTTTTTCATCTGTGTGCAGCTAAAATTGGTGATGGAAGCTTCGAGAATCTCTGGGTTGCATGCCTTTCACCTTAGCTTCTCCATTATTTCATTGCATGTCCATTACTACTAGGGTGTTTCTGTTGAAAATATTTTCAATCCTGAAAAAAAGTAGTCACAATTAACTACCTTTTAAGAGTTTGATAACCATATTTATATTACAATAAACTTTTGTTGCTACACATGCCTGTTTATGATGGGTTGCATATTCATATGAATTAAAGGTAGGATTCATGACATAAGTGCCCATCGATACAATAGATGTACCTACAAATGGTAACATTATGATGCCTGTCTGTGAGGTGTCCGCTAGTCTCAATCCACGGCACACCTTTTAGTAGTCCATCAGTAGGTTTTCTCGTAAATGATGCCGCTCGGTGCTCCCTTGGAACAACACGGGGTTTGTCACTTAGGCCCTACCGAGTCTACTTCCCAACGGGAGAGTTCCGACCGAACCCACTAGGATCGACCTGAAGATTTGGGGTTCCTAAAATCGGATGGGTCTCCTAGCAGCCAGCTAGCATCAGTAATTTCGAGTCCCACTCTTTCGAGGATTACTCGATCTGAAGCAGACTTGCCATTGCACTTGGTTCAAAGAGAATGGGAGACGGAGGGGAGTGTGGTACGTCAACCCTCCTGCCCATAAGGCAAAATCCCATTCCGGTCCCCTAAAACAATGCAAGTCAGTTCTACCTAATGACTAGTTGTGGTCAATTTACCGTCTTCCTATTTCTATTTCTGATTTAGAAAAGCTCCCAGCTAATCAGGACCACCCTACCATTGGACGGACCTGCCAGAGGTTACGCCCACCCGCTTTCCTCTGATGATGGGTCATCTTTAGTTTTTTTAATTACCTACAACACATTTATTGGAACATATACAACCAGCTTCCTTAATTAGTCCATTAAGTCACACGTTCCTTCACATAATTTATCTCACCAACACGCATACAATTCGAACAATAAAGCAAACTTCTTTATTATATTGGAAGTTTATTATAATTTCCATCATTCCGTCCCAGCGGAAGATACACAGAATTCCATAAGGATATTCTGTCCACCAAGATTCCACCCTCATAACTAGTATTTAGGTTCCAGGATTCCATCTTGGGTCACGAAGAGGCTCATCAGATTCTTGGAACAATGCAGGATTTACAGCCAGAGCCCCCTCTAGCACCTACAATTCCTACTATTCGAGACTATCCCTACTGACAGACCTTTCACCTGTGGAGCCAGTCCAAGCCTCTCGTAGCGATAATCATGACCCCCTTGGAGTAGGGTCTTGCCGCTAGCTTGGGGGTAGCCTAGCACGATCCTTCCTTTTATTTTGTTTGACAATAAGTTCAATAAAAAATCTAGATTCTAGCAAACACAAACAGTCCTTTCAAATGTGTATCAAATGATGCAATGGCAATCATCCCAACATGTAATTCACAGCTTCACATAGCCAAGGTAGACCTTATCCTAAGGTAACCTTACATTCTAATGAGGATTCTCCTTCCCATAAAGAAGTGTTGAGCACACCTCTTATAACATGTTAAGCAAGGCATAAATTTTCCATTTGGGTTCACTTATCCAACATAAGCAAAATCCCTTAAGGAAATATATTGTGTCAATAACTCAATGAGATGACCTATAGGATTTCTAAATAGACAATTAGTTTCTATAACCATCACTAATCAACTCTTAACCTTGTCGCATTTGACCATAACTATATCGAATGTGCATAAAGACATATGTACAATAACCTTTGGCAATTAATTCTATCCTGATTCTATGACTTAGAATCTCAATTATTCTCGCTACAAATCATAGTGAGTAATTGTTTTATGCTTGTACTAATATGTTTTCTAGATGAGTTATTAATTTGTGTAAGTGAAGAATATGGAAGCTAATATCTTATGTAATTATCTTATATAGCAAAATAATAATCTAGTAATGAATAACCTGGTTTGGCAGCATGACGATATTAAGAACTTCGTCTTTACTCATGCTCGCATTAGCCACACCTGATGTTCCATTGGTAATGGCAACTCCCACAACCTCGGGCACTCCCGTATCATTGGCAATACCTGTTGCTTGACCAATTGCATTGGTCCCCATGGATTTTCCACTTCGTCGCTTTGGAGCCATTGTCCATGAGTGGTTCGAGAGATAGGGAAGGTGGAATAGATTTTAGATGAGAGAGTGTAAGAGAATATGGCTTAGTTAAAGACCGAGACAAGGGATTTGAGCTAACTCTCTTCCTCTCTCTCTCTCTCTCTCTCTCTGTCTCTCTCTCTCTCTCCTTCTTGCAACCTCTTGAAGGAGTATCCTTCTTTCTCTCTTCTTCTCTCTCACAGCCTCTTGAGGTCTCCTTATGTCTCCCTAAGTGCCCCCCATGCCTCTTATTTATAGTGAATTGGAGAAGAAGGGTTGTGGCTGAGAGGAGGAGCTCTTTGTGGAGGGGGATCTTGGAAAGATCAGTGATTTGATGCTCAGATCATAAATCTGATGGTTCCATTGGCTCCGAAAGGGGGGTAAAACCCTAGATCACTTGGTTAGAAAGCTCTCAATTCACTCCTCCTTCTTTTCTCTATTCGAAGTGCTGTCTACTGCCTGTAGATTGTGATCGTAGCGCGCACGATTTTACCAATCACTTTTCTTTATTATTTTTTTTATAGAATCTTCAAACTAGCTAACACATCACTTTTTTAAAATTTTAAATGACATCTATTTCTAGAAATCTCCATATCTCTCTCTTTTTTTTTCTTTAAACGATAATATCTTAAATATCTAGTCTAATATTCTTAGACCATCCTTACTGCGCACATTAACATTAGTGATTAATATAGCTCATATCTCTTGTTCATGTTATAACTTCCATGAAGGGTGGCTACGGTCCTTGTTAATTCATAAGAAATATCGAGTTACGACTCTTGATTTTATTTATTTATTTATTTATTGATAGTTAGTTATTAATATTAGTCATTTTTTTTCTTTAGTTAGTAACCTTACTAACTTATTAATTGACTAACTAACTTTTGAACTAACTAACTAACTTTTATTGCATGGGAATATTACATCCTTCTCCCCTTAGAGAAATCGAGATGTCATCATCTCGAGAGAAACTGTGGGTACTGTTGATGAAGAGCATCCTCATCTATCCATGAAGCATCTTCTTCAGGATAATCCTTCCATTGGACAAGGTATTCTCTAAGGGTTCTACTTCTCAATTTTCTCTCCCTTTAAATTTCCATTTCATCTGGGGAATGTCAAGTGGCTAGAGTTTTCCTGGTAACTTGACACGTTCAGAATTTACCCTTTGGCAATTTAGACATTCAGTGACATACTTAAGTACATCACCCTTGAGTTTTTGCCAGTAATAACTTTTCCTAACAGCATTAAGAGTTTTTGCATACCTTGGGTGCCCTGAAAAATGAGAACCATGTGCTTCCAAAAGTATCCTTCTCTTGAGAGTCTGCTTGAAGGAATGCATAGTCTCATTCTGAAATAAACATGTCCTTCATCTTCATCTATAGAGAATTCCTGATACTCAGTCTTGAGTTTGGGATCTTGTTCCTTATTCCGAACTTTCCAAAACAATTGTTGATAGTCCGGGTCCTTATTTGCCTCATCCTTGGTCAACTCGATGATAGGATTAGTTGGCATTGATACCATTATAGCCAGAGTTTCTAACCTAGATGGTTCTTCAGTGATAAGAGCATTAAGGAAGGCTTTACGGCTAAGGGCATCTGCTACTACATTTTCTTTACCAGGTCTGAACTTAATTTCAAAGTCATATACCTGTAGAACCTCGATCCAACGTCGTTGCCTCATATTAAGATCAGGTTGAGTAAAAATCCACTTAAGACTTTTATGATCTGTGACTAAGGAAAACTTATTTCCAAGCAAGTAATGTTTCCATAATTTGAGAGCATGAATCACAGCTAATAACTCCATATCGTGAGTAGCATATTTCTGCTCATGGGTTTTCAATTTTCTTGAAGAGTAAGCTACATGATATCCTTCCTGCATTAGTACACATCCCAACGCAAGAGAGCTGGCATCTGTGACAACTTCAAATTCCTTGCTTAAGTCAAGTAGCCTTAAGATAGGAGCAGTTACCAAACTATGCTTTAGTTGCTCAAAGCTAGACCGTTCGATTGGCATCCAATTAATGGCAACTTGCTTCTTAAGCAAATTTGTAAGAGGTGCTGCAATTTGAGCATAGTTTCTAATGAATACCCTATACCATCCTGTTAGACCTAGAAAACTTCTCACACTTCCTTGATAGTGGTTGGGGGTGGCCAATCTTGAATATCCTTGACCTTGGCAGGATCTACTGATATACCCTCAACATACACTATGAATCCTAAGTATTCAATCTTCCTTTTGAAGAATGCACACTTCTTCTTCTTGGCATACAACTTGTGTGTTCTCATTATCTCTAGGACAATGTGAAGATGTGGTTCATGATCTTCTTCCTCCTTAGAATAAGTTAGGACGTCATCAAAGGATACAAGAACAAAATCATCAAGATGAGGTCTAAAAATGTCCTGCATTAACCTGTTGAAGGTAGCTGGAGCATTTGTCAACCCAAATAACATCACAATGAATTCGGAATGATTGTATCTTGTGTTGAAGGCGGTCTTTGGAATATCTTTATTCTTGACTCTAATCTGATAAAATCCTGACCGAAGATCAATCTTAGAAAAGATCTTTGCTCCTTGTAGACGATCAAGAAGCTCATCTATCCTTGGGATTGGGTACTTATTATTTACTGTCACCTAGTTTAGCCCTTGGTAGTCGATACAAAGACAGAGAGTTCCATCTTTCTTCTTTTGGAATAATACTGGGGCTCCCCATGGTGAACTACTTGGCCGGATATACCCTTGTTCTAGCAGTTGCTTAAGTTGCTCTTTTAGTTCAATGGCTTCAGGAATAGACATTTTGTAAGGTCTCTTTGCCACTGGAGCGGCTCCTAGAACAAGTTTGATCTCATGATCAACTTCTCTTTCTGGAGGTAACTCAGTTAGCTCTTCAGGAAATATATCGGTGTACTCTTTAAATGTCGTGTCTCATTACAGTAGAAGCACCTAAGACCATCCCTATTTCCCTGGGTAGGAACAAAATTTCCAACTGCGTTGGATTTTGCCTTCTTCTTTTGTCCTTGGAAAAATTGTCCTTGGGTTCTTTTTGCTTGACCTTTGAATCCTCCTTTGTTCTGGTTATTGTAGCTACAAAACTTATTGTTGTTAGGCTTTGATTGTACTTCTCGCACAATAGGAGCAGCTCGAATCAAAGCATCCTGGAGGTCTATGGGGCGCATTGATTCCAAATGAGTGTTCAGAGGATAATTTAGCCCATTGCAAAACTTGGATACTTGTTGAACAGTATCCATGGGGGGTGCATATTTAAGAAGAGAAACAAACTTGGAGTAGTATGCTTCCAAGGTCAGTCCCATTTGCTTCAAATTGAAGAATTCATTCATCTTTTTGGTGCGATAAGCGGGAGGTAAATACCTTCCTCTTACAGCTTCTTTCAGCAAATCCCAAGTAATGGTATTTTCAGGGACACCTTGATCTCGGCACCACTGCTTCCATCAAAGTCGAGCTTCACTAATTAATTCTAGCTTAGCTATCATGACTTGGTTGGTTGGGATAGTTCAAGCAGCAATAAAATAATCTTCCATAGATTCGATCCAAATCTCAGCATTAGCTTCCACATTTTTGCCTTTCCCATCAAACTCTGGAGGTTTGACTTGCTTCAAAAGATTCCTTTTCTCTTGAGCTTCATTGGGAATTATTGTGGGTGCGAGATTTTGGGAAATTTTTAACAATTCGTAAGTTAAATTTTACAAATCTATATAGCGTCAATAATAGATTTCAGTACTACTCAAATTATCTCTTGCCTAGTTTATTGAAACAACTCTCAAATAAACTCTCTTCCCATGCTAAAGTTAAATTGCAATTTCAAAGGTTTCAAGAAAAAAAATTAAGGTTGCATTATTTCTCTGATTGATAAAGTATCAATCAATCTTTTATTACAATGGATGTACAAGGTAATCAGATGGAAGGAAATACATTATTCAAATGGCTTGCAGGCTCATCTTATTTTCTCTCAGGAAAAGATTCCCTACTACAATCTAAGTATGACACTCTGATACATCCTTTATGAAGTAACTTGGATTCGGAGAGTAAATATCTAGGAATCTATATTTTTTAGGGAGTTCAGGAAATCCGTATTTTTTGTAGTTGCGCCGGCTAGAGCAACCTATGACTTTTATTCTGTCAGCCGCAAGGATCTTCGTAACTTCCCCATAGATATATTGGTTTAGTTTGATCTTCTTGCCTCTAGTATACAGGGTTGAGTTTACACTGGCCTCATGAAATAGATAGATCTTGACAACTTTAAGATCTTCCATCCATTTTACCCTTTTCAGATTATTTTGAAGATAAGCTAGACGGCTTACATCGATATAGCAATATCATCCACCGTCTTTCACGATATAGAGGCGAGGGGTTGTACAACTGATCTAGTACCCGCATCATCTGAATTCTCCAGGCAAAGCTGGATGAATGCATAGCTGACATAAACATTACTTGAAAGATCAAGAATCGCTTCCAAGATTCGTTACTCTGCCATAATTCAAAAACATACATTAATAAAGAGAAGAAAACATGTCCTGGGCTATGCTTAGAAAAAATATTTTTCTTAAGCTTACGTCGTAATCTATACTAATGTGTGCTCTGATACCAACTGTGAGGTGTCTGCTAGTCTCAATCCATGGCACACCTTTTAGTAGTCCATCAGTAGGTTTTCCCGTAAATGATGCCGCCCGGTGCTCCCTTGGAACATCACGGGGTTTGTCACTTAGGCCCATCGAGTCTAGTTCGCAATGGGAGAGTTCCAACCGAACCCACTAGGATCGACCTGAAGATTTGGGGTTCCTAAAATCGGATGGGTCTCCTAGCAACCAGCTAGCGTCAGTAATTTCGAGTCCCACTTTTTATAGGATTACTCGATCTGAAGCGGACCTACCATTGCACTTGGTTCAAAGAGAATGGGAGATGGAGGGGAGTGCGGTATGTCAACCCTCCTACCCATAAGAAAAAATCCCATTCTGGTCCCCTAAAACAATGCAAGTCGATTCTACCTAATGACTAGTTGGTCAATTTACCGTCTTCCTATTTGGTCAATTTACTAGTTGGTCAATTTACCGTCTGGTCCCCTAAAACAATGCAAGTCGATTCTACCTAATGACTAGTTGGTCAATTTACCGTCTGGTCCCCTAAAACAATGCAAGTCGATTCTACCTAATGACTAGTTGGTCAATTTACCGTCTTCCTATTTCTATTTCCGATTTAGAAAAGCTTCTAGCTAACCGGGACCACCCTACCATTGGACGGACTCGTTGGGGGTTATGCCCACCTGCTTTCCTCTGATGATGGGTCATCTTTAGTTTTTTTAATTACCTACAGCACATTTACTAGAACATATACAACCAACTTCCTTAATTAGTTCATTAAGTCACAGGTTCCTTCACATAATTTATCTCACCAACACGCACACAATTCGAACAATAAATCAAACTTCTTTATTATATTGGAAGTTTATTACAATTTCCATCATTCCATCCCAATAGAAGATATACAGAATTCCATAAGGATATTCTGTCCACCAAGATTCCATCCTCATAACTAGTATTTAGGGTTCCAGGATCCCATCCTGGGTCACGAAGGGCTCGTCAGATTCTTGGGGAACAATGCAGGATTTATAGCCAGAGCCCCCTCTGGCACCTACAATTCCTACTGTCCGAGACTATCCCTACTGACAGACCTTTCGCCTACGGAGCCAGTCCAAGCCTCTCGTAGCGATAATCATGATTTCCTTGGAGTAGGGTCTCACCGCTAGCTTAGGGGTAGCCTAGCATGATCCTTTCTTTTATTCTGTTTGATAATATTTTCAATCAAAAACTAGATTCTAGCAAACACAAACAGTCCTTTCAAATGTGTATCAAATGATGCAATGACAATCATCCCAACATGTAATTCACAGCTTCACATAGCCAAGGTAGACCCTATCCTAAGGTAACCTTACATTCTAATGAGGATTCTCCTCCCCATAAAGAAGTGTTGAGTACACCTCTTATAATATGTTAAGCAAGGCATGAATTTTCCATTTGGGTTCACTTATCCAACATAAGCAAAATCCCTTAAGGAAATATATTGTGTCAATAACTCAATGAGATGACCTATAGGATTTCTAAATAGACAATTAGTTTCTATAACCATCACTAATCAACTCTTAACCTTGTCGCATTTGACCATAACTATATCAAATGCGCATAAAGATATATGTACAATAACCTTTGGCAATTAATTCTATCTTGATTTTATGACTTAGAATCTCAATTATTCTAGCTACAAATCATAGTGATTAATTGTTTTATGCTTGTACTAATATGTTTTCTAGATGAGTTATCAATTTGTGTAAGTGAAGAATATGGAAGCTAATATCTTATGTAATTATCTTATATAGCAAAATAATAATCTAGTAATAAATAACCTGGTTTGGCAGCATGATGACATTAGGAACTTTGTCTTTACTCGCGCTTACATTAGCCACACCCGATGTTCCATTGGTAGTGGCAACTCCCGCAACCTCGGGCACTCCCGTATCATTGGCAATACCCGTTGCTTGACCAGTTGCGTTGGTCCCCATAGTTTTTCCAATTCGTTGCTTTGGAGCCATCGTCCACGAGTGGTTCGAGAGATAGGGAAGGTGGAATAATTTTGAGATGAGAGAGCGTAAGAGAATATGGCTTAGTTAAAGATCGAGACAAGGGATTTGAGCTAACTCTCTCTCTCTCTCTCTCTCTCTCTCCTTCTTGCAACCTCTTGAAGGAGTATCCTTCTTTCTCTCTTCTCCTCTCTCGTAGCCTCTCGAGGTCTCCTTATATCTCCCTAAGTGCCCCCCATGCCTCTTATTTATAGTGAATTGGAGAAGAAGGGTTGTGACTGAGAGGAGGAGCTCTTTGTGGAGGGGAATCTTGGAAAGATTAGTGATCTGACGCTCAGATCATAAATCTAATGGTTCCATTGGCTCCGAAAGGGGGGGTAAAACCCCAAGACACTTGATTAGAAAGCTCTTAGTTCACTCCTTCTTCTTTTCTCTGTTCGAAGTGCTGTCTACTGCTTGTAGACTGGGATCGCGGCACGCGCGATTTCACTAGTCACTTTTATTTATTTTTCTTTTTTTAGAATCTTCAAACTAACTAACACATCACTTGTTTTTTCTTTTAAATGACATCTAGTTCAAGAAATCTCCATATCTCTCTCTTTTTTTTCTTTAAAGGATAATATCTTAAATATCTAGTCTAATATTCTTAGACCATCCTTACTGTGCATATTAACATTAGTGATTAATATAGCTCATATCTCTTGTTCACGTTATAACTTCCATGAAGGGTGGCTACCGTCCTTGTTAATTCATAAGAAATATTGAGTTACGACTCTCGGTTTTATTTATTTATTTATTCATTCATTCATTGATAGTTAGTTATTAATGTTAGTTAATTTTTTTCTTTAGTTAGTAACCTTACTAACTTATTAATTGACTAACTAACCAAGTAACTTTTATTACCTGGGAATATTACACTATCTTCCCTCCAGGGGTATTCTTTGGACCTAAAATACTACATAATTCCATTGATAGATGAAAGCTGATTGATGTAAACATGTTCATCCAATGAAGATACTTCTTAGAGAAGGTATGGCTATCAACTTTTAATACATCTTTATGTTCTAAGATTATCTAAACATTACAAAGGTTGCTTAAAGAACTATGTATGCATCGCATACTTGTGTGTAAAAAATTTCATAGATAATAGAGAAATAAGAACAATATTTGAAACTTGTAAAGACAAATTTAGAAATTTTGACACTTATTCAAGTGCCGATTTCAAAGAGACACTTGTAAAGCAACCCAAAGTTTATACATATAATGTAAACTTTATAGCAATATACCATGTGATCATTGACCAACCCATCTCAAGATTGATTGGCATCTCAAGTAGAAATATGCTTAGGGCACTTCATGACGATAGAGATATGAATGTAGTATATTCAAATAATTGGTATCATAGCCTTGGACAGTTCATGTTTTGAAATTAACCCAAAGGAGAGGGGGACATGAGATGATCCTCTAATGCCATTATAAAGACCCTCCCCCCTATCAATGCCATCAGATGGCAGAGGTGAACGCAAGTGACGTCTGGTACTCGACGGGAGAGGAGGAGATCATGACGGAAAAGCAAGAGCTGACATGGCGGGCAAAGGAACCGTCGAAGAGCATGAGGCCAACGATGAATTTGATGGTGTGCCTCCTCCAACCCCCCCCCCCCCCCCCCCCCCCCTTGACAGGCCGTATGATGGCTGGCAGGAGATCTGGGGGTCCTATGTAGTTAAGGACCCCCTATCATAGCATTTCCCCCCCCTATCATAGCCATTGTGCCTAGCATTCCCTCCCCACGGTCAAGCCACATCATTATCAAGTACACAGCTCTGCAATCAATCAAGTAGTTAGTCCAATTTCACAATGGCAAGCATCCACCATATTCTCTCTCCCTCCCCCTCCCTCTCTCTCTCTCTCTTTGTGTGTGTGTGAGAGAGAGAGAGAGAGAGAGAGAGATTTAACATTAATAGATATCAATCCACTAATTATGCAATTAAGATGAATATGGTAATATGTTAATAATGGAGATGAAGTAGGTGTTGAGTTGGAACATGTCATGATGAGGAGAGGGAGTGTAGTGTGGAGAATAGAGGAGAAGCCAATGATGAAGGTTGCAGCTATAGCAAAGGAGGACAATGAAATAGAGTTTACTTATTAATGTCCTCTCAAGTTGTTCCTACATATGTGCTACTTATCGAATTTGCTTCATTATACTTAAGATGCAATACACTAGGCTCATTTCTACAAGGTGCAATAAATAGAAGATATTAACTTGTTTTAATATAGCATTTTGGATCTAATATACCGTAAAGAAATGATTTTGAAGGCATTCTTGAAATGTAAGCATCTTATTGTAATTTTGAGAGACCCTCAACATCGCGAGCACTCACCTTACTACATCAAATGAGGTTATTGCATATGAATGTATATCACTCAAAGAAGTTTAATTAGCTTGTGCTATAGCCAAGGTTAGTTGACAAGGCTATGGGGCAATTTACAATATTAGCAAGACCATTTTCTTGCATCAACCATTTAGGCTTACAACTACATATGGTGAGCATAGAATGTATCCATTCAAGAAATACTTTTCATCCAAGAGATAACAAAAGTGGAAGGGATTAGAGTCGCAAAAAAGATAATGAGTAGTATTTTTTTAGTCTTATTAAGTTGCAATGCATTATGGCTCATTTCTACAAGGTGCAACGAATAGAAGATATTGGCTTGTTATTATGTAGCATTTTGGACCTAGTATACCACACTTATTCTAATATACTTATGCAACCACAACCTTAAAGTTTATTGTGAAGCTCAAGAAATGTCAAGCTGTGTAGGGATGCAAAGAGTATGTCTTAAACTAATGATCATGCAAGGGCCTATGCTAAAGACATCAAATGTGTTCCTCCACATTTAGTGTTAAGTCAAATAAAGAAATTTAGTGGCTACCAATAATTGAAGTGCCTAAGAAGATACATAATGTGCTTTCTTGGATCTTTCACGACTCCTTATCTTGACACCATTTCTAGCAAACAAGTGGTGAGAAGCTCTATGTAGGAGTCTAAGAGTTCAATGTGAACTGGCACTTGTGGATGGTACTTGTTAGTGTATGATTGCTTGTGACACTAATGCATTAGCATCACTACCTTTTCTTTTCATATGAAAAGAAGAAATTGTCCAAAGGTTCTAGAACACATTGCATGGAACTACAAGCACTAGTCGGCACAATAAAAATACTCCACTAAATAGGTTCTATCTTTACAAGAACTAGAAAAGCGTATTTTCTATTGACATTGAGAATGTCCATTTTTTCACTTTACATTGTCTTACATACATATTCGAAAAACTAAAAGAACTATTAAATTCCTCAAATATACATGGAGGTAATGTTAGGATTCAAAAGGATAAAATTTTTTTAAGGCTAACTCATGATATAGCCCAGAAGATAATAATGAGTTGGATAAAGGCTAAGAGATTCTTCAATAATGTGATTGGTAAGTCACTCAAAGTTAAATTGGGATCTTTTGAAAGTTTTACATAAAACTAGCAAAAAATGAAAAGAGAAACCTTAATTATACTAGTGCAAAGTTTTGGGAGCTTTGGAAAGTTTTATGTAAATATAGTACAAATTGGAAAGAGAAACCTTGAGAATGCTCGTGCAAAGGTTTGGATTATTTTGATAAGTTGATGCCATAATTCTCAAAACTTCAATAAATCCTTCAACTCAATCGAAATTCCATAAAGTCACTAATGACAAGCTTAGTTCTCAATGCATGGGGAGTATATCTACCAATACATGATACACTTTTAACTCCACTTCATAGGCTTTATTTTTATTTTAAAAATCACAAAAATCCAATGTCATATTGTATGCTCATGGATTATATGTCTTGAAGAAGCGTGGATATTTAACTTTATGGAAAGCACATATACAATGAATACACATGCAATATCTACGATATGGAAAGCACATCTTTGAGTGTGGATCTTTGAGATTATGGAAAACACATCTACAATGAATACACATAAATATGGTATATGAAGAGGTGAAACAAAGTTTTAAAATAGCCCACATGTGAAATCCATGTACTTTGGTATACACATGAAACTAAGTGTGAGCTCCCCCTAACCCTTCTTAGAAGTAACTCATATCAATAGATCCTATTCTTTGATTCATTCTTTATATCATATTTCTCTTGATCTATCTTTCCCTTTATGCCTCTAATCCACCTCATGGCCTTCTCTACAAGAAACAATGCAACAAAATCTACTATTAGGTCAACCATCATGCCATGGCTAGGCAAGGATATTCCTAACTTTTTCTCTATCCCACAAGCTCAAGCACCACACAATGTCCCTACCTCACCTCATTAGTCAAAATGTCAAAAGATGGTCCCAACAACCCAAGCCTTGGAGGCTTTGAAAAGAGCTCATGAAGGAGAAGATTATTCTGAAGATGAGTGCATAAGCCAAGAAGAGGAAGGTGGCGACGATCATAATGATATGTGGATAAGGAGGATGCTCCTAATAATGAGGAGAGAAATGGTGGTGGTGTAACTATGGTTATAGGACACAAGGGGGTGGCAAGGATCCCATGTAATACCCCAAGCCACCCACCAAGAGAGCCAAGGTACCCCATTACCCACTCCTTAATCTAAGGTGATACCATGCCACACCTACCTCTTGCTTTTGCTTCACAAACAAAAAAGATAAAGAGTAGAAAATTACCACTTGTAGTCCTTAGAGAGATCTACAACGCTAAAAAAATACCAACTTCTTGATAAGTAAAGCACTCCTTGCTCATGTTGCGAAGGGAATCCTTTGGTCATATGGAGATCAATTTTGCATGTAAGATGTAGCATTTGAGACTATCTATGAAGCATTAGAAGATTATCTTATTAATTTCTTTGAGGATGCCTACTTACACATAATCCATGCTAAGCAAGTGACCATCATACAAAAAGACATGAAATTAGCCAAAAGGCTGAGAGGGGAGTGGAACTAAATCTCTCAAGTGCTATGATTTTATCTATATGCCTCTGGTAATTTTTCCTTATATAATCAAGTTTGGATTTTTTGTATGTAATGTCCAATTTACTATGCTTATGACATCAAGTTATGAAATCGTTTAAGGTTTAATCTTGTTAATTTGAGTACAACATTAATTTGATATGCTAAGATTCATGTGAATTATAGTGATATGAACAACTACTATTCTCTAGTACCCATGCATATAGAGGCTTCATATAAAAATTAGTAATCCTCCTTGGACCTTGCCCAAAGTGCCCAACAAAAACTTATCCTTTGTTTGATAGATTTTATTTTATTTTGTGCAGGCACTTGTGTGTAGGATAGTAAACTTTGATAAGGAAAACTTAAGGTATTCTTAGCTTTGAGCAACAAAAGAGAAGTAAATTCTCGTCATCACTTATGGGAAGAAGGCTATATAATAATGGTGCAAATGCAAAATGGAAGAAATGAGGATCTACAAGACATGTAAAAGATCTATAAAAGAGAAGTAGATCATGGTCATTCATGGGAAGAAGGCTATATAATAATGGTGCAAATGCAAAATGGAAGAAAGGAGGATCTACAAGACGTTAAAAGATCATAGTAACTAAGTGGCTATGGCTATATTGATCATAGAAGGTGAGATCAGATGAAAACATTATGAAGTGGAGTTAATATAATGCCCAAGTTGAAGGATTTCTTGTAGAAAGATACCAAAAGTGCTTTTCTTGACTATATGTTTGGAGGAAGAGCAGCCCTTTCTAGAGATGGGAGGATTTTTAAACTTTAGACTCACTTGTTAAATGCCTACTAGGCCCCACTTGACATGGGAGAGGTGTAACCCCCTCGCCATTGGTCCACCTCAAATCTCTTGCAATTAATAAATTCATTGACCTCTAATCTAAAGATCCCTCTTTTGGAGTCCATATTATCCTAAATATATCTCTTCCATCATGCATAAAGATATCAACAAAGTTTGATATAAGTGTTCTAAAATAATAAGTTGAAGTTCCAAAAATAATCGCAAAACTTGTGCTTTGATTGTCTTTGACTTTGCTTTTCACTATAGCCTTCCACATGTGCTATTAATAGCGAGGTCACTAATATTAATGTTACCTCTATGATGCACTATGCAATAATTCTGTAATTCCAATTATAACTTTGTAACTCTAGACATGTATTTTCACCTATAATGAGGTCCTATAATCATTTTTCCATCAATAAATTCTCCATGTAATAACACAAAACATTAGTTATCCTTGCTTAATTTATCATCCACTATCTATGTATATCTACTTTGTCTCAAACACGGTTTTTGCACCAAAATAGCAATCTGCAATCCCAAGCAAGTGATAGAATTGAATTGCACATGCCAAGGTAACAAAAATGTATTCATAATTTCTCAATCAAATGAGCATAGCCACATTAATACATCCCTTGTGTATGCAACCAAGTATATCCAAGCTTATGATAAGTGATAATCTTAATAGATAGCCAAGGCAACATATGTCCAAGTCCAATATCGTGCATCCAATACCAATCAATTGCCAACTAATATATGGTGAATCAACTTCCAAGTGTCAATGCAACAATCACACTAAAACCATATATATGTCTAAGAAAATTGTAAATACATATTATTTTGACTAGTAAAGAGATGACTAAAAACTCTTCAAAAAAGCAAACTAAAAATTTTCAACTATGATGGCCAACTTGTAGTGAAAGTATTGCTTGAAAATGATACATATAATTTACTTTCTTTGCACAAAAAAGTAACCAATTTTCATCTACAAATGTGACTACACCAATTGTGAACTAGTCTTGGAAAATAGCTAGGTCTTCTCACTATCAATGTGATTCAATTTTAATGGACCAATTCTAGAAGTATGTAGATCGGATCATGTGCAACATGAACACCTAGAGTGCTCCTCTAATAAGCCAAATCAAATTGTTTTTTCATTCTCTCTACTATGGTTGAAAAAAAAGAGCAAGCCCTATGAACTACCCTATGTTTCTCCAAAAAGTTGACCATGTGCTTGCTAAGCTTAGTTGCTTATAGCTTAGTCAATATGATAATTTTTGAAGCCCTATTCTAGTTGAACAATGCCTATATACATATAGTTTATTTTTTCACATAAATAACTTAGAATGTGTTGATACCCATTTCCTTAAATTGGAGAGATGTAGATTTGCACTTCTCAACAATATTGGATAGTATCAACACAATCTCATGGGTAGACCCTGACTCCTCAAGCTTCCACTCCATAATTTTGATGTACTTACACTCTGACATCAACTAAAAGTTTTAAATGATGATAGAATATGGATGGGCAAGATGGAGGGATCAATATTATTATTCTTCTTCTTTCTTCATTATTTATACATACATTTCTTCTCTCTCACACAAACAAACGTGATAGACAATTTTTCATTTTTGCTTGTATGTTACTAAAGTCGCCCCACACCACTTTCCTTCTTTTTCTTATCTCTCATACATAGTAATATTCATAGTACAAATATGTTAATGATATGCTCTAGGAATAAGTTACAAGGAATGGAAACCCTCTTTCCTCCTAAAAGAGATTGTGAATTCACTACCAACTATTTACATTTCATCAAACTCTTGATCTGACAAAGTCCAAAATCTAAGTGGTTCCACTTCAGTGGTGGTGAGCCACAAGGTTCAAGTTTAGGGCCCACATATTGTGGTGATCCTATGGCATGGAAATTTTATAGTCCACCATTTTAGTGGGGGAGAGTAGGGATTCCACTTTTAAAGTGCATGAGAGTAGGAGCTCACACTCTATTAGAGGCTAATTAAAATCTTATTTATAGTTTCTTCCATTTCTAAGGACCTTTCCAACTTCTCCTAGCCTCTCTTGGAGAATTTTCAATGCATCATGTGTGGCCATATTCTTGTCCTCTATTTGGACCACATCATCAAGAAATATTTTTGTATGAAAATTTTATTTATTAAGATCCTTAAAATGCTGTAGGTTGCAAAGTTCAATCCACAATGTTCTAAAGATGGATTGTGATATGTTATTTTTTCATGACTACATGTTGTCTACTAGCTTAGATAATAAGGGATGAGGTTTGTAAAGCTCCTTGATCCCCAAGGTGTTTTAAAAAATTCCATTAAAATGTACTATTTAAAAACTAAAGATATTTATAACATTCGTAATGGACATTTTAGAAGTTTTTTGACAATATTGGGAGCTAATTCAACTAGTACTACCTAAGTTATTATTTTCCTAGCAAATAAAATTTCATTCTTAGGTAAGCTTACTAATGTTAATGTTGTTAGTAAATTTCATGATTTCCTTGTGTTGAATAGCAAGCCCATCAACATCTTTTGTTATATTCACATTAGAATCCCATAGGTCAACATTGAATACTATTCTTGGATGGAGCATGAAAGAGTTTTGTATTTTCCACAATCAATATGAGCTCTCCCTCAAGGTAGCCCCATGTAGTCATACAACCTACCATAGTTAATGGTCCCCCTCTTATTAGCATGAGTTGACCAATTATGCCCCTTGCAAACTTATTTCCATGTATTAACCAATGTATGAGCAACATTTGAGGCCTTAATTCTCTATTTAACACCTTTGGAAAAGAAAACATATTTACATATGCCTAATAATGGTGAAGAGATAATCTAGCTCTTTAGAATTAAGTCCATGATTGATTATCTTGCATCTTCTTAAAAATGTTAAGCACAAACTAACGTCTTTTTCTTGCAAAATTTCTATTTTTAGACACCCTTCATTATTTGAGGTAGTCAATTTCTTCCATCACACAACATGCTAGAGGGCTTTGTCCCCAATAAAAGATAATAAGAATCTTTTAAATAGTTTTTGGCAAATGGGACCAAATGGCCTTTGTAAATAAGAATAGTAAACTAACAAAAATCGTCATTAGATTTAACATTACATTTAACAACAACTATAGAACCAACAAGGCTTGCTTGGATGCTTGCTCTTTGTTTCAATTTAACTTTAGACTTTCCATAGTACTAGGACAATCTTTGATGCATACTGACATTAAGGCCAACTGGATAGCCTAGGTATCTAAACATTGCTCTATTTTTCATTTCTAGAAGTCCATATGTAATGAAGAGGAAATTAGATGATTATGTTTTATAATAATTGACATATGCCTTGAGGGGCACTAGCTTCAATATATAAAGCTATAAGAGACTTATTTAGTTTTCGCCCTCTTCAACTTCCAAGATTTCTTTCTCAACTTTCATGGCTTCTATTGCTTTCTCCCTTCTCTTTCTATTTCCCCCTCCATCTCACCTTCTACAAGTGGTATCAAAGCTCATGTCTTTGATCCTTTTTTCTTAATTTCTTCCATATCTAGTCCAATTTCCTATTTAGAAAATCCAACAAATTTTGGTACAATATGTAAATGCCATTTGAGTGATTTGGTGTGACAAGAAGATATGTTATGTGTAGTAGAGACCAAGCCTAGATTTATTGAGAGGAAGAATAGAAAAAAATGGTGGGAGAATATCTATGTTAGTAGCAGGTTGTGTATCATTTTGAAGACATTTAATTAGTGAATTTGGAGAAAATGGATTTGTTGAAGTTGGAGAAGACTTTAGTTCTAATTTCTTTTTCAAATAGGCTTCTTCTTCAACTTTTCTTTGAGCTCTCTTTAAGCTTTCATGGAGATCTTAGCCTTCTTTCTCATCATCTATCATGCTAGTACAAAGTGACTTGCTCAAGAGGCTTCTAGAAGCTTGTCAATAACCATTGCAAAGGATTAATGACCTAGGAGTGCTCCAAAATAGCCATTGTAAGTTTCAATGCATTTTTAGGGTGAACATTGCTATTATTCTACTCTGCTTTAGCTATTGAAATCTTTCAAGGACATTGGTTAAGCATTAGACATCATTTTGGCATGATTTTTGGCAAGGATTGAGAGCTATTTCTTCATTTTCTTCAAGATATCTTCACCTATGTCTAGGGATTCTTTATTGTCAAGTATCTTCGAAGGAAGCCTAAAGATTGAAGACTTTGATGACCATTTTATCAAGATCGCAACATGAAGCAAGATTTTGGGCAAATTATCAAGCCAATCCATTCTTTCATCTTCAAGCTTTGAAAACCATAGGGGAGCATTGAAGGTTCATATTAGAGTTGCCTACAATTACAAAGCATGATGGCCATTGGATCATTTTATGGGGAGCATTGAATCCTCTATCTTAATTCAAAGCAACATATATCTTTTCATTCCTTTAGTCTCTTTGAAATCCAATTGTTGGGCCCACATTATATTGCTAAGAAAATTAAATCACTACTAGAACCTCTATCTTGAGTCATTTCTCCATTAGAATCACTCAATTTCTTGCAATCAGTGAATTGAAAATAGCTTCCTATATCTTTCTTGTCAATGAATTGAAAATGCTTGCCATTGGATTTATCCTAATCCTTGATCTTTGAGTGTCTGTCTTTTTTCTCAATCCAATAGAGATGATAAGCATAAAAATATATAAAAGAGTCACTAATATCCCAAGGCACACTCTTAATTCCCTACATCCCATCATTTTCCATTTTCTATTTCATTCCATTTCAAATATCTTTTCCATTTTATCATTACATGCTTATTTGAGTGGAATGCTTAGAATTTCCATTGAATTATGATTTGGACCAAGGAAAAAGGTGATTCTAGGGGGCAAAGTGGGACAAAAGAGAGGTGACATTTCCTCACTCTTAAATATCCTAAAGGGGTGCAATAGACCTAATGAGGTACTTTGCCCAATCCCCAATGATTGGAAGTCCATTGTAGGTGTTGAAACCACCATTTTATTCCTCACCATAGGTATTGTGAGTGGAGTTGGCATTTTGAAGACTTTTTTGAAGATAAACGGGTCAACATAGGACAAACAAGATAAGAATAGGTGCATTACTACTTTAGATAAATCTTATTTTGGAGTTGTAACTTTTTCTATGTTGAATGAGACACCAAGCTTGAGTGCTCATTTTGAAATGGGAAAATTCAGCTATGCTTTGAACCAAAAATCTTGTCAATCAATGTTCGAAATCTCAAGATATTTCAATTTTTATAATATGGTGTTTTTTTTAGGATTGCATCCTAATGGCAAGGAACAAGGGTAAAAATAAGGCACAAGAGGACTTGTCATAGTAAATCAAAGACTCCAAATTGAAAATGAGTCCTTGTGAGTAGCAAAATGACACTCAAACCCAAGGAGGGTTTAGTACATTGGATGCTACATTGTGCAACTATGAAATAAGGCATACATTGAGACACAATGCATTGCTAACCAAAATAGATAAGATGGTTTTAGTAGGGTCACAAAGAAATCCATTAACAAATTTGTGGATTCTAATGTGTAGCTGACCTCTCAAATTGAACAATGGATGGCACTTCATATGGTTGAGAAAGAAATTTGGAAAAAGCTTCATGACAAACAATGGGGAAACTAGAGTACATTTCAACCACTGCATTCTAATTCTTTCTAGAGTATTATTGGAAGTAGGGGCATTCTTAGCATCCAAATTGAAGTGGAGCAGCTTTCTCAATGCAAAAAATAGAATTTAGGAAGTATCCATAGCATAAATTCTCAAGGGGAAAGGGATCAAATGCTAATCGCCTGATTTTAGCAACCAATGAAAGGAGTTTTTCAAATAATGAGGGTCAAGTGAGTGGTTATCTTGATTAGCAAAATAGTTTGCATGCATTCTTTAATGAAAGGGAGCTTAGAGACAAAGAAGTCTTATCTTAATAGAGTGGCGAATCATCACCACTGTAAAGTGGGTCAATCATCATCACTCTCCAACCTTGAAGAATGAATGTCAAAGCTTGAATCTTACTTTGACATTTATCATAGGGCTAACAAGCAAGAGTTTCATGTTGCTATCTTACATTTTGAGGCTTTGCATATACAAGATAGAGCTATGTCAAGCAAGAGAATCCACATAAAGAGAGTTGGGAAGAGTTCAACAAGGCTCAAATGGTTCAAGTGCTCATCTCTCCCATTGACAAAGAGAAGCTAGTGGGAAGGACAATTCATGAATATACAACAAATTCTTGAATCTCGTTATGTATATGAAAAGTTTTAGTGATGAGGCAAAACTCCATATGTATATACTATGTTCTAGAACCTAGTTTATCGTAGTTGATATGATGGCCCAAAACCCCGCAAACCTCTTCAAGGCGATAGAGTTTTCTGAAAGCTATGTGTACAAGTATAAAAGAGGGACTAATTTTTAGCAACAACCATTTCAATGGCCAAGGTTTATTTTAAAGCAAGGCCATGGGGGAACTTAGGTGGATCCAACTTGCCTACTAGTAGCCCAAGAGTACCTAGATATCCTCCATTTAATGCAATACAGCAAGGAACAATTCCAAGCATGTAATTATTCCTACACCATGGAATAGGAAAACTAAAAAGAATTCATGAATCTCCATCTCAAGGCAATCAAAATTTTATATTGATGGCTCTATTCAAAGAAAGAAGGGGAGAGAACTTTGTTTCAAGTGTGGGAGAAGTACACGTCCAACCATACAACAAAATGTATCCATAAAAAGTCCAAAGTAAATAATATGCTTGTTATTGAGGAATTGAGTGATAATGAAGAGGTTCCATTACATATGACCATGTTGAAGATGATGAGTATATATATGGAAATGATCAGTTTCATGATCCTTTGAATGGATTTCCTTTTGACCCAATGGTCAAGTGCCTTTTGATCTAGGTGAAAATAAGTATGCCGTATTATTAAGCAATCCTACTTCAACCTATTACATTTCCATGGATGCATGGACAAGTTCAAGGAGCTCTAGTATACTTAGGATTCATGCCAACATTTATGATAAAGTTATATACATATTGCCACATAACTTTATACAAGCAAGAAATGGAGCTATTAAAGTGTTTTCCACAAATTTACAGTAGCCTATCTATTAACCCTATGAACGACACAAGGCACAAAGAAGATCTAAGAAGGAGGATAAAAGGATGGGTCGTTGGAAAAAGAAGACCAAGAAGTGAGGAAAGAATGTTAAATATCAAGAACAAGACATGTAAGAAATAAATTGCATTTTTTCCCCTTATAAAAGAGCAATAAGATCCCTCCTATGTAAGTTGTAAATGAAAAGGGCCATGTAGAAGAGCCATAAGAATAAGAAAAAAATAGGAGAGAAAGTGGAAAAGAGGACCAAGGTCGGATGGCCGGTCATGGAAATGGGTTGGGTGCCCAATGGGGGAGAAGTGCATGTATAAAAGTCAAAAAGTGAATGGATAATCTCATTCTTGGTGTTTGTGCAAACTAGCTCTCTTCTTGTTCTTTCTCTTGCCTTCTTCTTAAGCATGAGAGAGGGAGTGTGAGAGAGGGGGAGAGTATGAGGGTGTGAGGGTGAGGGACCGTGGAGAAGCTCTTCTTCTCCTCTTTCTTATTCTCCTTCTTCTCTTCTCTTTTCTCCCATGCACTGCTTTGGAGCTTGGAGCTTGGAGATGGAGCTTGCTTGAGCAAGCATCTTGAATCATGGAGCCAAAGAAGGTTTCAAGGAAGAGGAATACAACAATTGGATTCAACGGTAAGCTCACTACATCCTTGTGCGAGAGCGTGCATGGCTATGTGAGAGGTAGCCATTGCCACTCACTTGAAACGCTTGACTTGATAAGTGGTCCATATGGTCTCGACAGTTGCTAGTGATAGTGACAACATTTTGGTTCCATTGTCGGGACCAATGGATTCAAGCTTGAGTTCTTACGCACTCCAAATCAAGCAACAAAGTAGGAGTTTGTCTCCGAAACAGTGCTTGGTTTAAGTAGGAAGTAAGGGAGTCAAAGGGTGTTCAATGTTGAGTTAGCTACAATGGACCTTCTAAAAAGTGTAGAGATGCAGGTTGAGAGAGAGAGAAGATATAGAGACACACGATTTGTGGTACTGAAGAGTGTATCTCAATAATTATTTTAAATAGGTACAACCTGGCCCTTATGGGTGGACATAAGCACTATCATTTATCCCAACAACATCTCCCCTAAAGGCAATGTGCCCAAAGATAGAGGAAAATAATTAGCTAAGTCTAAGTATGTACAAAACTAAAAATACTATACCTATCCAATACCCATCATCTATCTCGACAATGGGAAAATCTCTCTATCGGAAGACCCTTCAAGGTTATCATCTGTGTGCACCTTCACCAAATCAATGCTCTTGTTGTCAAGTACCTCTCTGATGAAATGATACTTCACCTGTATGTATTTTGTCTTTGCATGAAAGCCAGGATTCCATGCTAACATGATAGCACTCTAACTATCACAATGGAGAACAAGAACCTCAATAATCCCAAGCTCAGCAACCAAACATGACAACCATAAGGCCTCTTTGCATGCCTTAGTGGAAGCCACATACTCTGCCTCCGTAATAGACAATGCAACACACTTTTGTAACCTGGATATCCAAAAGACAAATCCCCCTGTGAAGGTAAACACATACCTTGTAGTGGACTTCCTGCAGTCCGCATGTCTAGCATAGTCTACATCTGTAAAGCCAATGACAAATGTCTTTTACTTACCAAAGCAAATGCACAAATCCTTTGTGCTCTTGATGTATCTCAAATACATTTCACTACTTCCCAATGCTTTTTGCTAGGGTTTTCCATGTACTTGCTAACCACTCCCATTGCAAAGGCAATGTCTGGATGTGTAGCAACCATAACATACATGGAAGAGTTTTTTTCCCCTTTAGGTAGCTGCACCAAGTTCCAAGTACCATTCTTATCAAGTGACTCCATTTTCGACAACATGGCCTTGAACCACTTCTTGCTGTCCAATCTAGTCATTGCTTCCTTGAAGCATGATGGCTCACCCCCACAATCCGTCATCTTGACATAATTTGCAGCATACTGTGCACCAAGAACAAACCTGTCAGGTGGTCTCAATGGTTGAGTCGACCTATGGAGTGAAGGCTCAGCATTTCTGGCTGTTGGGCCTACAAATCTGCATTTATAGGTTGTTGTCTTGAAATACGGGCCTATAATTTTCCATGTGCATGTTGTTGTCTTGCATTCCAACATGTTGTCCTTACAGTTTAGGCTGTCCTAATTGCATATTTTCAGGCTAAAAATGTGGTGTATCATGGGCAATACCTTGTGGTCATTTCCAGCACCATTTCTTGCATTTTCAAGAGTATCTACAACAGCTATGCGCTACTATCCATTGGACACAAATGACTGTCTATGATCAATCTCTTCTTGAGCTGCGATAGATATCTTACATTCTGAAGAGTGAATCCATGTTGAAACTATAGTTGCACACTGCCAATGCCTGCAATGTCACATGCATAATTGTCCCCAAGATGGACAACACCATGTCGACCTTCTATGTAGTCTATAAACCACTCACGGTGAGGGGTGACATGAAAAGAGGCACTTGAATCCAAAATCCAAGTGTGCATGTCATCATCCGTATTGGCTATCAAAGCATGTGTACTGAAACATGATGAGACAAATACTATATCATTCCCATTGTTGCTCTCATGGCTGACTACATTTACCTCTTCAATCTTTACACTGCTTTTCTTAGCATGTTGATGTCTTTCTTCTCTTCCTTACTGTCATTTGTCTTCTTTCCCTTCCCTTTCTCTTTCTTCCATTTATAGCAGTCATGCTTAGAGTGACCCTTCTTGCCACAGTGATGGCATTCAACATTGTTATTACATGATTTACTACGTCCCTTGCTATCAGATTTGCCTTTCTATTGTGATCTGCCTCTAGTATGCAAAGCACTAGAAGACTTACTGGACGCATTGTTCTACCAATTCATTTCTTCCATGAGTAGAGCACTCTCTACATCAGCATACAAAAGCATAGCATTAGAATTACTCATAGCAGTCCTAAAGGTATCCCAGCTCTCTGGCCATAGTGCAAAACAAGAACATAGCTTTGAACTCATCATCAATATTGAACTTCAAAGCGGCAAGCTGGCTGAAAATGGAGTTAAACTCACTAAGGTGAGGAGACATTGCAGTACCCTCTTTCATATGCAAATCCATGAGTTTCTTCAGCCAATAGAGTTTTGCAGCACTCTTCTGGGCATACAACTCTTCCAGTCGCTTCCAAATGTCATAAGCAGAATCCAACCCTTTAATGTTAAACATCAAGGCATTAGAAATCGATAGCTCAATGGTCGAGCGTGCAAGCTCATTCAGCTCATCTCCCAATCATCCTGCTCTACATTAACTAGTTTTGTTCCCTTTACTTTAATCGGCTTTGCTTGCTTCTTTTGCAACAAGATGTTATACCACTGTTTTTGTCAAGCTGCAAAGTTGTGTGCTCCTTCAAGCTTCTTAATATGCATAAGATGATTGTCACTATTACTAGCCATGATTCATAGCCAAATAAATGTATGACAGTAAATGACAGCTAATGCCAAGCAATGGAAGCTCCAAAATCCACTCAGTAGTATGCTAAGAATATCCCCAAGTATGTACAACAAGAACATACATCAGTTCATTGCCCAAAATGTCTCAAAATCATTCAATGACAGTAAAAATACCAATTTTCTGACAAAAAAAAGAGTGTAGACTTGAAATTCCTGACAATATAGGTGGTTGTTCTACAATTTAGGAGTGCAATCTAGAAATTCCTGACAATACAAGTGGTTGTTCCTGAAATTCACAAAATTGTCCCTGAATGTGCAATAGTAGACTTGTAAGTAAAGCTGATCCAAAAATAGCTATAATCACTGCTCAAATGCATTCCAGAATCGCATCTAAGTATGTAACATCAACCATAAGCATGAATACATGGTATAGAATGCCTGAGACCAAGTCTAGAAGTGTGGGAGCTCTTCGAGATCTACCCTGAGACCTACGGACCGCTTATTACTCAAGTCTTTCGAACTGAGCAGCCATGGCTACCTCTCACATAGCCATCACGCAACGCCTACCTTGTGGGTGTAGTGACCTTACCTTGATGCTCGATCGAGTACCTTCCTCTTTCTTGCACCCCTGCAGCTCCACGATCCTTGAGGCGAGCTCAAGCAACCTCAATCCCTCTCCCATGAGCTTCATCCTCCATAGCCACGTTCAAGACCAGAGGAGAGAAGAGGGGAGGAGAAGATGAAGAGGGAGAATGGGGAGCTTCTTCTCCAAGATCCCTTGCCCTCCCACGATCACTCCCTCACACACTCTCACGCTCTCAGTCCCTCTCACAAGCACAAGCAAGGAGGGACGAAGGTGAGAAACAGGAGGAGAAGAAGAAGGCATTGTTTGCCACACACGAGGATGCTCTTCTCATTTACCTTTTAACTTTATATACATGCCCTTAATTTCCATGGGCGGTTGTCCCCCTCTTTTACATGGCCGGCCATTAGCCTAGGCCCTTTTTCCCATTGTCCCTCTATCTTCCTAGATTCCTTTCCACCGCCCGTCTACATTTACAAATTGCACGGGTCTGGCGCTCTTTTACAAGATTTCAGGGTACGCCTTTATATTTTAAAATGCGCCTTTCCCCTTTTGTATTTGCCTTGGACCTTTAAGGTTGCCCTTGCGCTTTTGGCCTTTTCTCCTATTCCTACTTCAGTCGGGCTACTTCTTTTTGTTTTTTACGCCTTTGCCCTACGTCTTTCCCGCTTTCTTTTGCTTTCTTCGTGTTGGGGTTAACATTACCCCCCTCCTAGACGAGTGCCGGTCCCATGGCACTGTGGCGGGAAGTAGTGAGATAAAGGATGCTAGTGGTAGGTGTGACTGGCGGTTGGAGGACACTGAAGCTTGTGAATGAGAGGTGATGGGGTTTGATGACGATGCCCAAGAGAGATTCCAACGTGCTTTAGGCTTGCTGACAATTGCGGCATCTGTCTCACTGTTCTGGCGCCTCTCTGGAACTAGTCGTCGTTTGAGTATCCGAAACGCTTGAAACAAGAAGCAGTCCCTTAGGAAGATGGTATTGGAGGGATTTATTCTGGAGAAACCCTCCGAACGCTGTTTGTCGTGAAAAGCTGTGGCATGGGCTGAAAAACCCTTGTCTGGGAGGAGAGGATCTTCAGTTTTGAGGTGAAAGTCTTCAGGCTTATGGTGCTAATAAGCGATCCGTAGATCTTGAGGTAGTGGGCATGGATCATCGAACGGTGAGGTTCCAAGATCTATGCCAATGGCAGCCCATCAGTGGGTGGATGGTTGTCAACATGAAATCTGTGGAGCTACTGAAACCTTCGCAGCGAAGCTCCTGAAGTTGCAGTAACAGGGTCATGTCAAACTTCTGGAAAAATTCCTTGTCATTGGAGGATGTAGTAGACGATCGCCCTCAGCCAAGCAGCCCGTTCTGGAAACATGAACATAACCTGCAAGAAAAGTGGTGCACTTCCTAGGGGGGGTGTCTGTCTCACTGTGCAGTGCATGGTGCCCATGCGAGTGGAACTGGGAGATGGGTCTAACCTTGGGCAAGCCCTTGGTAATGTCCCACACTTGAGGACCCAGTTTGTGCGGCTTCTGAGGTGCGATACAAAACTCAGGGTGACAGGTCCGAAAGTCTTGCCCTTGATGTGCCCTAAGTGTGAAGTGGGGGAGGGGCTAGAGAGGACTCTAGATGCAGTGAGTATGGTGCACCACAATAGTGAACGAAGGCAGCAAGAACTTTTCTTCTTCTTCTTCTTCTCTTTTTTTTTTTTTTTGGTGAATGAGAGAGAGGACATTGGGTGATGCATGGGGCACCTATTTAGTCATGGGGTGGTCGCAAGCATTGTGATAAAAATGCGCGACTTTGTAGGTATTCCTTAATACCGGCTCTAGCTCTTAGAGGAGTGGTGGACAAAAAGGGGTGATTACACCTTGCAAAACGGGTGTCACTCATATTTTCTAATAGTTCTAAGCAGAAGGCCGGGAGGAGAGTAGCGCGCATCATCAACCTCGCCATGGCTCTACTATCTATTCCTAGGTTAAGATTAAAAAAGAGTGGAGGGAGATGGGCTTCCTCTGCGGCAGGTTTCTGGAGTAGCAAGAATTTGAGAAGTTAGAGGTAATTACAAGTGGTTAAGAATGCTGGATCGGGGCAGGAAGAGAAATCTACAAGGAAACGATTTATGGAGGGAAGTATATATTCTGCCCTAAATACTAAGCACTCCTCCGGGCTTCTAGCATTTACATTATAGATTCTCGGGAAGTCAAAACCCCCATGCAAATCTCTGTTGTAATCCACTCCATGCCTACGAGGGTAGGGCATGTAGATAGGATCATTGCGCTCTTCGGGGAGGGAGCTACAAAATGCAGTCCAGGCATCAAAATTGGTGTCCCAAATCCTCCTCTGCCATTTTGGCTATGCCTAATAGCCTTGGACAGATTTGGGAACCAGACCGACCTTGTCTTCCCAGTATTCTCGTGGCTCTTGCCTCCACCTGGTTACTATTATGCTTCTCTCTTCCATCCATTTGTTTGTGAGTTTGTTAGCCAGATCTTTGATCTTGGCTACGACTCCTAGAGGTAGGGCCCGGTCCAGGGATCGTGGAAAAGTGAATGAGAGCTCGAATGGCCTCTTATGTAGCTCTCTCTGGCGCCATATGACCAACTCATGGGGCCAATCTACAGGATGTGTATCATTTCGTAGTGGCATGGGCTCCTCAGGAAGTTGTCGTGGAAGTATGCGCGCTCGGCATTGGGCCTCTTCTACTAACTCTTGCCTCCCTCTCCTTGTTGCAATTATGCGTTCAAGTAGCTCGGCGTCGGCAGGTTCCTCTTGTAGGATCTCTGGTTGAGGCGGGCTCGGCATCCTTTGCAGCTCGTCTTCCTCATCTTGCTCGAAGTCCGGCCCCTCTTCGGTATTTCGCGCTACCACAGGAGGAACGACTGCTGGTGGTGGCGATGGTGGTGGCTACTCTTGCTCTTGAAAACCCAACTCCTGGAGCTCCGCAGTGGAAAGGCATGTACAGCGCAGGTAGTAGAACTATTGCTCTTTAGTTATTCCTGTACTTGTTGGAAGATCCCGCTCTTGAAGGCCGTATCGTAGCGCCCGGGTGCTTAGTTCCAACTTTCTTTTTACCTGTTCCACTGTATCATCGCCCTCGGCTTGCATCACGTGGAGCACCGTGTTGAGAAAAGCCTGTCGTTGGGTCTTAATCATTATCTCTGCAGCCTCGGCCAGCATTCTTTCACACTCTGCCACCATTACAAGCCGTTCTGTTAAATCCCTCACCCTGTCAAAGTTCTTTCTTTCCCACTCCACGGCTCTCTCCTCCATCTTTTGCCTTTGTTCCTCTAGCTGGCCCGCCAGGGTGGTTATTACCTGTTGCTGCTCATTTGAATAGAACCATAACTGGTTTCTTTCGTTTAGTTTCTGAGCGAGCTGCTCTTCAGCGATCCCTCTTGCTTGATCAACAATGCTGAGCATGTGGTGCGCTTCGGTCAGGATTTCTGATTTCTCTTGGACCAACTATTCTAGGCTCTAGATTTCAACACGGAGCAGCCTCTTCTGATTAAAGATCATGGCCATGAGGGCTTCCACGTCCTCCTGGGAGGTCTCCAGCGCGTCTTGCAATCTCTGCACTTCATCATGTAGTTGTTTGGCTTCAGCTGCTGCTAAGACCCCGGCCCTTCATTTTTTAAGAATTCGATTTCCCTGATTAGCCTGTCCTGTTCCTCTTGCTCGTGCCATGACTGGGGCTCCGCTACATATTCTTGTAGAACAGTGGCTTCTCCTTCTTGAACCTCCCAGTAGAGCTGTTTCACTTGGGCCACCCTTTGCTGGAGATCACTGTATTGCTGCATCAGAAGTTTTATGTTTCTTTGTTCCGCTATCAGGCTCTGCTCCTCATCCTCCAGCCTTTGCCTAAGGCGACTTTCATTAGTTTGGGCTTGCTTTGTTTTCTCTTCTAGCTGGTCTCGCAGGGCCTTCATCTCTTTCCGTCTGTCAGCTTCCTGCCTTGAGACCTCTAGCCTGAGGGCTGCTGATGTCTCCTTTTCTTTCTCTAGTTCAAGCAGTGCCACCTTCTTTTCTTCTTTTGCCTTGTCCAATTGCGTTAGTAACTCGGCCACATATGCGTCATAGTCTGCAGCAGGTATGGGAGTATTGGGCATGGTGGTCAATGCCTCTAGCCTCTGTCGTTTGGGATCTTGCCGAGACTCTGCATCTGCGCGGCGGGCCTTTTCAATCGAGTTTCAGGGGCAATTTCAGCCACCCTGCTTACAAGCATCTGCATCATGGTCATGAGCTGTGCCGCATCGAGAGGAGGCGTGGGGTGTGCAGCAACGGTGGTCGTGATTTCGGCTGTTATTGGCAGAAAGGAGGGAGGAAATGGATGTAGGAGGGACTTGCCCTTGCCTACGACCACTGGTGCTGCCCCCACACTTGCATTGGCTTCGGTTTAATGGCCGGGGCTTGCGGGTTCGAGTTCTCCGTCCCCATGGGTCTCTTGCACCGACCTTCGGGTGGCTTCTGCCAGTTCGGCCAGTTCCTGGAGTCGCTGCTTCTCAGCCTCTTCCTCTGCCCTCCTTTTCCTGTCCGCTTCCGCCTTCTTTGACTCCTCTCCTATTCTGGCGAACTCCTCCTCCTCTTTCCTTCTCCTTTCTTCCTCAGCCCTTCGAGACTCTTTCTTAGCCTTTTTTATGTTAGCATGTTCTTTCTTACTTAATTTCTCTTTTTTCACCTTCTGTTTCCTATCACTTTTGCTTTGTTCTACGGGTTTGGTTGCTCGCGGAGGTGGCACTTCCTGCTCTCCCTTGTCACTCACTGTTCTCTCGCTTGATCTCCCTCCGCCATGGTGAGCTGAGCTTTGATGCGCCGCTTCCTCCTCCATGATGCCCTCATTCTTTATTGCTTCGTCTATGATGGCTGTCAGGATTCCCCCATATCTGATTGTAGCTCCTTTCGACGCCGGTTTCTTCCTTGCGGAACGCGCTATTGAGGCAGGGGACTCTCCTTCTGCTAGTGCTTCTGCCGGAGTGAGGAGGCAGCTAAACTTTGAATGGTCTTCTGTACGAATCCATTCCAGTCTGTTTCTTCAGGGGTTCCTGCTGCTATGCTTTCCAACAGTGGGACCTGGATCCTATTCATTAGCGCATTGTAACGCTAGCCTGAGAAGAGGGTATGGATCATTTTTACTTGTAGTTTCATCACTGGGTCCGGGATATCAACCAAGCTGATTCCATCCACAATATGCACCGCTTCTTTCTTGACTCCCAGCATGGTGTAAACGTCTCGCCTCGGCCTTCTCTCTTTCTTTGGCACAAGCCCCAGGGCCTTTTCTACAATCGTTGCATTGAGGGGAACTTCGATTCTCCTTTCTTGCTCCCCTGTCCTTACTATGACGGTGCCACAGTTCCTGCTTTTGTCGAAATTCCTCAGGAAATCCACGCACATGCTGTAGTCCACCGCCTGTCCCACCTTCTCCACGTACTTGTGGAGATGGAATCTGTCCACTAAGTCCTTGATAGCGGGTTCCTCCATGATGGCTTCGTCCAGATTCAGTGTGTGCTTGAAAATGAAGTGACTGAATCCGCGCGTCTCAATGGTGATGCCGAATTTGGTGATTTCCTCTTCTGAGAATGGTAGTTTGCCTCCTTTGTCTTGTCCTGCCATGGCGGTGACCTATCAACACACCATGCCAACATTTAATGCCTAACAATCGGCGCATTTCTAATTAGAACTAAGTTTGAGAGAAGAATAGATGGGCTTAAAGTGGGCACACTTGCTTAGCGGTTTGGATTGCTATTGTTTTATTCTGCAACATTCCTCCATAAAAACTTTCTTAATTAACAATTTGCTAGCTAGATAACATAACTTTTCATCCTTGCTCTGCTCTTGGTCGTGCTCCCTCCTCCGTCAGGAATCTTGCAAAGAATCCTTCCTAGGATTAGCACAGGAAGGACGAGGGAAGCACTTGTTCGCGTGGGTTGACATACCTAGCTAATAGCCAATCGTAGAAGTTTGGATTGTATTCAAGTTGAGCATGACAATCCAGAGTGGATGGTTGGATGGAGACTTGGGAAATGTAGGTCAAAACATCATGGAAGAGATCTCCGGTACTGAGGCGACTAGCAACATGTAATTCTTCTTGGGTGAGGAATTGGTCAATGTAGGGGTGGGCGAGCACATGGTCATCCAGATGTTGATTACGGGTGATGGCCAAGACCCTAAACGAGATAGGTGCCACGTACGTGGGGTCATATTCGATAGTTTTGATTGCCCTGTGTTGCTCAACATTGGTCATTATGTGATGACCTTTTTTCTCCTATTGGATCCTTAGTGTAAATCGCTACTGCAAGAATGTGGAAGATGAGCTTGCCATCTGCGTGAGCTCTTGCAGCTCATGTTCAGGAGCAGAACGCGGAGGCTTTCGATAAGAGGTAATAAGCCTTCTAAGTGCAACCTGATCCGTCGAGATTTCATCATTTGCTATCAGTTCGGCAGCAATTTTGGGAACTTTAGTGGTCGTAAGTTCGTATTCCTCCCAAGTGCATGGTAGTGCACGAACCGCCGAAGCAAGTGTTTCGTCAAGAAGACCTAGGTCTAGCGTCTCATAGCTTCTAGCAAATGTAGTGAAAGTTTCATCTAACATTTTAATGCAGGCTATTAAATCGTCCCCAGAAGTTGCAGCAAGGTCCTTAGCCAAAGAGAGGAAAGGTCGTATTGCGTATGAAGGTTTAAGACCCTCTGGTGGGGTTGGTGCAAGTGGACTAGATAATTGTGACTTCCTCATCAGTGTCACGAGTCGGGCCTCGCACTGGGAAGCCCTTTGAGATGCTGTAGGAAGCTCTAGAGGCACGGAGATTGTACTTGGTTCTGAGTTAGCAGTAATCGTTGTTTGTAAGTTCTCAAGATTAGGTAGGTTTAGGACCTAGGGCATTTGCTTTGGTCGATAGATGAGCTGAGGCTTGTTAGCCACCGCTGGCCCTGGCCTGTTAATTGTGTTCTGGGCGCCACTAGTGTAACCCTCTCTTGTTAGGAATAGATTGATTGTAAATGAGCTTCTTAGATGGCCATTTTTAGGCACCCAAATCTAGGGATTGCCCTCGTAGTATCCTTGTGCCTGCAAGAGGTCTTTGGGAATCTAGAGCGGCATGGTTGTGCATCTACAGCGGTAGTGCCTAGACTGCCTCTTGGGTCGGGACGGTTGATACTTTGGACGTTTAGGGTCACACCTGGGTGGTTTACCCTGATGTGGTTTTTGCCATTTCGGCACCCATAGAAACTTGGACTCTTTGGCCTTGTGAGCGCTCCTGGTGGCCATGGGTCTGGGGTTGAGAACTCGGCATGAGGCATGGTTTCCGTTTGTTTAGACTCGGGTTGAAGCTTGGTCATGGGGGTTTCTATCTGTGGCTTCGTAAAAGTGGGGGAGTTAGGGCAGCCCTTGCTGAAAGTTGTCACTATGCACACATTGCCAATGGCAAGATGTATGTGATTTAGGTTGTAATCCACATTACAGTTGGTTTGTTTCTTGAAAGTGCGACCTAACAGTGATACATTACCAGCGTCCTTGGTGCCATGCAACACATGGAAGAAGGCCGATAAACTTTCAGACTTGATGGAAACAACCACCTTGCATTTCCCTAGGAGTGGGTAAGCAGTGCCCCCAAACGGGGTGAGTTGAGCGTTAGTGGGCTGTAGTTGCGGTTGACAAATGTGTGTCCAATGGTCATGTGTTAGGATGTTGTAGTCAGCACCTTCATCAATCAAGGCGTCAAAAGAATACACTGCTCCTGCTGCAACTGTAATCCGCAGGTATGCAAGTGCCACTACTTCTTCATCCTGATCTGTCAGGTCAGTTAGAGTAGCCATGCGGACGTTCAGTGGGGGTTCTAACATGGGCAGCTCATGTAATGGATATGAAGGAGGATAGTACTTCTTAATGCGGTTGCCATTAAAAAAGCCTATTCCCTCACCGTCAAGTGTCTCCAACTCGACATTTCCAGTCCTACCGATTACGCGTACCCTGAAAGGCCCTAGCCCCCGAAACTTCATCTTCTGTTTATGTCCTTTTACCGAGTACAGCAGAACAAGGTCCCCTTGTTCGAAGTCTCTCTGCATGACATGCTTGTCAAACCACATCTTTCGTCGAGCCTTTTCGCAAATCAGAGAGTGTGGCGAGGAGTCGGGTCTCCGTTAAGTGCTCAAGTTCTACTAAGCGGTTGGTCCAAGCCTCTCTGCCCTCCCAACGTTCCTGGACTACTAGCCTCAAACTAGGGATGAAGAATTCTACGAGCAAAATGGCTTCAGTTCCGTAAGTCAGCCTAAAGGGCGTCTGTCCTATAGCCGTTTTATAAGCAGTGCGATAGGCCCACAAAGCCGCCATTAGCTTGTTATCCCAGTCACTTCTCGAAGTAGACACGACTTTTATAAGCACATTGACTAGAATTTTGTTTGTGGATTCGGCTTGGCCATTAGCCTGAGGGTAATAGGGAGAGGACTTCTGGTGAATTATTAGGAAGGTAGAGAGCAAGTGGGCAATTACTTCATTAATGAAGTGTGTGCCTTGGTCGCTTACAAGTTCGATTGGACAACCGAACCGTGAAATGACCTGCTCCCACAGGAACTTAGCAGTGGTCCGAGCATCATTCTTCCTCGTGGCCCGTGCCTCTGTCCATTTCGTTAAATAGTCGATTGCCACAATGATGTATCGAGCTTGGGAATATTGTGCTGCAGGACTGACAGGCCCAATAAAATCGATGCCCCATTTTTCAAAGGGTTTTCGGGCTATGACAGGGCTCAGCTCCATCTTGTCCTTCCGCACAGGCACTCTGGTCCTTTGGCACTCATCGAAGTGCTTTACAAATTTAGCTGCATCGCGGGGTGGGTCACCATAGCTGGGATTGTAGCACCTTTCGAGCTGTTGTGTCCCCACTAAAGTGTCCTCCAGCGATTTCGCCATGTGCTTCGTTTAATGAGTCATGCATCTCGTGCTCACACACACATCTGCACAATAAACCGTCTTGTCCCAACCTGTAGAGTTGGCCAGCTATCAGCTGATAGGACTAAATTTTCAGGATAAGTCTCTTCAGCTTGGCCTTCTCAATGGGTCACTCCGGTAGTCCATTTTCTAGCACTTGCACTATGTCATCGGCCCAATAAGGCGTCAGATCAGCTCTAAACAATTCTCGTTCACTAGACAAGTTAAAAAGATGGCCATCCAGTAAATTATCAGGCACGCCTTCTCCAACAGCTTCTCATGTGGGTATGCGGGACATGTGGTCGTCCATGTAGTGCTGCTTTCCTTTGCGTACAACCACAGAGAAGTCAAACTCCAGTAAAAGGAGTAACCATCTAGCTATGCACCCCGTAGCACAAGGCTTGTTCACAAGATACAGTAGGGCTTGATGGTCAATGAAGAAGACAAAGGGAGTGGCCAACAAGTAATGCCTAAATTTCTTTACCGCAAATACCATGGCCAACCCCTCCCTTTCTGTCGTGGAATAGTTCATCTCGGTTTCTGTGAGCTGCCTGTTGGCAAAACTCACCGGGTAATCCAAATTATGCTCACCAGGCTGGCATAGCACGGCTCCAATAGCGAACTTAGAGGCGTCTATGTGCACATGGAACGTTACGTTCCAGTCTGGGGCTCGCAAGATTGGTGCAGTCGTAAGAGCCTTTTTCAATTCTTCATATGCGCGTTGGCAGTCCTCTGTCCACTCAAACACTATCAACAACTTGTACAAAGGTCTAGCTATTAATGCATAATTTAGCACAAATCGTCGATAATATCCTGTGTGTCCCAAAAAGCACTGAACTCCCTTGTAGTTGTCGGGTGGTGGTAGGTCAACAATGACTCTGACTTTGGAAAAGTCCGTGGCAATGCCGTTCCTTGACACTACATGCCCCAAGATGCATCTGTGTTTTACTCAGAATTAGCACTTTAAGGGATTTAGCGAGAGGTGGTATAGCCTACACCTTTCAAAGACAACTCGCAATTTCTTCAAGTGTTCGTCCCAACTAGAGTGTAAACATAGGTCATCTACGAACACTTCCAGTTCGCGCCTAAGCATGTCCTTAAAGATGGTGCACATTAGGCACTGGAAAGTTGCGGGTGCGTTCATTAGCCCAAAAGGCATGACAATGTAGGCAAATACGCCCCATTCCGTGGCAAAGGCAATCTTTTGCCTGTCGTCGGGGTGCACTTGTACCTGATTGTAGCCATCCAGAAAACTGTAGGCTTCCTTCCCTGCTACCCTCTCCAGCATGTGCTCGGTATAAGGTAAAGGATAATTATCCCTTTTCGTAGCGGCATTCACTTTCTTGTAGTTGACGCACACTCGGATTTTTCCATTTTTCTTCATGACAATCACGATAGGTGACACCCAGTCCATGTGCTCGATCTCATATATGAAACCTGCCCTCATGAGTTTGTCAATCTCCTCCTTCACTGCATGGGCATGTTTAGGATTCATGGGGTAAGGTCGTTGTTTGGTTGGCACTGCATCTGGAATCATTGGGATGTTATGGGTCACAACCCTAGGGTCGACTCCCTTAAGTTCGCCAGGCAAACACGTCGATGTACTCTTGCAGGAGCGCAACAAGTTTGGTCTCTTCCTCTTCCGCCAAGTCATCTGCGACGAATACCAGTCTTGGTTTTTCGCCTTTTCCAGCCAAATTAACCTCCTTGACTTTGGCGGGTCCCTCTATCAGTTCACTAGTCTGACCTTCTCTCTTTGCACCTAGCAAGACCACCACTCTGTCACCCTTTTTAAATTTTGTAAACCGTTTGGGCAGATCCTGTGGTTTCCTCTGCCTTTTCGCTTCTGAGCCCATTGCTTGCTTCCTGGCCTCCTCTTTTAGCCTCCTACACCTTAGGTGGACTGGCAAGTCTCCCTTGGTGCATTTGACCTCAGATGGTTGCGGTATCTCGGGATCACTCTCAGTACTGACTTCCGACTCTGAGTTGAACTCGCATCCTTCACTTGAGGAAGGAGTTTCCCCAGGGGGTCTTAGTTTGGTAGGGGAATCTGTCTTGAGCACTGGGATTACCCACCGTTGTGCCACTCCAGCTTGCCCGTAATCTACGGCTTCTATTTGTTCCAGCCAGGATCTGTCACACTCCATTAGTATGACTCCTTTTTCGTTTCGACTGAGCCCTTCCTTCCTAGGCCTTAAGTCTGCCCTGATTTGCTCTATCGCTTTTCCCTCCGTATCGTACTCTATCGTGTCTACCTCTTCTTCACTCTCTTCTCTCGCAGAGCGACAGTCCTCATACTCCTCATCGTCCAGGTCCTGTTCTTCTGATTGCTCATCATCCCCTAAGCTTACCTGTTCACACTCCTTGTCGTCAGTAACTAAAGCCCAGTTGTATAACAAGTCCAGGTCATGGACTTTGTTCCATTTCCATTCTGGTTTAGCTAGAAGGTCACGTAGAGGCTTTAAGTTAGCGGCTAAATTGCCGTTCAATTTATTGGATAGATACTCTACGATCTCCTGAAGCTCTAGTTTGTTGTTGGGGGTGTGAGACGAGGCCGGTTTGCCTGGGTTGAGCGAGCTTCCTACCATCATGCAAAGCGGCACAACTGGCTCTTCAGTTACTATGGCGGTTTTAGCAGCCTGCTGAGGTGGTCCTTCCTCATTCGAGAATGGTAGGTCAATGGTTGCCAACACGTGCATCCAATCCCTCTCATCCTTAGGGCAAGGAATATATCTAGCTAGCGATCCATAGGGCTTGGTCAGTTGAGTATTGCCTTTTAGCATGGCTAAGATGGCAGCCAGGTCAACAAACATCGTCGTCCAAGTGTCCATCTCTACCCTCACTGCACTAGTTCTGTTCCCTAGGAAAATCAATCCATTGCTCCAATCCTCTATGACTCGTGCATTCCTCATCCAAGGTCGGCCTAATAGTATGTCGTAATCCACTCCCTTCATGACAATAAAGTTTACCGAGAATTGCACACCGGCAATCTTTACCGGCCAATTCTTTAAGACCCCAAATGGTCTTACCTTCATGCCATTTGCTAGCGTGACGTTGAATCTAGCTGTCTCTACGGGAGGGTTTCCCCATGCCTCTAGGACCGCATGGTTTAGCACACTAACACCGGCACCCATGTCTACAATTCCCTTCCGATTCATGTCCCCTAAGGCTAGGACGGGCAAAACTGCGTGCATTTCAGTGCCCTCCCAAAAACCATTGATGTGCAAAGACTTAGGATCTATGTGTAGAGTTAGACTTGGGATCTGTGTAACTGTGTCGTGATCTTGCGGATTAGTGTCCACCAATTCCGTGTGTCCCTCGATCGAGTCTTTTAACTCCTGCCACAAGGAGTGATTTTGCCTAAGCAGATCCTGCAGGCTTAGAGTTACTGGGGTGGACAGCAAAGTTGTGAGGAGGCTATTGGACCCTTGTCTTCCTTTGAGGCTGGCAGTTCTAGGCCATGCATCTTGTCTACCCTGGTAAGCTTCCCCCCGGCCTTGCTGCTGAGCCGCCTTTAGGGGTGCAGGCATGTTCCCAGCCGGTGGTTTTGAGGGTGAGACTGGTGTGTGGGCGTCCTTGACCCACTCCTTGACCTTGGATATAGCTTCGAGTTGTCGTTTGGAATGGGGATATTCTCCTGCCTTGGCACTCCCTAGCTCTCCTGTCTTAGGAGTCGAGGTCTCTGCCTCTGCGTCTGTGACCCTCATTCCCGTCATACACCAGCGTAGTCGTTTCCTCGGTTTTAAGGGTTATCTTCGCATCAATACTCTTTTTCCGTCTCCTCCGACTTTTCTTCCCTATTGAGGTTGCATCAAGGTTGCTTGGCCCTGGTAAGGAGATGCCTGCTTGTTTCGTTTGAGCTCGCGTCATAGCATGTAGTGGGATGGGCATATCCTCACTACCGAAAGTTTCAACTCTGAAGAGCCCCAAGGGCACCGATGGCATGTTGGCAGCGCCCATTAATGGCTTCCGCCTAGGACAATCAGAAAACAGGTGTGTGACTCCACACTCTGTGCATCGGAGATCCACTTTGTCCTTGTTAGCTTGTTCTCGCTTTGGGCAGCGTGATGAAATGTGGTCTGGGTGGCCGCAAGTCCAGCATGTGACTGAATCCTGGCTTGGCCCTCCAAAGCCTCTGCCTCGTCCTCTTCCTAAGGCCATCACCGGTACTGGCTAGTAGTCCATCAGGACTGGGTTGCCCTCCTCGTCGTAGGATACATAAGGATTGACATATGCCTCTTCCTCATTGGGCTCCTCCACAAAGTGGACACGAGCATCACTAGGTGGGTGAGTCACAAAAGGCCCTGGTGGCCTAGGTATGCTAGTCGGGTTCATCTCCAGCCTAGGCACGTCAGGTCTTGGGTCATTGGTGCTGGAAGAGCTAACTGGGTTCCCCTGCCCAAGAAATTAGGTGGCCTACTGCCTAAGTATGGAGGGTTGTACTGCTGCGTATACAAGAGTATCCTCGGCATTCTACAATGCACTGCATCATGTCCGAATCTACCGCAATTTGAGCACAGCTGAGATTTAGGATCTTGACACTCCACTGGGAGGTGATTGCCGCCGCAGTACACACACTGTACATGCGATCTCACCGGCTTTCTAACGAGCTCTTGTAACTGCACAATCTCCATCCTCATCTCTGCCATCCCTTGGTCATGGTCTGCACTCTTTCCCTTGTCCTGTGCACTAGCAGTTGCTTTTTCCCCTAAGGGGGTTGATCTCTCAGGGTCCCTCTGGTTTGCATTATCCTGGTTGGTAGCCCTCATGCTTCGCTCTCTAAGTTGATCATCTACACGTATTGCCTCCTTGAAGACTCGAGCTAGCACGTCCCGTTGTAAGGTGGAGTTACTGGCCAGAGCCTTGTAGAGCTCCTTACTCCGAATCCCGTTCATGAACACTGTAGACACTGCCCTTCCGATAGGTCACTCGTTGGCAGGGATTCTCTTGTAGAGGCTACGCACCTGAGTAACGTAATCCCTAACGTCCTCCTTCTTCCTTTGACTGATATTCATTAATCTAACAATGAGGTTGTCCGAATACCCTGCCTCTGAGAACCTTTTGATAAAGAGGCCCTTAAGGCAAGCGAAGTTTGTACATTCTGTGTCATCCAGACTAGAGTACCAGGTCCTCCCCTTGTCGCCTAAACACATGCCGAAGGCTTGGGCTCTCTGCGCAAGGTCAGTAAGACCGTTTGCCTCACATACTTGCTCGAATTGCTCCATGAATCTATACGGGTCACTGCTAGGTTCGTATCGAGCTAGTTGTTTCGCTACTATAGGGATTCTAGCCTGCCCTTTAGCCCCTTGCGTGACTCCCAATCCTGATAGTAGCGCGGTGGCTAGGGCAGTAGCACTTTGCTCCACGGATGTATTGTCCATGAGTCACTTTGCCACCAATTCGCTCAACGTCATGCCAGCCTCTGCTACATGTTCCCTCTCTACATTCGGTCCGGACTTGGCTGCCCTTGCTAGGTCTAGCACTCTTCTAGCCTCGTACATATCCACGACCTGCTGTAGCCTTCTAGCCCTTTGCTCATGGTTGTAGGCAATTATGCCTTCCAATGCTCTCTTGATAGCTCTTCTCTCTCCTTCCAGGTTAGCCACCACTTCTTCTATAGGTCTACCTTGGATCTCAGTTCTGGTGAGTAGATCATAGTCGTGGACCAATTCTTGAACCGAAGTTGGAAATTCTCCTAGGTCTAATTGGTCTTCCCCTTGATCGCCTCTTGATCCCGACATTGTTTCTATTTCCAGCTCCACGAGGTCGTCGATGAATCCAATCAGCTCCAGTAGCTTCCACTCCTCTATCTTGTTGCTTCCCGTGTCTTTTTGTTTTCTCCAGGCACTACTAGTGGGGTGCTCAGGCCCCTGTCTAAGTCTTGGGGTCTCCTCCTACTAGTGGATTCCTTAATGTTATTAGGTATCCAAATGTGTTCCTTGTTATTTGAAAGCAGCGTCGATCCTTACTCACACGTTGTGCTTAGTGCTTTCGTGGTGCTTGGTGCGAAAACAGGCTTTTCTCTTTTCTTGATGTGCAGGTTTAGTGGAGCACAAAAGTGAAATGCCGATGCAAAAAGAGTTTAATGCAAACTCCACCTTGTTTCTACCCACGTTCTTAGTCTAATTTGAGTTTCCCACTTGGTTCCCGACTATTCTATGGTCTTTCCGCACCTTGAGTTCGATTAATCTCCGAGGTTCTAATGACCAACTTGGGTTCTGGGGGTGTTCAGGGCTGCATCCTGGGGTCAGGTCTGTGGTCAGGTCAGCAAAAGATCCTTATCTTTGTGTTCTGGCAAGATGGTCCGATTCTGGGAATCGGACCGGGGTGGTCCGACTCTGAGAGTCGGACGGTCCGACTCTGGCAATCGGACCGGTGCGGTCCGACTCTAACAGTCAGACGATGTTGGTCCGATTCTGGACTGGTCCGAGTCGGACAAGGGTGGGTCCGATTCCTTCGATCGTGCGAGGTGTCTGATCGGACAGGCTGGTCCGAGCGGACAGTTGAGTGTCCGATTATAAGGGGCAATCCAAGTGCCATGTGGCACGTCCGATCGGGCTGCTCCGATCCTGGAAATCGGACTAGACAGGTCCAACTCACTCTCAATCGAACGGTTCGATTTTGGGAGTCGAACGGTTCGACTCCAGAACTCGGGTGGTCCGATTCTGGGAATCGGACCATTGCGAGTTGGTCTGACTGTGTCGGTGGCGAGCGCGATTCTGGTGCATTTGAATCCTCCCTACTGCCTTCTACACTCAATCATCACAAAACATCCCATAACCGATCAGAGCACTACGGGAATTCACTGGACTCACCTGAAGTAGCATGAATCAAATGCGCCTGGAATCGGGGTTGCGTTTCCTCGTCCTGTGAACCAGAAGCTCTCTCTCTCTCTCTCTCTCTCTCTCTCTCTCTCTCTCTCTCTCTCTCTCTCTCTCTCTCTCTCTCTCTCTCTCTCTCTCTCTCTCTCTCTCTCTCTCTCAACAAAGCCAACTAAGAAAATGAGGTCTGTCCTAGCCTCCTAGGCCTCTTAAGGTTCTTTCCCAGCACTGCAAAACCTTATAGCCAGTTCCCTATCCCTGGTTCACCCAGAAGCTTGAGTCTGGTCCCCTGTTTTCCTGTTTCTAGCAGCAGAGCCAGAACCTTTGTTTTATCTGGTTTTACCCTAGTCTAACCTCCACCTAGTACAGCCAATATGAAAAACAGAAATGCAGAACATTAGTCCTAATCTAATGCTTCCAACAAACCCAAATACTTACATGTTCCTCAGATTAAAACCTCCTAAGTCTCCTAGTTATCTCGAGCACTGGTTCAGGTTGCAAACCCTACTTCCATGCTCGATCTGCTGCGCGCGGCGCTCAAAGCTCGAATCCGTTGGTCCCGGCAAACGAAACCAAAATGTGGGAGCTCTTCGAGCTCTACCCTGAGACCTACGGACCGCTTATTACTCAAGTGTTTCGAACTGAGCAACCATGGCTACCTCTCACATAGCCGTCGCGCAATGCCTACCTTGTGGGTGTAGTGAGCTTACCTTGATGCTCGATCGAGTACCTTCCTCTTTCTTGCACCCCTGCAGCTCCACGATCCTTGAGGCGAGCTCAAGCAACCTCAATCCCTCTCCCATGAGCTTCATCCTCCATAGCCACGTTCAAGACCAGAGGAGAGAAGAGGGGAGGAGAAGATGAAGAGGGAGAATGGGGAGCTTCTTCTCCAAGATCCCTTGCCCTCCCACGATCACTCTCTCACACACTCTCACGCTCTCAGTCCCTCTCACAAGCACAAGCAAGGAGGGACGAAGGTGAGAAACAGGAGGAGAAGAAGAAGGCGTTGTTTGCCACACACGAGGATGGTCTTCTCATTTACCTTTTAACTTTATATACATGCCCTTAATTTCCATGGGCGGTTGTCCCCCTTTTTTACATGGCCGGCCATTAGCCTAGGCCCTTTTTCCCATTGTCCCTCTATCTTCCTAGATTCCTTTCCACCGCCCGTCTACATTTACAAATTGCACGGGTGAGTATTTAAAATGCGCCTTTCCCCTTTTGTATTTGCCTTGGACCTTTAAGGTTGCCCTTGCGCTTTTGGCCTTTTCTCCTATTCCTACTTCAATCGGGCTACTTCTTTTTGTTTTTTCGCCTTTGCCCTGCATCTTTCCCGCTTTCTTTTGCTTTCTTTGTGTTGGTGTTAACAAGAAGCAAGACATAATGCATACGCAGTCAAAATGTCATTCAACCCTGTTATTCCAACAGCCAAATCTCTCTCAAAATTGAGTGAAATCTCAGTCAAAATCAGCCCAAATGCAGTTCAATACATAGGCATTTCATTCCTCAATGTCTTGACATCATTTGAGCATGTATACGCATCAACATGCATGTCCAAGGACCAATTCCATTAAAGGATAGAGAGATGCCTATAAAGTGCAAGTTGTGGACTGTGTATTCCAGCCACAAGCACATCTGCAAACTCAGTCAAATCCTTACCAAGATTAGGTCAAAATAGCCTCAAAACAATGCCACATGATTCCCAAAGCATCCAGCATTAAGATATCCAATAGCTTTCATATGAGAATCAATATCAAGAGAGCAGGTGCTGCCCTATTTATTTCAAATCCGAATACTGTGTATTTCAGACCTGAAGTTGAATGTATATCATCCCTAAGTGTAATACTACACTTCAATGCTCAATGCTCAATGCTAAGCATTAGATGAGAATCCTAGAGCACAACCATGATGCCAAATGAAGAGGAGTAGCTGACGTAGGTCCTGAGCATATTGAAAACCAAATCTACATACCCATGCTGATGGCGCCTTCAGCCCTGAAGGGATTGGAATGCTAGTTCAAGTGTTGGAGATGATGGGGAGGGTCCCCAAGTAGCCAACAATGGCTACCAACAAGCTTGAATAAAGAGGGAACACTACAAGATATAGGCCTTATACGGACATTAAAAGCGACGAAAATGTAAATAAAGAAATTTTCCCCGTCATCGTAAAAAGCGTCGTTATTGGCGACACCATAGAACAGTCGGTATTAGCGTCGGTATCAACGTTGCAAATGCAACACTAATACCGATGCAAATAATGATGCTGATAACGATGCTTTGTGATGCTAATAATGATGCCAATAATGACACGTGCATATGATTTTGCGACGCTAATAGCGACGGTAACCGGGAAAAAAATTTGTGGCAACATTATGTACTTTATTTGGGCCATACAAAATAGTTTATGCACCGTGTACAATGCTCATGTAAATAAAGACAAAGTGTACTTAAATCATAATACTGATACATGAAATAAATACATGATCACATAATGAAAGCGACTGGTACAATCATGGCAAGATATCACTACTACATAGAAAATGTCTACACAGATCAGGTAACCAAAAAAGAAGGGTCTGTGAGCTCCAAGGATCAGCATCGTTGTTGTTCTATAGACAATCGACGTTTTCGTCTTATTGCCAGCTTGCATTGAGAGCAAGGACATGGGACACGCTAATTAAGATATGTCTCATGATCTTGAACAACAAGACCTTCATCGTTTTCCATTTTGTCTACATTACAACAAACAATTTGTTTTTATTATCATTCTTTTTTTCTTTCTTAAATTGTTTGAGAATGGATTTCTTCTCTTGTAACTCAGCAAAAATTAACATATGTAAAGTCTCCACCCACCCACCCACAAATTAACATATATATGTGGGAGTGTTTTCCGTCGCGTGGTGTTGCACCGGACCTCACCGAACCTCACCACCACTCTCTCTTTGTTTTTTATCCATTCATTATCTCCTCTCCTTCCATCTCTCTCTTTTTCTCTTTCTTTATTATGTTGTATGTTTATTCCCTCTCTCTCATTCCTTCTTCTTTTTTATCTTCCTCCCCCTCTCTCATTTTCTTTAATGACCACGACCACGACCATGACTACCACCACCACCACTACCACTATAATAAACAAGAAAAGAAGAAGAAAAAAATAACAACAACTATTACTACTACTACTATTACTACAATAAATAAGAAAAGAAGAAAAAACTACTACAAAAAAAAAAAAAAACAAGAAAACTAAACAACAATAAACAAGAAAAGAAAAAAAACTAATGCTACTACTATGACAACAACAAGAAAACAACAACCTTTTCCTCCTTCTCTCTCTCCCTCGCTCTCCCTCTCCCTGTCTTTCTCTCTTTCCCTATTATGTTTAATGTTTTCTCCCTCTCTCTCTCGTTCTTTCTTTCCTTTTCTCTATTCCTCTCCCTCTCTCATTTCCTCTCCCTCCCTCTCCCTCTCCCTCTCTTTCTCTCTTTCTCCCTCCCTCTCCCTCTCTTTCTCTCTTTCTCTATTATGTTTAATATTTTTTATCTTATCTCCTCTCCCTCTCTCATTTCACTTTCTCTCTTCCTCTCCCTCTCTCATTTACTCTCCCTCCCTCACCCTCTCCCTCTCTTTCTCTCTTTCCCTATTATGTTTAATATTTTTTCTCTCTCCTCTCCCTCTCTCATTTCCTTTTCTCTCTTCCTCTCCCTCTCTCATTTCCTCTCCCTCCCTCACCCTCTCCCTCTATTTCTCTCTTTCTCTATTATGTTTAATATTTTTTCTCTTTTTCTCTCTCCTCTCCCTCTCTCATTTCTTTATCTCTCTCCTCTCTCTCTCTCATTTCTTCTCCCTTCCTCACCCTCTCCCTCTCTTTCTCTCTTTCCTTATTATGTTTAATGTTTTTTCTCTCTCCTCTCCCTCTCTCATTTCCTTTTCCCTCTTCGTCTCCCTCTCTCATTTCCTTTTCCCTCTTCCTCTCCCTCTCTCATTTCCTCTCCCTTCCTTCACCCTCTCCCTCTCTTTCTATCTTTCCCTATTAGGTTTAATATTTTTTCTCTCTTTTTATCTCTCCTCTCCCTCTCTCATTTCTTCTCGCTCCCTCACCCTCTTCCTCTCTTTCTCTCTTTCCCTATCATGTTTAATGTTTTTTCTCTCTCTCCTCTTCCTCTCTCGTTTCCTTTTCTCTCTTCCTCTCCCTCTCTCATTTCCTCTCCCTCTCTTTCTCTCTTTTCCTATTATGTTTAATGTTTTTTTCTCTTTTTTCTCTCTTCTTAGCCAAACGAGCAAAACATGCTAGTGAACCCATCGAAGGACACACTAAAGTTAAAGAAGTCAACTTGGCAAGGGAAGAGGGCAAACATCAACTTGTGTACGTAGCTAATGACTTCACTGAGAGCAAGAGGAGCACAGTCTCATTAATTTCTTACAAGAGTATGTGGATGTATTTGCTTGGTCCTTAGAAGAGCTTAAAGGAATCAACCCGAGTATTGTGACTCACAACATTCCTATGAACCCCAATGCGACACCAGCCAAACAAAGACCATATGTAATGAATCCAAAGAATGCTCATGCTACGAAGGAGGAAATAGATAAGTCGTTGAATGCTAGATTCATTTTTAAGATTGAGCATATGGACTAGGTATTACCCATAGTAATTATCCTAAGGAAGAATGGGAAGATTCGAGTGTGTTTAAAGTTTATAAAAAGCTCAACCCAAAAACAAAGAGAGACAATTATCCATTATCGCCGTACACCAAGCACATGCTTGAGAGAGTGGTAGGGAAGGAATCCTACAATTTTATAGATGGGAAGCATAAAATGGCATTTGCAATAGAATGAGTCGTGTTTGTCTACATAGTAATGCAATCTGGCCTAACTAACACACTTGCTACTTTTCAGCGTCTCATGTGTGCCATTTTCAAGGACATGCTTAAGAAGCGGCTAGGAGTATTCATAGATGATCTGTGTGTTCATTCTAGTTGGGAAAAGCACCTAGGCAAACTCTACATAGTCTTTGAACAGTGTAGGCAATGCAATCTCTCATTGAACCCCTTAAAATGCCAATTCTAGGTAAAGCATGGATGTATCCTAGGGCATATGATCTCAAAAAATGTCATTGCTACTAACTTTTCCAAAGTTAGAGTGATTGTCGATTTACCACCACCAACTACAAGGGAGTTCAGTGCTTTCTTGGCCACATAGGGTACTATCGGTGGTTTGTGTTAAAATTACACACTCATTGCATGATCACTTTACAAGTTGTTGATTGTATTTAAGTGGACTAAGGAGTGCCAACATGCTTATGAAGAATTGAAAAAGGCCCTAATGATCACACCTATCCTAGAAGCCCTAGATTGGATCCATCACCTTCCATGTGCACATTGATGCATCAAAGTTTGCTATGGGAGAAGTTTTGTGCCAACCTGGAGAGTATAACTTGGATTGCTGAGTGAGCCTTGCAAGCAGACAACTCACTGACATGGAAATGAACTACTCTATGAGTGAGCCTTGCAAGCAAACAACTCACTGACATGGAAATGAACTAGTCTATGATAGAAAGGGAAGGGCTAGCTATGGTGTTCATCAATGTTAAGAAATTTTGACATTATCTTCTAGCTACACCATTTACTTTCTTTGTTAGTCATCATCAAGCATTGCTTTATCTTGTGAACAAACCCTGTGCAATAGGATGCATTGCTCGATGGCTACTTTTGCTATTAGAACTTGACTTCTCTATGTATTATGCAAGGGCAAACAACATTACATGGCTGACCATATGTATCACATAATCATAGGAGAAGCAGCTGGGTAGGGCATTGTGGATAACCTACCGGACGCAAATCTATTTAGAATGTCCAGTAAAAGAGATTTTTTTAGAGCATACCTTACACTTATTGGGAAAATGACATAGTTCACATCCTAGAACATGGATTGCCTAAATGTCCAATTGAGAAGGCTAGGCTAAAACGCCTCATTCTGAGGATTCAATCCTATCAATTGATTGCAGGACAACTCTACTAATTAGGATAGGATGGACTATTGAGGAGATGTATCTATGAGCATGAGATGCATAATGTGCTTGTGGAAGCTCATGGCAGAATTACTAGAGGATGTTTCAACAGGGACACTACAGCAGCACGTAAGGTGCTCCAGTCCCAATTGTGGTGGCCTACACTATTCTGTGATGCAACTAAGTTTGTGAAGTGCTTTGATGAGTGCCAACAAACCAAGGCCCCTACTTTTAAGGATAAGATGGAGTGGACCCCAGTAATAGCACACCAACCATTTGAAAAATGGAGGATCAATTTCATCGGTGCAATCAGACCTATAGCACAATACTCATAAGCGAGGTACATAATTATAGCCACAGACTATCTCACCAAGTGGCTTGAAGCTCGAGCAACTCAAAAAAATGATGCTAGGACCATACCAAATTTATTTGGGAGCAAGTGATTTCATGGTTTCGATGTCTCATAGAATTAGTCAATGATCAAGGCACACAGTTATCAATGAAGTAATTGCCCACTTATTATCCACTTTCTTAATAATCCATCAAAAATCCTATCACCTCTGTGCATGGCCTCTTCAACTAAGGGATTCACCAAAATTTGTCACCAAAACATAGTCCATGGAGGGCTCAAATCTATTAGCATCTATCTTTAGCAAATCGTCAAGCTGTGGGGCTTGTAGATCCTATCCAATATCATGATTATGAGCCATTGGAACATCAACTACAAGCTATGTAGCTGGCTATATGGTAATAGAAGGCTCCTCCTAAAATATTACCTTGCGTACCTCAACTACCTTCTCATGCTGCTTATGCATCTTCTCCTTATGAAAAACAACATCATGACTACAAATGACCTTCATAGCCTACGGATCCCATAGGCAATAGCCCATCTCATGTGCATCCCCATACCCAAGAAAGATACATTTCACTAATTTCAAATCCAAATTATTGTGTTTGTCTTGGAAACATGGTAAAAAGCCTCACATCCAATGACACACAAATGAGAATATGATGGATCTTTTTCAAAACATACCTTCTCTAGAATCCAACAACCAATGATAGTGCATGGGGATCTTTTTATCAAGTGTATGATAGTAGTAATTGCCTCAACCCAAAAAGTTGTGGTAAGCCTGTCTGACTAACGGACTCTCTTTTGAATCGTCATATTCATGCACTTTTTAATACCATTTTGGGGTGGAATGTAAGGGGTGGTCAACTAACACTTAATACGCCCCTCACCTCAAAACTACTCAAACACTTTGAAGACATATTCACCCCCATTATCTAACCTTAGGTATTTCAACCTATACCTAGGCAAGTTCTCAACAAGAGCAAGCCAATATTGAAAGGTAGCCAATACATCCAAACTCTTCTTTATGGGATATGTCCAAATCTTATGTGAATAATCATCAATGAAAGTCACAAAGTACTTCACACAACTTAGTGATTCGCAAGGCATGGGACCATATACATTAGAATGAACAAGAGCTAGATCCTCACCCATGCATATAATGCCAAACTTCTTATGAGAACTACATGTTCGCCTACCATGTGATAAATACATTTATCACATGAATTAAAACATTTTGTAGTAGTCAAGGGACAGAAGATACTGCAAACTAGAAAGCATTTTCATTCCTTTTAAGGACATGTGTCCAAGGTGACAATGCCGTAAAGATACATGTGATATATCAACCACAACTAAAACGTGGTCAAAAGACCCAAATACATGCAAGGGATAGAGGCAGCCAACCTTGGCATCTCAAGCAAAGCTAAGATTCCCACAAGCAATCTTCCATGTAGAATCACCAAAAGATACATGATATATTGCATCATCCAACAAAGAGTAAGCTTTCAGTTAAAACCAAGATATGACATACATCATGAAATAAGTCATACATCCCATAAGCACATACATCATTAACAAACTACCAATAGAGGTAAATGCTAGTGTCCAAAGCATACGGAATCAAATCAAATCACAATCAAATGTTATTGCATCCCATAGCATACAATAGAGCATATACATGAACCAAGAGTCCCACTGTCTCAAAAAACAAAGATCTGCCAAGTAAATATAAGCATCTCCTACTAGAATAAATTATAGAATGTAAAGTGAGTAAGAAATCTCAAGACATATACATCAAAGCATTTGGAAAGCCCAAACACATCACAAGTACATCCAAGAGCATAAGTATTCAATGAAATTTCAATATCTGTAAGAGCTTAAGCATAAAATCTCAAAGCAACTAACCAAATCCCAAGTACATCAAATGTAACTCAAATCTAAGTGTCATAGCGTGTCATAATTATATCTAAGCTCATACATCAATGCTACACATCATTGTAGACATGTAGCATACTCAAAATACCATATAAGCACAATAGACATTCAAAGCATGAAGTTCACTATCATATTAAAGCCAAAAACACTTCAAAAAATGCACTTCTAAGAAAATGATTAAGTTACAAATTAGTTGAGATTTTGGAAGAATGAAACTGTCAAATTTGGTTGCCTCATATGTGATTAATGAGAGAATATTTTGGTTCATTGAAGAGGTTAGCCATAAATTGCCCTCATCTTTTAATTTATATTAGGGTCATTTTTTTTCAGAAATTTATCTTGAAACTTGGGAGATTTTGTATTTTCAAGATATATGTACCAAAATCGTGTTTGTCTACTCCCACATCTTCTTTTCACACAACACTCTTTTGCCATTCTCTTCTTTGTGCTGACTTTCTTATCATTGTTGTGATATTCAATTGTGGTTGATTTGCTAACATATTTAGCAATATCTCTTCAAGAAATACGGATGCAAACACATGCAAGTACAAACTTACCATTCAACTAGATCTAGTTTATACATCTTGGGGAAGTATATATCATTGAGTACTAACAAATGAGATGGACACTAATAGATTGTGAATATAAGGAAAGAAGCATATGGATTTGTGGGTGGATGGAAATATTTATCCCAAGGACCCTTCTACAAGTAAACCTCCTATTTTTTTAAATATTCATAAATATGTACGATATATTGGAGAAGGTTATAACGAGATGCTTGGCTATTGTACAAGGCTATGCTCTGCATCTTGCACATACATGGCTTAAATGCACAAAATGAGAAAAACATTATTAATTACACAAACAAGCATTTTCGAGCTAATGAATAAGATTGACATTCTAGAGAGTACTAATAAGTCATAACAAGACAAGGTAGCATGCTTGGGAAACTCCAATAGGATTCAGAGAGAGGAAGAGACCATCGAAAAATATAACTAGCTTGTGTGTGATAGTAAAAAGAAATATGTCTCTAACATATTGGGCATTAATATTCGAGAGAGTGAGGAGAGAATCAATCTTTTAAAAGAGACCGTGAATAAGAAAGGCATTTTGAGGATTTTTAAGTCGCCTCAAAATGTGGATTTGAGAGGCCCAACTCTCAAAGAATTGGTGAAGGACTTAAAGGACACAGTAAAACCAAACAAATTTGTAAAGACATGTGATATTGTGGGCATTAGTAGAAAAGGTTATCACGATATCTCTAGATTATGGTTTAAAAACCTTAAATGTAATAGAATAAGTGCATTTGGGTTGCCCCAAACCCTTGCAATATCGATTTCAAGAATTGTTATGAATCATAAGATTCCACATGTTTTTGGGGAATACATTCATATTGAAGGGTCTATGCCATACAAAAAGCCAAAAAGAAAATATATTTTTGAATACAATGCATTTAACAATATATGGGCTAATCTAAGAAGAGTGCAGATTGCAATGGTCCACATGTACAGACTCACAAGAAAGGAATGTCATGGTGTCTTGAAGTTTGCCTTGAGGTTAGATGAAGCACTGATTCAAAAAGGACAAAAGATGGAAAGAGTCAGCATTTACATCATGAACAAGGTATTGGACTACAGAAATGATAGAGGTCAAGCACCAATGCATAAGTTCCAGTCTAAGATGGAGATTTGGTGGTTTGGTGCAACGCAAGTACCAATTGAAAATCATCAAACTTTGAAATAGTTGTTCACTCATACATTGAAATGGTTGTTCACTTATACAAATATTCTAAACATTATTAAGTCTCAAAGTAAAGGAGAAATGTTGGTGGTTGATGGGGTCCGTAATTTTAATGTGGGATGGCATATGAGTGTTGACTTAAAAACTATCAAATGTATGCTTGGAATATGTAATAGGACAAATGCAAAATATCCTTGTGTTTATTGCATAAAAAGTGTTGGGTCTAAAGATTGGAGCATTTTGCACCCTACAAGAAGACCCCCAACTAGAGACTCTATAGATTTAAGTAAATTTAAAACACAGAAGACATATGGGATCCCATTCTTTCACTTTCTTTTAAAAATGTTCATATTTATACTTTGTAGGAAGAGATTAGAATAATTGACAAACTTATTAGGTTGCATCTCGATTATGCATACTTGATTAAGCCCTTATCTTTATTAGATGAGTGTATTAACAAATGTGAGGCATTACTCTCGAAAATGGATTTTCATAGAGGTCGAATTCACTTAAGAAAAGATTCAACACTTTTAGGAAAAATAAGAGATGACTTGATTGATGTCTCAATGAGAGGCTCAAAAGCCAAACATTTTTTTGGAAAACCATAAAGGAAAACATGTGAGCATTAGTTGGGAGTATTGACAAACATTGCAAGCACACCGTGACTTGCATTTCTAAGATTGAAGGTTTGGAAATGCCTCGATGTCTTTCAAAAGCTTTTAGCAATAAAAGACAACATAAACATATCCAAAAGAGTTCAAATGTTTGATTACGAATCTTGTTCAAGCAATAAAGTAGGCATGGAAAGAAAAAGATATCATGTTTTATTTAGTAAGAGAGAATATTTAATCCAAGTCTTCTTTGATAAATTATCCAATGGTGTAAAATGATTGTGGTGCATAGATCGGATGCCGAAAGCGCGCGTAGTGAGCGTCAAAAGGTCCCCAAGAACAAAAGAACTCTACTTTTTGCACAAAACTCAATGTAGAAAGCATGCACGACATGAACAAGAGACCAATTGGGTGCAATCTCCCCCCATGCCTTGTGTGAGCACTCCACAAAGCATGTATTTTATGTAGTAATCATCTTCAAGCTCAAATAATAGCCCAAATTACAAAATAGCACACTTTTGGCTTTTGAGTTTGCTTTAGTACCAAATAGAAATAAAGCTAATGGGCGGACGCCCAAGAAGTCAGGCATACCCAATACAATGTCCAAATACAAATATCTAAATCGTACGCCCATGCGCATACAAAAATAATAAATAAATATCCAACACCTTAATAAATGGGTGCGACAAAATATAGGCGCCATGCCTAAGATATGCGCCCATCAAAATATAACCTGAATACACGCTATCCTCCAATGCTTTCCACCACCACTACTGCTATCTCTACACATCAACTAAAGCATTCACAATCGTTAGTAAAATAATACAATTAAACTGACAAAAGTGAATACCTAGTAGTCTTCAGCTACATAAATAAATCAATTGGTTAGAAATCAATCCTAACCTTAATTTATCACAAGTGCGCACTCTAAACTCATAAACGTTTATTAATTTAATATGTATTTTGCGAAATCACCCACTATGGAATCACCCATATACACACTAAATTAACGAAACGCCCGAAAAGGATAGGCATCCCCATCGACTTCTCGCACAAAGAATCCACTTTGTGTATGAGCCCCGATAATAAAATCTTACGGAATCCACCGTGGCATGGAATCCACCGTGTAATATGCCTCCTGGCATCATACCCCCCGGGTGGGATAGCAATTGTCCTCAATTGCTATTAGCTCAATGTGGAGCTAATAGAGTGGGGAAAGCATTTAAATCTCTAGCGTGCATTCGTCGAGCCTCTTCATCAGGATGGTTTTTAAACTTGACCAAATATCTAGAATATCTACGGCCAGTTCTAGTGGTCATAAAGTCAGTATCTATAATAGCTTCTGGCTCAAGGATTTCAGTCTCTTCATCTAACAAAGGTGGGTTTTCATAGATAAGGTGTACACGTAATTGGCCTCTAAAAGGTCGTAATAAACTAATATGAAAGGTGTTGTGAATTTTCCAATGTGGTGGTAGTTCTAGTTTAAATGCATTGTCATTGATTTTGTGAATGATCTTGAATGGTCCATAGAATCTAGGTGCTAATTTCACAACTGGGTGTTTATCTACACTTTGTAATCTACGTTTTTCTATTCTTAACCAAATATAGTCATCAACTTTAAAATTCATGGCATGTCTTTTCTTATTTGCTTGTTTTGTATATGATTGCTGGACTTTGGCAATCATATCTTTAAGTTCATCAAAAATAGTAGTGTGCATGTTAGCAATATCATCAGCAATCTAAATTTTATTTGATAATGAAGCAACAGGTGTAGATAATCTATAACCATAAATAACTTCAAATGGTGCTTTCTTTGTAGCTATGTGTGGTGTATTGTTATATGCAAACTGAAGTAAATGTAGGTATGTATCCCATGTATGTGGTTTAGAAATAGTGTAAGCACGTAAAAGATCTAAAATAGTATTGTTAGTAGCTTCTGTTTGACTATTTGTTTCAGGATGAAATGCAAATGAAAAATCAATCTTTATTCCTAAGTTAGCAACCAAAGTAATCCAAAAATTATTACAGAATCTAGAATCACGATCAGAAATAATAACTTTTGGTAAACCATGATTAGTAAACACAGTTTTCAAAAACAACTGAGCTGCTTGAGATGCAGTTTAATTTTTCTTGCATGGAATGAAATATGCTTGTTTGCTAAACCTGCCTACAACAGTCCAAATCATATCATGATTAGCTTTAGTGTTCGGTAAACTAGTAATAAAATCCATAGAAATCTGTTCCCATGGTCTTGATGGAATAGATAAGGCCATTAGTAAACCATATTGTTTGTCATGATGTCTTTTAACTCTTTGACAAACTAAACATTCAGAAACAAAGTTAGATACATCAGTGTCCATATGTGGCCAATAAAAATCTTCAGTCAATGTACGCAAAGTAGACATAATACCTCTATGACCTTGATATGGAGGACAATGAATCTCATTCAAAACAAAATATCTAAATGGAACTGTAACACATAATCTCTTTTCATAAAACATGAATCCATTATTGTAAGACAGTGAATCAATAGGAATCCAATTATTTGCAACTAATTTATTCCAATCAGATTGAAAAGTAATATCCTAATGATAAGTATCTTTCATAGGGATAAGGGAATCAAATGATATCACAGAAATATTATGAATGGTCAGTCTTCTACTAAAAGCGTCGGCTACTACATTCTCTTTTCCTGGTTGATATTGTATAAGAGGATGAAAAATCTGAATGAAAGTTGCCCATTTGATATGTCTGTCAGATATTTGAGGTTGACTAAGGAGATTTCTAATACTTTGTTGGGTTTAATCATAAACTCAGAACTCATTAAATAATGTTTCCATTGTCGTAAGGCTTGTACTACAACTAACAATTCTTTATCATATGTAGAATATTTAAGTTTAGATGGTTTCAGTTTACAGCTAGAGTAGGCTATGGGATGATTATCTTGCATAAGTACGGCTCCTATTCCAGATCCACTAGCGTCAGTAACTACTAAAAAGAATGGTCTATTGAAATCAGGTAGTTGTAATACAGGAGCATGGGTTAATGCATGTTTCAATAAATCAAAAGATTTTTGTTGATTATCAGTCCAGTTATACACAATACCTTTCTTTAAAAGTTTAGTCAAAGGTGAAGCAAGTAATGAAAAATTCCTTACAAAACTTTCTGTAAAAACTAGCAAGGCCTAGAAAAGAACGTAACTCATGCACATTTTTGGGTATGGGCCAATTCAATATTGCTTCTATCTTTTTAGGGTCAACCTTAATACCTTTTGATGAAACAATGTGACCTAGATATTCAATTTCTATTTGAAAGAATTCTCTCACCTCTTCTCTGCTCAGCACCGGCATCCTTCCGCCTTCACATTTCAGCCATATCACTCCCCCTCTGACTTCCTGAACCCACTTATTTGAAAAATCTAGTATGGCGCATCTATTACTTCAGCCATGATGTTTGTAACTACCATACCATTGACTCACCAAGAATGAGACCCCATTTCCAGATAAACAAGTTCATGCCACACAATCTAGCCTGGTGTATTTATTACTATGGCCATGCTTTCTGTGACCAGAATACCTTCTCTCACCAAGAATGAGACCTCACTATCAACCATCAACAAGTTTGTGCCAGTGCGTATACTAACCTCAGCAAACGACACATTGGGTTTTTGACACTGAGAACCCCAGCAATGTGACATACACATGATTAACACTCTGCAGTAACATGTCCAATGAAATGCAGACAAGAAATGCAGTAACTGATATTTTTGGTCTTGGATTCAAGCAGATGCTGGTTGGTTTCCGACCTCAATGTTGTTGAATTACCAAGTCTCAACAAAACACTATTTGTGAGAGGGGAGAGAGCGCACAGAGATTGAGGCTCAAACTCAGCTGAGAGTACAGTTGGCAGTGAAGAGAGTGATAGCATGACACCCAATGCAATAATCAAAGAGTGTAAGATGCAAGTACAAAGGTGTAAAACATGACAAGTGCCCAAACCGTGTAATACAGGCACATAAAATAAAAGAGAATAAATCTGGGGGGAAAACACCTCTCGTAAGGAGAGTAAAAAGTGCCGCAGTGTCCTATCGAGGATCACTGACACTCCTTTGTGAGTGTAGCGTGAGTCAAACCCAATAAACCCCCCTGGAGTGACGAGAGTGGCTGGAGGTAAACTGGAGGTGGGCAGCGGTGCATAGGACCAGGCGGGCAGCATTCCAGGTGGTGGGTGCTGCTGGAGGCAGCATTGGGAACTAGCGCAGGAGGCCGGCAGAAGCAGGTTGACGGCACCTGCTGGAGACAGATAGGGGGTGGCACTGTTGGCGCTGGATAGGGAGCGGCTCTGCAAGTGTTGGAGTGGCAGGTGCAGGTGATGACCCTGCCTGGTGGGGTGGGTGCAGGCAGATTGACGAGCTGAGTTGCTGATGGGGCTAAACGTTGTGTAGCTGGCACTTGGAGTTGAATGCCAAGAAGCTGGGACTTCGAGCTGAGGACAGCTGAGAGGTGGCAGCTCAACTGGCAGTGGCCATGAGTTGAGCTGAGCAAAGGGCTGTTCTAATACCAAATGTGAGAGGGGAGAGAGTGCGCAGCTCAAGTTCAGTTGAGAGTACAGTTGACAATGAAGAGAGTATGTGAGAGTGATGTGGCACCCGGACAGCCTCAGCAGTCATCCTTTGCTACTCCAAAAGGATTGGTTGATTGGTCTGCAAGTTCCGATCCCGTTGCACTTCATGCATCTATTTCACCTTCCTCCCCACCTCATCAAGAGTTCCCTTGGCAGAGCCCTACTACTGGACGTACGCGATGGTGGCCACCTTCTTAGACTAGCATGTCTCTAGGTCCTTTCGGATACCCTAGGTCAGTCTAGCATTCATTTTTCACACTCTTAGAGTCGGGCCCATAGGATTTTTGTCTCTACATTTTAAGTCTTCCACTGCATTTACCCACACAAGCACAACACCCAATGCAATAATCAAAGAGTGTAAGCTGCAAGTACAAAGTACAACCCTTAAACCTTAGGGTTGCTAGAGTGTGTTCGCACCCGAAAGGTGTAAAACACAATAAGTGCCCAAGCTGTGTAACACAGGCACATAAAATAAAAGAGAATAAATTTGGGGGAAAAAACCTCTCGTAAGGAGAGTAAAAAGTGCCCCAATGTCCTACCAAGGATCACCGACGCTCCTTTGTGAGCATAGGTGTGACCAACACTATCGAACGAGGACTATAGGCACAAATTTAGATAGTGAAGGCAAGTATTTCCCTCATTAAAAGTTTGTCCTGAAAGAGCGCCGAACTGCCTGTCCCTGCAGTGCTGAATCGCTGCAGCCATCTGCCATTTTCCTGGCTATCTAACGCCAAAGTCACTGCACCACTGGCATCAGTGGCAGCTGAGATATCTGTGTGCATTTCCTTCTCTCCTAGACGATCAGTGACTGAGGACCTCCTTACCTATCACCCCACTCAGCAGCACTAGTGCAAGTCACACCAGTACCTGTAGGACCATTGCTGACATTGACAGCTGCAGTTGCACCTCCTTCTCCTAGGCTATCAAACTGAGCCACTTCAGCCCACTTACCCTCCACCTCAGTCTCCTACAGCAGTGCTAGATGCACCAATTGCTGTCACAGATACTAGTTTGCTAGTGTCTGGAGTCCCGGGAGCTCAGCAAGGGGGAGGCATTCCCCTTCTGAAGAAAAAGGATGAGTTGGGTCTACATATTCCCCATCATGGGATACAGCAAGGAGCTAGAAACAGCTTCAGATCATTCCCTAGCCTCCACTAATTTCCCTTCTTTTTATGAGGCTGTGGAGATTGCAGAAAGGAAACATGTTGGATTTTATACCAGGTGATAGAGGAGACAGGCATGAGCTGTGGAGCCACACTGATGCAAGAGACTTAGGTGCTCCCATGAGGATCTTCTCATGGAACATTTGAGGTTTTGGTGGGTGTTCTATCAAGGTTGGAGCCTCATGACTCATGAGATAGGATCTTCATAGAGCATTGGTTGGAGGACCAATCAAATTTCCTATGCTACAAGAGCATCACCTCTTGGAAGAGAGGATCTCCCAATGTGGTGAGAAGTAGTTGCAGGGTGGAGCTTCACTTGGCTTTAATGGTGGAGGAGGGCCTTATAGGTTTTGATTAAGTGTACATGAGGCACTTATCATGTTGTTGATCATTTATGCCCCTCCTGGATAGTGGAAGAGGCGAGTTTTGGATTGCTCTCACTTAGTCTCCACCTTGGGTCGATAATTGGATAGTCAACGAGGATTTTAATATGGTAGAGGGCTTGGAGGACAATAGGGGAAAATGCATCTACATCATGAGAGGAGGGTAGCTATAGTTTGGGAGGGTTTTCTACTCTAAATCGAGGGTGGTCTCCACGAGGGTACATGAGACTTATCAGATTGTTGATCATTTATTCCCCTAGTGGACAATTGGAGAGGCATGTTTTGGACTATTCTCACTTGGTCTCTACTTTGGGTTGATCCTTGCATGATCATTGAGGATTTTAATATGGTAGAGGCCTTGGGAATAGGTGGATCAAATGCATTGAGATCATGAAAGGAGTGTTGGGTTTGACTCATGTCTATGCTAATAGAGGATTCAAACACATCATTTGCAGCTTGATATGTATCAAAACCAGCAAGGGATAATTCTGAGTATTCATAAAAAATCACATTCATACTACAAAGACTTTCTTGGAAACAGGATCATATAGTCTATATCCTTTGCTCTCATTGCTGTACCCTACTAAAATGCATTTGATAGCCTTGTCCCACTTCTTTCTTAGTACTTAGGAAATATGAGCATACGCAAGACACCCATAAGTACAAAAGTGACTAACTGAAGGTTTTCGGCCATTCCAAGAGTCAAAAGTACTTTGGGAATATGAGCATATGCAAGGCACCCAAAAGTACCCAAGTGGCCAACTGAAGGTTTCCGGTTGTTCCAAGCCTCAAAAGGTGTGACATTTTTTAATGCCTTGGTAGGGCACCTGTTCAAAACATGACAAGTACACATAACTGCTTTTATCCAAAAGCCATGTAGCAAACTCTTAGCTTTCTGCATCATAAGCACCAAACTGCCATAGTTGACGTGCCCTATGCGAGCATGCTATAACTCTGCCTGTGACATAGCAAGAGCAAAAGTAGAAGCTATTAATGAGACTGCTAGCGTTTGCACTGAGGACACACAGAGTGTACGACCACGACAGAAACACAAAGACACAGACACAGAGAGCAAAACTCAAACCCTAAACGCAAAACTCAAAACTCAAACACAAATGCAAGAAGGGAGAGAGAGAACACAACTCTCAAGTGAATGAATGCTGTAAATGAATGTAAGAGTGTTACAGTGTGCTCAGGAAGTCAGAGGGGGAGTGATATGGCTGAAATGTGAAGGCGGAAGGATGCCGGTGCTGAGCAGAGAAGAGGTGAGAGGATGCGTGGAATCATTTTAATTGAATGCGTGGAATAATCTATGTCAAGGTTATACTGATGACACCAAGGCATACCTAGGATAATATCACTAGACTGCAAAGGTACAACTAGAAAATTTCTACATTCAGTGTATTCACCATTTGTAATTTCTAAGTTATGCACCTCTTGTGTTCCATTATATCTTGTGCCTAGGAATGCTGCTTTAATGCAATAATGTGTAGAAATAGTTTGTAAATTCAATTCTTTCACTAACTTTACAGAAATAAAATCATGTGTGCTACCATCATCATGCAAAATAATCTTTTCTTTACCATGCACAAAACATTTCATTGTCAACAAAGAATGTGGAGTTGGCATACCTGGTAAAATATCCGAAGTAGTAGCAATGTCATCATCATCTTCCGTAAAGTCTGGCATTTCCTCACGTTTTTCATCTTCCATTACTCCAAGATAATTGATATGGACATGTGGTTTCTTCGATTGGCAATTGGCTGCTAGATGTCCAAGTTGATGGCATTTGTAACAAACTATTGGTTTGGCTTTAGATACATTGTTGGCAATGGAAGGAAGTCTAGGAATATTGGGATTTGGCTGTGAGGATGGCTTAGGGTTTTGATTGATATTTGATGGCAAAGCAGGTGGTTGTGTCCAAGACTTATGGAATGGTGATGGAAGAAAACGACTTTGATTGAATCTTCTAAAATTTGAAATTGAATTTCTTGGAAACAAAGTTACCATTTTCTTGAAATTGTTATGGACGCTTGTCTCTTCCTCGAATCTTGTCTTCAGTGTCATGAGCCAAAAAAATTGCATCTTCAAGGGTTGTAGGCTTGAACATATTGACTTCAGCATAGTAATGTCCAAGTAAGCCAGACATAAACTTGTGTTTGTGAGTCGCTTCAGATACATCTTTTAGCATTCAGAGTTGTAGTAGGGCATTCCAAAAACGTTCAGTGTATTGGGAAATAGGCTCACAATCTCTTTGCTGTAGAAGATCCCATTGCTTTATGGCTTTTTCATGGAATTGAGGAGAAAGGAAATTCTGCAAAAACTTCTTTTTGAAACTCTCCCAGGTAGTGGGACAATCAATGCTCTTACGAACCACAGTCCACCAAAGAGATGCTCGATCAACTAAATGATTAATCAAATCCAATTTTTGTTCCATCATAGGTTCGGGAAGATCGTCTCCAGTCATTAAATCGTCCATATTTTGTTCCGTCATCCTGTAAAAATCCAAGAGACCTCACACTCTTAAAATCTGATTAGCGGGATGAGCGTAGCTCAAAGTCGGGTATACAAGGCTTATAGATTTTTGTTTGGCTTTTACGATCTTTGTCTTTTGCTGTTTGCGGTGTTCGTAGTCTTCGTAGAAACTGTGTATGACCTTCTACATGTGCTGAAACTGGTTCAACAAGTCTACGTGTGTGAACAGAGTCTTCCAGGGAGCAATTTTGTAGTTTTGTGCTTCTGCGTAGGAATAGTCTTTATGGGAGTAATTGAGATAAGTCTGTTTTGATCTTTGTGGACTTGCAGAACTTGAGTGATTAAGCTTGTTTAAAGCTTAAGTGACTTAGGCTTATGAAATAGAACTGCCTGTCATCGATTTTTGAGGGGGGGTCCGTTTTTTCCGTCGAATTTAACAGTGATATACCGCTACTGCCGCGCCGATTTTCAGTTTTAATAAGCTAAGCTTTTTAAAGCTTAGCTCCAAGCTTTGACTTTAAGCTTAAACTTTTTTTAAAGATATGGAAGCTTATATGTTGACTGTGGAAAAAAAAAACGACTTGGAGAGTGAAATGTAGGAGTGGTCCTCTGCCTCCTCAAGACGGTCCTTCGAGATCAGAGGCTGCAGACAGAGGTTCTTGACTGCCAAGAATCCACCCGTATTGATCGTTCGCGATGAAACTCACTGTAGAGCTCGATCGTTCTAGGAGCTCCGCCTTCACACAAGATGGGTAGCGATTGAAAGCTCTCGATCTTAGCTTCTCTCTAATACCATTAGTGCACAGATCGGATGCCGAAAGCGCGCGTAGTGAGCGTCAGAAGGTCCCCAAGAACAAAAGAACTCTACTTTTTGCACAAAACTCAATGTAGAAAGCATACACGACATGAACAAGAGACCAATTGGATGCAATCTCCCCCCATGCCTTGTGTGAGCGCTCCACAAAGCATGTATTTTATATATTAATCATCTTCAAGCTCAAATAATAGCCCAAATTACAAAATAGAACGCTTTTGTGCTTTTGAGTTTGCTTTAGTGCCAAATAGAAATAAAGCTAATGGACGGGCACCCAAGAAGTCAGGCATACCCAATACAATGTCCAAATACAAATATCTAAATCGTACGCCCATGCGCATACAAAAATAATAAATAAATATCCAATGTCTTAATAAATAGACGCGACAAAATATAGGTGCCATGCCTAAGGTATGCGCCCATCAAAATATTGACGATAACTCGAATACACGCTATCCTCCAATGCTTTCCACCGCCACTGCTGCTATCTCTACACATCAACTGAAGCATTCACAATCATTAGTAAAATAATACAATTAAACTGACAAAAGTGAATACCTAGTAGTCTTCAGCTACATAAATAAATCAATTGGTTAGAAATCAATCCTAACCTTAATTTATCACGAGTGTGCACTCTAAACTCATAAACGTTTATTAATTTAATATGTATTTTGCAGAATCACCCGCTATGGAATCACCCATGTACACACTAAATTAACGAAACGCTCGAAAAGGATAGCATCCCCATCGACTTCTCACACAAAGAATCCACTTTGTGTATGAGCCCCGGTAATAAAATCTTACGGAATCCACCGTAAAACCTCATGGAATCCACCGTGGCACAGAATCTACCATGTAATATGCCTCCTGGCATCAGATTGTTACTTTTTTGTATTTGTAGCATATCCTTCATATCCATGGGCCTTACTTTATGGAGAAGCAAGGTCCCCTAGCAACTTATAGCGGCCAAGGTATGGGAAAATCTCACTATCAATCACGTACAAGTTTTTTTTAAAGCACAAGATATAGAGGATGAGTTACGAAAAGCAATGCTCTTAAGGAGTTATTGAATTAGTTTTTTTTATACAGCTTCAAAGAATGAATACTAAAGATGACAGTGAAACTTGAGAATTCATATTATTTTTTAAGATAGAAAAGTACAAAGCTAGCTCTCAAGAACTTTTGCATCTTCCTCCTCCTTAGGGATCTTTCCTCTATAGCATAGAAATTTCATTCACTTTATAGCCATCTATGTATTTTATATCAATTCAATTTGCTGCCACCAAAGCGTAAGATGAGAGGGCCAAAAAGTATCATGCTCTAGAAGTAGAGAAACCACGACCATAACCAAAAATCTTAATTAATGTTGTCTTTTCCAAAAACATCACCTTGTTTGCATTATACTATAACCCAAAGAAACCAAGTTGCCTCTTGTAAGTGCCTTAATACATAGTATAGGTCATGTTGCTTCCTCTCTGAAGATGTTATGGAATACTAAGAAAACATGAGGATCAATCCTTACCAAGTAATGGCCAAGTACAACATCTTTCAATGAACTACCACCAACTCTTGACCCTTTTCCTCCCTGTCCCAAGAAGTTATCAAAATCCTCAAATGAAAGTTGAAATCAAACATATTAATATATCTTACAAAATTGGAGATAATAGTACCAATTGGTTTTCATCATGCTCTAGCTTAGTTGGATTCCATATATTAATTGATGATGATGTCTCATTTGTATCTTGCAATTCTTTAACATACTTTGACTGCTCTCTTCCAAAAATTGGAAATTCCAAGTCAATCTTGAAGACGGATGAACTCCTCATCAGTAATTCCCAAATCTTTATTAGCATCATTTGCCTTATTGAGACTAATAGAAAGGGAATCCCCTATATTAATAAACTTCTCATCTACAATTTTAGTGTCCAGTTTAAGTAACTCTTCATTTGATTCATTTTCGATATCAACAATGCCATTTGTAGCATCAAAATCCTCTACAATGATTGCTAAACCATAATCCTCCCTCAGATTAAAGAGACTTTGGATGTATGATAGTAGTATGTATTCCTTGCCCTCAATAAGAAAAGTTGGAAGAGAAGATATAGTATAGAAAGAAGGGGAGTCTGACACAATATCTACGTTTACAATGGCTTTCTTCAACAATAGTCTTAGCTTTGAATTGGGTGACATCTAGTTTGTCAGCAATATATACTTCTCACTAAGGTTCCAAACATTCATATGTATCCTTCTCATTTTTTGCCACCTCATCCAAAAGGCAAAAGCTAGAAGATTTTGCTACCTCCAATTGTTGTTCATCAAATTTAATAGGATATTTAACAAGAGTATATACAATGAATATAGTTGCTTTTGATATAAGCCTGCATTTCCTAGAATGAGCAAAACAACACACATCTGGTGCACAAAACCTATCAAGAGAATGAGCTCCACACTTCCTTGTGAATAGTGACTCCTCTAAAAGTGAAGTCCCAATATGTATATGAACATATTCCTTTGTATCCTTTTCAACATAAGCAATGTCAGATTTTCAAACTCAGCAAACTTCTCCACAAATTTTTCTTGCAAGAATTCACCACATGGTCAATATCCCAATCAAGATTGAAAATATCCTTTGCGATTGCATAGTAAGATAATTCCATGCCATTCTAAAGAAGAAAGTCTAGGAGTCATTCTGAGGGAGAAACCTCTGTGATTTAAGACAATCCAAGAACCCTCGATGGTGACTTACCTTTTCTTGGAGATTTCTTAGGCATTTCCACACTTGCTAAGCAAGGACAAGAAGCAGAGGGAATTTCAAGAGCAAAGGCAACACAAACTGAACCCCTTGACCCTGAAGACAACATTCTTCTTTTCACTCTTCACTTCATGTCATTCTTCAAACAACAATTGAAAGGCAAAAGCACGTAAAATAACAACGAATACTTTAAAGTAGCTCAAAAAGCCTAGGACAATTAAGCTACAATATCCAATAAAAAAAGAAAATGAAAGGCTTGCCACTTGTATTTATACAAAACCAAGGGGCCTTGCCACTTGGATGGCCATGGCAAACCCTACGAATTATACAATGCCACGTATCATGGGCCACACTAAGTATATAAGATGGGCCCCTAGCTTACATGGCTCATTTTAGACATCCAACAATGGCATGCCCAATAAGTCATCCATGAAACAGTGCAAAGAGTCCTCTTTCGAAACATCCAAATCTTCCCTCTCGCATTGTATCAACTAGTCTCTATGAGTCCCTGAAACATAGAAAGAGGAGTCCTATGAAATTTGTGAAACTTCCCTTCCATGCCGTATTGACCAATGTAGACTCAGTGATTATCCACGATACGGCGTGAGGAGGACCCCTTCAAAGCTTCATGTTCGCTTCCTCTCACATTGTATCAAAATCTTCTTTACGCATGTTGGCTCCTCCATGATATGGAGCAAGGAGAACCCCTTCAGAGCTTTATTTTTACTGCTCTCATGTCGTATCGACATCTTTGTGCGTGTCATCTCCTCCATGATATGGAGCAAGGCGGACCCCTTCTAAGCTTTCCGTTCATTGCCTCTCATGCCATATCGACGACATCCCCAATCAAATGGTTTTTGTTTGCTCATCTTGCCATTTTCTATCAGGCATTGATGGCAAGGAACAAAGGAGACGGCAAAGAAAAGTTTATATAGAGAGCAAGGATAGTGGACAAGAGGCAAACCCATTAGAGGTTCCATAAATTGTCCCTCATGAGATCCCTCCTACCCTTGGGTTTTCCCAATCTATTACCATGCAATCAAAGCAATCAAGTGTAGAGACCGTGTCTTCTCCTCTTGCCCAAGGCAAGATCCATGTGGTTAATGACCAACCCTATGATCTTGCTGGAAAGTCTTTTCCTCCAACTACCAAGGTTTCAATCTCCCTTAGAGCATCTAATAAGCCAATCAGTCAAGCTAGACCCTCTTCTACTCAAGATAGTGAGCCTTCCAAGCCAGGAAGAAAAAGAAGGTCTAGGTTTTACTGTATGAAAAAGTGTTTTAGTGAGATAAGGAAGGCCTAGAGAGCTACACAACATGTCATTCCAATGGCATCTTTTATTAGAGTTGTCAAGGATATTTTAGATAGATTATCAAGAGTGTCGACTGAAGCTAGCCTTCAAAGAAATTGGAAGCTTGCAACGATTCTTTGTCTTCAAGAGACAACTAAAGATTTTGTTATTGATTTTTTGAATGATGCTTACATTGCTACTACTCATGCTCATAGGATTACCCTGATGAACAAAGATTTTAGTATGGTCAATAGAATCAAGTATAGGTTCGGCAAGGTATTGAGGCCTTTGCCCACTACTGATAAAAAAGCCTTTGAGATCTCTAACATTCCCTCAAAATTATCCAGGAAGGTGAAAGGGCCAAAGATCAAGTATGTGACACACCTATACCCAACAAGGAACGCATCCTAGCAAGAGTTTGTCTAAGAAGAAAAAATGCAAGAGATCATAGAAACCAAGGATGATATTTGCATAAGAAAATTTGTTGTGCTTGGCCCTCTTAATAATAAGAGGATGGGTGAGATGTATTGACAAATGGTTGTCAATGTTTCTTACACTTCTGAGGAAGAGGACTATCTTAGTATATCTCTTGAGGACAATTCCACGCTAGTGAAAAAAGATATTCAATTATCAGACTCTATAGTTTAATGTTGCATAAGATAAGGCATTTTGATTCTCAATTTTTTTAGTATATAGAATGGTTGTGATGTTGATTGCAAATAACACTCATTTATTTTTACTATTGACTTTAGGGATTTGATTTCTCCTCTTAGCCAAGATATCTCTAAAAGTATATTTATTGTTGATCCACTATTTACCAGTGGAATTGTTTTCGAGATCTAGTTCAAACATAGCAATGTTTTTTAAATCTTTTGATTCCATCACAAAGTACCATATCTTTTTTCCTTACATTGAAAGGTATGCAATTTTCTTGAAGGATTAACATGTACTTATTTGTTGTATTTATTTCTTACTAACATTTTTCTTTGTAGAGGACATTGAACTCTTATACATATTGACATATTCACCATAGAAATTATCCTCATGAACTCACTAAATGATATCCATGGCTAAGCAAAAATGTGCGTTGAATGGAATGTTGCTTACTTTTTGGTTAATTGTTTATTTTATTTGATTGTCTATTTTAGTTACATGTTTCCATTTGTAGTGCTAGCAGGCTCATGGCTACCTTCTTGGACACTGCATATGAGGATATTGTCGATCCTTGAAAAACCATATAACTTTATCCAACAAGTGTCATTGCAAAGTGATTCATATACTTGTGGATGGAGAGTGATTTCAAATGTCTGCAGGATAATAGATTCAAAGATACTCAAGATATATGGGGTGAATGTATGTCTCTTTCATATTGTTTGTTTTTTTAGGGGCCCTTTTTAAGTTTACCAACTTGTTACATTTTTTCTAATAGTGCCAAGATTACCCTAACTCATATATGTGGTGGATAAGGGAGCGGTGTATTGAGTTGATTTTGGATAGGAAAATCACACTAATCGATCCCAAATCCCCTCCATAGAAATCTTCAACTAGAGTAAAGGCAAGGGCAATGGCAGTCATTTGAGAAGACTAGAGGGCGAACTCTAAAAACAAAGGAATACCAACACTTTCTCTTATGAATTTTGATTGATCTCCTCTTAAGCCTAAAGAGAAGAGAGTACCTATCAAAGTCAAATTCTTCTAGCAACTAAAGAAAAAAGGCTATGTGAAGGAGACTAGATATCTTTGCACAAAGTGACAAAGAAGTTGCAATGCCAAAGTATGAGAGGGTACTAGAGACAAAAGAAGATAAATAGATGCAAACAGAAACTTAGAGAAATCTCCTTTATTGTTTTACATCCTTGTATATTTTCACTTCAATTTTATAACTCCTGATTTAATGAAAAGCTTTTTATCCTATGTAAATATAATAATTGTTTTCGTATTTATGGCTCAAAACTTACAATTGTGAGAGACAAACAACCCATATAAGAGAAAGAGCATTTAGCTCTTTTCCTAATTGTTTTACCATTGACTTTGAACTTATATCCATGGGGTATATTATCTGGCAACTCTAAGGTATCCCTTGCATCCTTTAGACTCCAATTGAAAGTAACATTTACCTCCTTTTGTTTTTCATGTGCTATAACTTGCACCTTAAGTTTAAAAGCATGCAATCTATATCAAAATCCAAGGGAGTCCAAATGCCTAGTTTAAGTTTGTATCTCTTATAATCAAGGCCCAAAGCAAGAGTTTGTCATGCGATGTTGTGAGACAAAAGCAATAATTGGGGGCATACAATATACCTCATGGTATCGCCCTTATGGTCATACTCTCTAGATTTCCAAAGCCTTTCTATAATGTTGTTTAGTTCCTCTTCTGTAAAATTTCTACTTAGCCAAGATACCTTTGTCATTTGTAACTGTGTTATTTTGAAGCATGCCACAAAGATATTTAGGGGTATAGACCATGATAGGTGTATTCTTCTTGATATTCTTCCAACCATTATGGACTTTGAATATCCTAACATATTTTTAATTTAAAATTGTGCATCGTTTCCTTATCAAGAATCTCCCAATTTAGAGATGAAATACTTGGCAATGGCATGTCCATATATACCTACTTTGGAGCGAACCACATATTGTGCACAATATATAAAAACCCTTCCCTCAAAGAACCCAAAATGTAATCAACATAGATAATGTCTGCAAACACCTTATGAATCGCATGGAAGGTTTCACTTAAGCTTTCCATAGGTTGCCATTCAGTACTTGTTGACCGAAATATTTCTTCAACTAAAAACTTACAAGGTGTTTCCTAAAAAACACGTTCATTTGGAGGCAAGTGCATATCCTTGGCCATGTAAACATGTTGCACTTTGACAAACCACCTTCCTTCAAACATAATTTTGAAAGTAATGATATGTCCCTTCTAGTGATGTTTTATATCCTCTCGTTTTCTTTTTTTCACCTTGTGAGAGCCCTTGCAAGAGAGCATCATGGTAACCCAATTTTTTATGCTAAATTTTTTTGGCTCTCAATTTTCATCAACTCCCTACCTATAGAGGGTGCAAGAGTTTACTAAATGAGAAGGTTGCCTTTTGGATGCCATACACAGATTGAATTCGTAGAGAAAGAAGCTTATTGAGAAAGGTGAATTAACTAAAAAAGAATCTTAAAAATTTTAACTAAAATATATTGAAAGCAAAAAAGAATATTGAAAGCTCTTGACTTTCAAAAAAATCATTATTAATTTCACTGCATCTTTATCATGTCCTTTGTCAGATTTTATAAGTAAATAAGGACTTCAGACTACCAAAACATGTCGGACTTTGGATCTTTTGGCTAAAAAGGAGTAAAGAATCATGAATAAACTCTACTATCTTGAAAAAACAGAAGACAAGAATACCATATACTTGCACACATGGCAAACTCTTTTTGGTCCTTTTCTTAATCTCGCAATTAACAAAAATGCATTTTTTGAAGCGTTTTTTATCCTAATGTGTATACTTGTTATCCAAAATGTCATGAAAGCAATAAACCTCTACAAAATTGAGCTGATCAAGCTCTAAACAATCCAAATAGCATCCCAAATCATAACCATAACCATATCATACTGACACCAAAATAGCATCCCTATAGTATCAAACATGCATTATAGAATTTATTATTTATTGTCCAAACTAGAAGTATTATGTTATGTGTGAAATAGAGAGAATCAACTCGATGAGTGCTTAAATCTATAGCTCTCATTGCGCTCTTTGTTTCTAGCTATAGAAAACCTAAATCCAATATCATATATAAAAGTTGTGGCCAAAATATGAAAGTATTGCCAAGCTACTATCGCTCTCCAATACTTTTACAACATGCTCTACATCCACTCAAAATGGATAGAATAGCCACTTCTTAGTTCAATAAGCACTCAATAAGGCTCAACTAAGCCTTGGGAAGCTCCTCAATAATCTTGGAGAAGGGAAGACTCAATACATACCTTGGAAGGAAGAGAGAATGCCTACCATGAGACCTTGAGTTGAAGCTTTGAATCTGGGCTAAAGCAAAGGATGAAGAAGCTCCTCAAATTGTTGTGTTTGATACCAATTGAAAGGTAGAGTCTAAGTGGAAGCACGTAAGCAAAAGCAAGAGCTATGGTGAATGGAGAGAGAGAGAGAGAGAGAGAGAGAGATCATATGTGGGAGCTCCAACAGTCACAATGTGTGATTAATTTTCCCTTATTCAATAATCACTAAAAGAAATAAAGAATAATGTGATAGTAAAGGGTGCCCATCACCTGCAGTGTACAAGTGCGCGATCACAGTATGTGAAGTAAATACAGGGTGGCATATGCAGAAGCGCCTTTACCCCCAATACTTTTATTCCATTCTCTTGATTCATTTGGTGCGTAAATTGAAACAATATCCACATTCTTTCCATCCATAAAAATATGCATACCCAGCATTGAAACTCCATTGTCTTTGGAGACAAGAATTAGACATTGAAAGGCCCTTACCAATACTAAGGTTTTGACACAACCTCTTATCTAAGTTTTAGGGAAGCACTTACTTGCAAAGCGATGATCCAAGGGCTTCCTTTGATTTAGAATTGCTTCCATGTATGTTTTACTCCTGTCAAAAACAAGCTCCTTATGTTCCATAAAAAGATGTCATTGTTCTTTCCATGCAAATTTCTACACTAAATATCAATTGCATGCACTTCAAGTGATGCATCTATATTGGTGGAGCTTTGTTTGAATCTTACCAGTTTCTTGAGAGATACTCTAGGTTGGCTTTTCCATTTCCCTCTCTCCTTTCTTGTTTGTTTTTTACAAGTTCCAATGTGAACATACTCCTCATAACATCAAGATATGTTTCATTCCTATTAACATTGTTGGGGCCTACAGGTGGTTTATCTTGCTTCTCCTTTTTAGCTGATTGAAAAGAAAGCTCCTACAGCACTCCTACTTCTTTTTCTCAAAAGGTTTCAATGTCCTCTTACCATCTTCACTCTTCTTCTCATTAGTTATATATTCATTTTCATGAATATCCACTTTTTTCTTATTTTATTTCTTTACCAATATCTTAGACACTCTCATGCAAGATGTCTTAACTCTTGGCAAATAGTAGCAAGCATGCAAGAACATTGAAAATAATATCTTATATATAACTTTGATGCCCCTCTTCTCATTAGTTATGTATTCCTCTTCATGAATATCCACTTTTTTCTTATTTTATTTCTTTCCCAATATCTTAGTCACTCTCATGCAAGATGTCTTAACTCGTGGCAATAGTAGCAAGCATGCAAGAACATTGAAAATAATATCTTATATGTAACTTTGATGTCCCTACTATCTAATATTTCCAATACCTCAAGGGGATTCATTTTCCTATTCTAGAGCACACATGCTCTATGCTTCCCTTATGGATTTGACAATAATGGAGGGACATATAAAAACTTACCCAAAGGACAAGTAAGAGCCTTATCATTGGCTCTAGCTACGACATGCACATTAGGGAAAGATCCACATTATTGGGCACTCACTTGAAGCATGCCACATGGAGAAAAACTTGCAATCCATGGTAAACATGCACAAAATATTCCCTAATATGGGAGTATCCAATGTTCTTCTATTTTATAGAGCCGAGGCTTGATAAAATCATTTTCAATGAACTTAGAATATCATATGCTACAATGCACTTGTAAATGACCAAGAACCATCTAGAGAAGATGATCAATATGCTTTCCATAAAGAAGAAAAATAACATTGAGGTTGCAAAAGCATTATATCAAGAATATAGATTCAATAGAAAGGCATATGCATGCTTTGTGTAATTGCTTGTTACCTCTAGAAAGTTCTCCTCCCTTTATCATAAATAACCTTTACAAGTCAACTGCATTGCTTGATACACAGATTGCGGGTTGAACTTGCTTCCCTTCGCATGGCCTATGTATGTATCTATGTCCCCATTTAATGGCTTCTAAACCTTGGAAACACCATCTTCCCCTAGCCCTTCTACCTCTCTAGGTCCCTTCCCTTGAATTCATGCGTGAGGAAACATAACTAGGACGAAGATGAGGAGTGTCACCTAGACAAGTCAAACATGGCATAAGTTACCCTTACAACCTTTTAATCATGTCGTTTCCCCTTCCCCACTCAACCCACCCAAGTTTATAGGCATAAAAGTTGTGTTATTCTTGATATTTTGGGCATTTTCTGGTTCTAGAAAATCGAATATGGAAGCAAAATGTACATTTATATAGTAGTCACTAAAAACCATCATGTTAAAAGATAGGAAACCATCTCTTTATCATACAAGAATTAGGTATTCTTTTGAAAAGATAAATAGTTGAGATTCAATTGGGTGCCAAGGTATCACTCTACATGTAGAGATTTTGGTTTGATTTTATCTTATTATTTAGAAGTTTCCCCACTCGTCATCGATATGGTTAGATTCAATCAAGAACAAGGAAGCTAATTTGAAAGACAAAAGAATTTGTACATGACTATACATTATTAATACAACACACGCATGCCAATACACAACATGAGACTCAATACGTCATAGGTTTTTGTCTAAGCTTAAAGTGCACATTTAACAAGGTTCCAAACCCAACTTGGGATATTAGGTTAAAGACTGATAAAGGACAAGGGAAAAGGATAATAAGTTTGAGAAGAGAGGGAAATTCATGGTCAAGGGTTTCCGAAAGAAAGAGAATTTGTGTTTAGTCAAAGGGATGCTATGGCAAGATTAATCCCATATGGTTGTATAAGAATTGCATTATCTCAGGAGGTTGGATAAGGAGTTCCTTTTAACAATTGTAAAAAGTTCAAGAGAAAGGACCAAGTAAGAGAGGTTGACAAGAATAGAGAAAAGTGAAACAATGAGCTTCTATAAAAATGGGATTTATGCTTAGCCCATGATGCCAGGAGGCATATTCCACGATGGATTCCGTGAGGTTTTACGGTGGATTCCGTAAACTTAGATGACCGGGGCTCATACACAAATTGGATTCTTTGTGCGAGAAGTTGATGGGGACGCCTGTCCTTTTCGGGCGTTTCATTAATTTAGTGTGTACATGGGTGATTCCATAGCGGGTGATTCCGCAAAATGCATATTAAATCAATAAACGTTTATGAGTTTAGAGTGCGCACTCGTAATAAATTAAGGTTAGGATTTATTTCTAACCAGTTGATTTATTTATGTAGCTGAAGACTGCTAGGTATTCACTTTTGTCGGTTTAATTGTATTATTTTACTAACGATTGTGAATGCTTTAGTTGATGTGTAGAGATAGCAGCAGTGGCGGAGGAAAGCATTGGAGTCTAGCGAGTATTTGACCTTTGGACTATATTTTGATAGGCGCACGCCTATATTTTGTTATGTCTATTGAGACATTGATTATTGATTATTATTTTGTATGCGCCTATGCGCCCGGATATGTTATTTCTATTTGGACATTGAGATTGGGCGTGCCAGACTCTATGGGCATCGTCCATTAGCTTTATTTTCCTATTTTTGTAGAAAGCAAACTCAAAAGCTAAAAAGCTTGTCATATTTTTGTAAATTGGGCTATTATTGAGCATGAAGATTGAAATATACATAAAATACATGCTTTGTGAAGCGCTCACACAAGGCATGGGGGGAGATTGAACCCAATTTGTCTCTTGCCTCTTGTCGTGCATGCTTTTACATGGTTTTTTTGTGCAAGAAGGTAGAGTTCATTGTTCTTGGGGACCTTCAGGGATTCACTACATGAGCTATCTGCGACCGATCTGCGCACCAGTGGTATCAGAGCGGAGAAGAGATCAAGAGCTTCCAATCGCTACCAATCTCGGGCGAAGGCGGAGCTCCAGGAACGAACGGGCTCTACAGTCAATCTCGTCGCGATCCGTCGATACAGGCAGACTTCTGGCGATCAAGAACCCCTATTTCTACTGTCAGATCGCGAAGGACCAGGCTCTGCAGGCGGAGGACCACTCCTACATCCTCACATAGAAGTCGTGGAGTTACAGAGATAAGTTTCAAATTTTCATATCTACCAAGCTTAAAATTAAAGCTTTATAAGCTTAAAGGAAGCTTAGGGCTTCAAAATCTCACCTCGGCGTATCAAGAAGTGCCGCGAAATTTGCGCCGCCTGGGGAAAAAACGGCCCCCCCCTCACGAAAATCAGGCGCCATTAAAAAAGCCTACTAAGCTTAAGCTTAATCACTTAAGCTTAAGTCACTCAATTCTCTGCAAGTCACACAGGGCAGACAAGTCGGCAAACTCCAGGTCCTGTGCTGCAAAAGTCAAGTTCAGCAAGTCAAGTGGAATCAAGTCCTGTAAGTTCTGCAAGTCGGCCTAAGTTCAGCAAGTCAACAACTCTGCAAGTCTGCTAAGTCTGCAACTCTGCAAGTCGGACTAAATCAGAACTGACTAGTACTCAAAACTCCTAGAAGACTTGTTCATATGCAAAAACTCTGAACTGGAAAGTTGTTCGCAGCAAGCTGTTCTACCTATCTACAAGTTCGTTGAAGTACTTTCAGCAAACGAAGACAGAAATATTGCAGATTTTCTGAAAATAGACAAAGAAATACCCAAAAATACATAGCCTTGTAACCCCGAATTTGAGCTACGCTCATCCCGCTAACCTGATTTTGAGTGAGAAAGGTTTATTGAGTTTTACAGGATGACGACCCCACATATGGATGATCCTATGACTGAAGACGGCCTACCTGAGCCTACCATGGAACAAAAGCTGGATCTAATCATGCTACAACTGGAAGAAGAGCGAAGGGCTAGGCAAGCACTGCAAGCGCAATTGACAAAACTACAAAGAGCATCCACCGACAAAGAAGAACCACAAGCTGAAGATTTGATTCGCCGTACCATCGACGCCACCCTTGAAGCACAAACCATTCGCAAGGAATCCAAGATAAGTAAACAAAGTTTCAAGTTTCGCACTTTCAATGGTGTACGAGAAGGGAAGATTGTTTTATCATTCATTAGCCAGTTTGATGACTATTTCCATGAGGAAACTTATCCAGAAAAAGATAAAATCAAGTGTGTTACTAACCATCTAATAGACAGAGCATCACTTTGGTGGACTGTAGTCTGCAAGAGCATAGAATGTCCTGCTACATGGGAAGATTTCAAGAAGAAGTTCATGCAGAATTTCCTTCCACCGCAATTTCATGAGAAGGCTATCAAGCAATGGGATTTACTTCAACAGTGAGATCGTGAGCCTATTCCACAGTATACAGAGCGTTTTTGGAATGCACTCCTACAGCTACGCATGCTTGAAGACGTACCAGAGATGACACATAAGCGGAAGTATATGTCTGGACTTCTTGGACATTACTACACTGAAGTGAACATGTTCAAGCCTACTACCTTTGAAGATGCCATCTCCTTAGCTCACGACACTGAAGATAAGTTACGCGGAAGAGATAGATGACCACAGCAATTCCAAACCAACGGTAATTATGGATCTAAACAATTAAATTCCAATTTTAGAAGGTTTAATCCAGGTCGTTTCTCATCACCATCTTTCCGCAACAATTGGCCTAAACCACCTGCATTACCATCCACTGTCAATCCAAATCCAAAGCCTATTCCACAAGCAAATCCAAATGTACCCAGACTTCCAGCCATTGCAAATAATGTAACCAAAGCCAAGCCAATAGTATGCTATAAATATCACCAACCAGGGCATCTCGCAGCAAATTGTCATTCAAAGAAACCACCAGCACATATCAACTATCTTGGAGCCATGGAAGAAGACGAGCATGAGGATATGCCGGATTTCACTGAAGATGAGGATGATCCTACTACTATTTCCGACACTTTACCAGGTATGCCTACCCCACATTCATTGTTGACTATGAAATGTTTGGTACATGGAAATGAAAGAACTATCTTGCATGATGACGGTAGTACTCATGACTTTATTTTAGCAAAATTGGTAAAGGAATTGAATTTACAAACTATACCTACGCATTATCGCATAAAAGCTGCATTTTTAGGCACTAGATACAATGGCACACAAGAAGTACAAGATTTAGAAATTCAAATTGGTACATACATTGAAAGAAGAAATTTCTTAGTTGTCCCATTACAGTCAAGTGACATTATTATAGGAATGCCATGGAGACACCAGCATAATCCAAATATAGATTATTCCACGCACACAATGAATATTAATTTTCAAGGAAAATCTATTACATTATATGGTATGCATGCATCTCATATTTTTCCACTGCTTTCGCATACCCAAGCAAAACGTGCACTACGCAAGAATACTAAATCATATCTCATTTGGGTGAATGAATTGCACGCAAAGGAAAATCATATGCACCCAAGGCATAATGAATTTTTTGCATATTTTAAGGACTGTTTTACAGAAGACCTACCACCAGGTTTACCACCATCACGTCCAGAAGACCATAAGATTGATCTAATACCTGGCACACAACCACCTTGCAAAGCACCATATAGGCACAATCAAATAGAGCAAAAAGAAATCCAGAGTCAAGTTGAAGAATTACTAAATAGAGGCTTAATTCAACCTAGCAGTTCCCCATTCGGTGCACCTGTACTCTTAGTCAAGAAAAAGAATAATACCTATCGTATGTGTATTGACTACCGAGCATTAAATAAGATCACTGTAAAGAATAGGTATCCTATACCTAGAGTTGATGACCTTATGGATAAACTGCAAGGATCTTCTATATTTAGTAAAATTGACCTTAAATCTGGATATCATCAGGTGAGGTTAGATAAATCCGACATATTTAAGACTGCATTCAGAACACAGTTTGGCCATTACGAATTCTTAGTCATGCCATTCGGATTGACTAATGCACCTGCTACTTTCAGTAGAATGATGAACCGTATCTTTCTGAAATATCAGTATTGTGTGATTGTTTTCTTTGATGATATTTTGGTGTTTAGTCAAAGTGAAAAAGAGCATTATGAGCATTTATCATTAGTTTTTCAATTACTGAAAGAAAATCAATTGTTTGCAAATCCTGAAAAGAGTGAATTCTTTAAGACAGAAATAGAATATTTAGGTCATATTGTATCAAAAGAAGGAATTAAAGTTGATCCTAAGAAAATTGATGCAATATTGCATTGGCCTGTTCCTAAAAATGTACACGAATTACGCTCATTCCTTGGTCTTGCTAGTTTCTATAGGAAGTTTGTACGTAATTTTTCATTACTTGCTTTACCATTAACAAAACTTCTTAAGAAAGGAATTGTTTATCAATGGACTGAAACTCAGTAGAAATCCTTTGACTTACTGAAACGTGCATTAACTAATGCCCCTGTACTACAGTTACCTGACTTTAACAGACCATTCTTTCTAGTTGTGACCGATGCTAGCGGATCAGGAATAGGAGCCCTATTAATGCAAGACAATCATCCCATAGCATATTCTAGTTCTAAGCTGAAACCTTCTAAGCTCAAATATTCCACTTATGACAAAGAACTATTAGCAGTTGTACAAGCATTAAAACAGTGGAAGCACTATTTAATGGGTTCAGAATTCATGATAAAGACTGACCAGCAAAGCATTAGACATCTACTTAGCCAACCCCAAATTTCTGACCGTCATATCAAATGGGCTTCCTTAATTCAAAGTTTTCATCCTATCATTCAATACCAACCTGGAAAAGAAAATGTAGTTGCTGATGCATTGAGTAGAAGACCTGCAATTCATAATATTTCTATCATATCTTTTGATTCTTTGATTGCTATGAAAGACACATATCACCAGGATATTACTTTTCATTCTGATTGGCAAAAATTAGTTCAAAATAATTTCATTCCTGTTGATTCATTGTCATATAATGATGGATTTATGTTTTTTGAAAAAAGACTGTGTGTTACTATTCCATTCCGATCTTTTGTTTTGAATGAAATTCATTGTCCCCCATATCAAGGTCATAGAGGTATCATTTCTACATTACGCATGTTAACTGAAGATTTTTATTGGCCGCATATGGATGCAGATGTATCTAATTTCGTTTTTGAATGTTTGATTTGTCAAAGAATAAAGAGACATCATGGTAAACAGTATGGATTACTAATGCCTTTATCTATTCCATCTAAACCTTGGGAACATATTTCTATGGATTTCATTACTGGTTTACCAAATACTAAATCTAACCATGACATGATTTGGACAATTGTCGATAGATTTAGTAAGCAAGCATATTTCATTGCATGTAAGAAAACTTTAACAGCATCACAAGCAGCACAGTTATTTTTGAAAACTGTTTTTACTAACCATGGATTGCCAAAAGTGATTATTTCAGATCGTGATTCTAGATTTTGTAATAATTTTTGGATTACACTGTTTGCAAATCTAGGCACAAAGATTGATTTCTCATCTGCATTTCATCCAGAAACAAATGGACAAACAGAAGCCACAAATAGTACTATTCTAGATCTTTTACGTGCATATACTATCTCTAAACCTCAGACATGGGATACTCATTTGCATTTATTACAGTTTGCATATAACAATACATCGCACACATCTACAAAGAAAGCACCTTTTGAAGTCATTTATGGATATAGATTATCTACACCTATTGCATCTTTGTCTAATAGAATTCAGAGTGCTGATGATATTGCTACTATGCACAACAGTATTTTTTATGAGGTTAAGGATATGATTGCTAAAGCCCAACAATCATATACCAAACAAGCCAACAAGAAAAGACAAGCTATGAATTTCAAAGTTGATGATTATGTATGGCTTAGAATAGAAAAGCGTAGACTGCAAAGTGTGGATAGACATCCAGTTGTCAAATTAGCTCCTAGATTCTATGGACCATTTAGAATCATTCATAAGATTAATGACAATGCCTTCAAATTAGAATTGCCATCTCATTGGAAAATTCATAATACATTTCATATCAGTTTATTGAGACCATTTAGAGGCCAATTACCTATCCACCCTGTTTATGAAAACCCACCTTTATTAGAGGAAGAGACTGAAATACTTGAACCAGAAGCCATCATAGACACTGACTATATGACCACTAGAACTGGCCGAAGGTATTCTAGATATCTAGTAAAATTCAAGAACCATCCTGTAGAGGAAGCACAATGGATGCATGCTAGAGACTTAAATGCTTTCCCCACTCTGTTAGCTCCACATTGAGCTAATAGCAATTGAGGTCAATTGCTATCCCACCCCGGGGGTATGATGCCAGGAGGCATATTCCACGGTGGATTCCGTGAGGTTTTACGGTGGATTCCGTAAACTTAGATGACCGGGGCTCATACACAAAGAGGATTCTTTGTGCGAGAAGTTGATGGGGACGCCTGTCCTTTTCGGGCATTTCATTAATTTAGTGTGTACATGGGTGATTCCATAGCGGGTGATTCCGCAAAATGCATATTAAATTAATAAACGTTTATGAGTTTAGAGTGCGCACTCGTAATAAATTAAGGTTAGGATTTATTTCTAACCAGTTGATTTATTTATGTAGCTAAAGACTGCTAGGTATTCACTTTTGTCGGTTTAATTGTATTATTTTACTAACGATTGTGAATGCTTCAGTTGATGTGTAGAGATAGCAGCAGTGGCGGAGGAAAGCATTGGAGTCTAGCGAGTATTCGACCTTTGGACTATATTTTGATAGGCGCCACGCCTATATTTTGTTATGTCTATTGAGACATTGATTATTGATTATTATTTTGTATGCGCCTATGCGCCCGGATATGTTATTTCTATTTGGACATTGAGATTGGGCGTGCCAGACTCTATGGGCATCGTCCATTAGCTTTATTTTCCTATTTTTGTAGAAAGTAAACTCAAAAGCTAAAAAGCTTGTCATATTTTTGTAAATTGGGCTATTATTGAGCATGAAGATTGAAATATACATAAAATACATGCTTTGTGAAGCGCTCACACAAGGCATGGGGGGAGATTGAACCAAATTTGTCTCTTGCCTCTTGTCGTGCATGCTTTTACATGGTTTTTTTGTGCAAGAAGGTAGAGTTCATTGTTCTTGGGGACCTTCAGGGATTCACTACGTTAGCTATCTGCGACCAATCTGCGCACCAGCCCATGCCCATGTGATAACAACAATAGAACCCATACCAATGTGATATTTGAGTGTGTTAGTGTGAAGCCATAAAAGTGTGGTCACACATAAGTATGTATCCTAGAATCATAAGGGTGCAGTCACATGAGTTTGTCAATGGAAAGCCATAGGGGTGTGCTCACACACAATGACAAGAAGTGTATGTAAATTGGAAGCCATAGGGGTGTATTCACCCACAATGGTAAATCTCCTCTTAAAGTCATACAAGTCATCAATGCAATTTGTATCGAGATGTTAGTATCCAAGTTGGAAGGAAGAGGGAAGATGTTTCTACTCCACTATAAACTTTGTCTTCTTTCTACGAGAATCCTCTTACAAGGTGTTGGTTCGTATATCCTTTAAAATCCTCTACATCTAAGGAACTTGATGGCCATTGTACAAAGAAAATATTGACATGATCAAATATAATTTCTAGGATTTTGTCATGATATCTAGGTCTGCTATCCATTACGAGAAACTTGTCTTGTTAGTGAATAATGTTGTGGTAATACCACATGTGGCTAGTTAAGTAACTTTAAGAAGTAGAAGCTATTCGATCTATTAAAATATCTAACTTTTTATCATTCCAAAAAGGAAGGACAAGGCATTAAAAACCTATTATTGAGAAAAATGCATTTGGCAAGTATGATTAGGAGTTAAGTGCTAAGAAAGATATTCATTCAAGCCAAAAAGGAAGGAAAAGAACATGAAATGCTTTATATTGAGGAAAATTCATTAAGATAAACATGATCAAAAGCTTATTACTAGGGAAGATTTTGAATCAATTAATAGAAAATGTTAAAATTTTTGAAATGATCTTAGCCCTTCTTTTGGCCCCTTTTTTGTTTGATCATGTGAGGCAAAATGATTCAAAAGTACTTTCTAGTTACTTTCCAATTCAAGCCCAAAAGAAAGGATACATGGATCAAATACTCATTTTGAGAAAAAGTATTCAGTGCAAGTATGATTAAGACTTAAGTGCTAAGGAATATTTTGGCTGAATTAGAAGGAAATATTAACATTGCAATTATTTGAGCCTTCCTTTTGGACTCATTTTGAGTTTGACCATGAGGAGGTTAAATGACTCGAAAGTGCTTTCTAGTTACTTTCCAATTCATTAAGCCACATGAAAAAGAAAATCTTGTGAATGTCAATGATGACATAAAATGTCTTAAGCTTTGAAGGTCAAATAATATGTTTTAGCCTTTTTACTAGTCATTTATAGGTCTACTGCCACACTGCTCCAATTATAGCTTATTTCATGATATGTTCTTTTTTAACTTTCAATGCCTAAAGCAAAAAGTTGGAGGTGAGTACAAATTCATACTGAGACTATGTCAACTGCTCCTCAAGGCAAGGCCCCATGTGGTTTAGAGCTTTTATTTGATTTTTACCCCTTCTATTTAGACTCGCTCTAAAATTGTCTTACCCCTCTTTTTGAGCTTTATTTTGTTTAGTTGTTGCATTTAAGGGGATTATAAAGTGATGTTCCCAAAAGTAAAATGCGCCTCACCCAAATTTGGTGATAATTTTGCACAAAAGATGCATCATTTATTACTAACCACTTGAAGTTATGACAAGTGTATGTTTAATGTAAGACAAACGTGCCAAAAAAAATTCTAATTTTTTAAAATTCCAAAGCAACGTATTCTTAAGTGCCACTCTATGGGTTTCTCATTGTTACTATTGTGTGAACCCTTCATTTATAGCTACACCAACTTTATAAAAACATCAAAATGTCCCCACTTATTAATGGAGTGTAATATACATGTGAATTATTAGAGAAACATCAATGGACATGACTATCACTTTAGTGGCCCCATTACCTAGATTTGCAAAGCTAATATTTGTCTATGGGCTAATGTTTATAAACTCATGCATTGAGAGAGGATAAGTTTATTCTTGCATTACTTTCTTTGTGTAACTATGACTTTTTCTCCAATGCTTTTTTTATTTTAAAAAAAACATATGAGTAGTAGAAGAGCACTAGTCATAAAGGTGCTTTCGATCTATGCATGAGAGAGATAAGTCACCAATGAGGTTCCCCAAGTCACAAAAAATGGCCCCATGACAAGAAACAACTCCTTAATCCTTATAAGGCTATGCACATATCTACCTATCTATGGAATCAATGCATTTTATGACTAATATATGCATGTGTGGCTTTGTGACTCCTTCTAATCCTTTGGACCCCATCTAACAACAAGTGATCCCCCTTCTTTATACCAAGTCAAACAAAGGTGTATCAATGGGTGATCCCCCTTCTTTATACCAAGTCAAACAACGATGTATCAATTTTGAATGCATCCTTCTTAATATATGAAGAATATACAATATCCTACATGTTACAACATGGGGGTATTTATGGGCAAGTAAAAAGTGAGTTCATCTTAAGGAATTGTGTGTGCACGTGCATTTCATTATTTTAAAGATGGTCATGTGTGTGCACACGCATTGACCTCATTGACTTGTCATAGTTCTCTTCTAACAAACATCCAATGTGTAGTGACTTTTCCACTCGCTAGGTTTCTTCAATGTTCACAAAACATTTTCGATAACAAATGAAAAGACCTTCAATTAAGTATTGTAGAGGGATTTTAACATCAATTGACATGTATTCCCCATTCTTATGACTAAACGTGTTGTCAAAATCTTATCTAAAAATTTGCACCCTTTTTTAAAATTTTGCAATTCATTTTTTATTTGTTCTTAAACATTGGGCCACTTTACATTGATTGCAAGTTATGCCCAATACCTTTAAAAAATGCATGCAACGAGTTGTATTCCATACTTTAAAATACAAATACAGCCACCTAGAGAATAAAGCAATGTGTTCCTTATTTGGTTCTAATTGGATTAGTTTTTCATTTTGTTGCCGATGGATTACATACAAATCAAGCTAGAAAACTGTAAGGGATGGATGTCTCAACTATGGTAGGGAAGTTCACATCGTACACTTCCAAGCTAGAAAACCCTACGAGATGGATGGCTTTACTATGGTAGGGGTGTTCAAAACCATTGCATAAAGGCACTTCCGACAACTTCAAGCAAACATAAGCTAAAGTCATAGGGTCTACATTTTGCAACAAGGAATTGTGTTTCCCAAGAGCTTGTACATACCCAAGCATTAAAAGTTTCTCCAAGAGAGACATCATTGTGTGTTTTGCAAGAGGACTTTCAACTACTCTTGATGTTGAAACAGAATAGATACTAAACTAAATCTATTGCCAAAGGAAAGGGTTCATTGTGCAACCATAGTGTCCAATTGAAGTCATATTGAAATAATGTTGGTGCTATTAAGAGCTACTTGCTCATGTATCATGAGTTGTTTGCTCGTGTAACATTTCTACTATAGCACAATGGCTCAAGTGGTTGTAATTACCCATCTCTTATGCTACATACATGTCATGTATAAGTTGAGGCTACAACTTGGTTCTCAAAATATGATATTGTTCTACCTATGCTTGCAACATTTGTAGGGACAGTAGTCTAATAGTGGTGCTCTTTTAGATGTGCTTGTTTTGATGTGCCGAAGCCCATCAACTCCCACGTCCCAACCAACAAAAGGGAACTCCAGGAGATACTGGAATATCTATTGAACAAGCTAGCTGGCAATCCAGGTGCAATTCTCAAACCACTCCAGGATCTCTTAAATGAATCCAAGTGGCAATGGACCAGAGTGCATGACTTAAACCTCATGTATAACTGGTCCATGGTACCTGCCCAATGACTAGGGATAGACCGAGTCCTAGGAGATTACGAGCAGTCTGATGAAGAAAATTCGAACGACAAATACAATGACTGCCAGTCCTTCAGTGATGAAAGTGAGGGTGAGGTAGATACCGTGGAATACGACACTGAAGGACAAGAAATAGAGCAAATACGAGCAGACTCCAAGCCACAGAGAGAGAGTATATTCCAAAGGGAGCAAGGAGTCATGAGCGTGGAATGTGACCGCGCCTGGTTGGAACACGTAGGAGCTATAGACCTCGAGCAAGCAGGACTAGCCCAGCCAGGAATGACATCGGTGTTTAGAACTAAATCACCATCTAAACTGCGCCCACCAGGAGAGACCACCTCTTTTAGCGAAGGAGGGGGATTCGACTCTGAATCAGAGGTTAGATTGGATAGTGATCCAGATATCCCTAGGCTGCCCACAACCAGACTCACCAAGGGGGACCTACTGGTCCACCTGAGGCGCAGGCGATTGAGACAGGAAAAGGCAAAACAACCCAGGGATGCTCGAACGGAAGGATAGCGAAAACCGTAGGACCTCCCTAAACGATTCACGAAATTCAAAAAGGGGGATAGGGTGGTAGTGCTATTAGGAGCCAAACGTCAAGCACAGACAAGCAAACCAATCGAGGGACTAGCCAGGGTCAAGGAGGTGGACCTAGCCCAAGAAGGGGAACCACCCCAACTAGTCTTCATTGCTGATGACTTGACTAATGTCGATCTCTTGCGAGAGTACATAGACGTGTTCGCTTGGTCCTTAGGAGAGCTTAAGGGGGTAGACCTGAGTGTCGTGACCCACAACATACCCATGACGCCAGACGCAATACCCGGTCAAGTAGCAACCATACCCTATGAATCCAAAACATGCTCATGCTGTCAAGGAGGAGATTGACAAGCTGATGAGAGCAGGATTCATTTATGAAATTGAGCACACAGACTGGGTAGCGCCCATAGTCATTGTGATGAAGAGGAATGGAAAAATCTGAGTGTGCGTCAATTACAAGAAGGTAAACACTGCCACCAAGAGGGACAAATATCAGTTGCCATACACTGAGCACATGCTTGAGAGGGTGGCAGGCAAGGAAGCCTACAATTTCCTGGACGGCTTCTCAGGGTAAAACCAGGTGCAAGCGCATCCTGCGGACAGGCATAAGACTGCATTCGCCACTGAGTGGGGCGTCTTTGCTTACATAGTCATGCCCTTCGGGTTGACTAATGCCCTTGCAACTTTCCAACGCCTCATGTGCACCATCTTTAAGGACATGCTGCGCAAGGAGTTAGAAGTCTTTATCGACGACTTATGTGTCCATTCGACGTGGGTCGAACACTTAGACAGACTCCGAGTAGTCTTTAAGCGGTGTCCTTTATACCACCTCTCCTTGAACCCCTTAAAGTGCCCGTTTTGGGTGAAGCATGGATGCATTCTTGGGCATGTGGTGTCAAAGAATGGCATTGCCACTGACTTCTCGAAGGTCAGGCTCATTGTTGACCTTCCACCCCCAAGCAACTACAAAGGAGTTCAATGCTTCCTAGGCCATACCGGGTACTATCGACGGTTTGTACTCAATTATGCGTTGATCGCCAGACCATTGTACAAGCTGCTTATAGTCTTCGAATGGACTGAAGCATGCCAAAGGGCATACGAAGAGTTGAAGAAGGCTCTAACCACAGCACCAATCCTACGAGCTGCAGATTGGAGCATCACCTTCCACATGCATATTGATGCTTCTAAGTTTGTTGTGGGGGCAGTGTTGTGCCAGCCTGGTGAACACAATTTAGACTATCTAGTGAGCTTTGCTAGCAAACAACTCACTAACACGGAAATGAATTACTCAACGACAGAAAGAGAGGGACTAGCCATGGTATTCGCAATAAAGAAATTATGGCATTACCTCTTGGCCACGCCCTTCACCTTCTTTGTGGACCATCAAGCCTTGCTATATCTAGTAAACAAACCTTATGCTACAGGACGCATAGCTCGATGGCTCTTTCTACTTTTAGAGTTTGACTTCTCCATAGTGGTACGGAAGGGAAAGTAGCATTAGATGGCCGATCACAGGTCACGCATTCCCACCGGAGAAGCTGCTAGACAAGATGTTATTGATGAACTGCCCGACGCCCATCTGTATAACCTCTCCGGCGAGAGAGACCTATTTAAGGCTGATCTAACACCGTATTGGGTAGATGACATAGTCCAAGTGCTTGAGCACAGACTGCCCGACCAATCGAAAAAGCCCGGCTTAGGTGATTAATCCTTAAGATCCAGCCCTATCAGCTGATTGCAGGCCAACTCTACAGGCTGGGGCAAGACGGATTGTTGTGCAGATGCGTGTGCGAATATGAGATGCACGATGTGCTCTCAGAAGTGCATGGCGGCATTGTCAGAGGGCACTTTAGCAGAGACACAACAGCACGAAAAGTGTTGCAGTCTCAACTGTGGTGGCCCATTCTTTTCCGCGACGCAGCACAACTCGTCAAGCACTGTGACGAGTGCCAATGGATGAAGGTCCCAATTCGCAAAGATCGAATGGAATTAACCCCGATTATTGCTCGACAACCCTTTGAAAAATGGGGAATTGATTTCATTGGGCCCATCAGTCCTGCGGCACAGTATTTGCAGGCTAAGTACATCATTGTGGCCACGAATTACCTCATTAAGTGGGTAGAAGCGCGAGCCACACAAAAAAACAATGCTAGAACGACTACTAAGTTCTTATGGGAGCAAGTAATCTCACGATTCGATTGCCCCATTGAACTGGTCAGTGATCAAGGCACGCACTTCATCAATGAAGTAATCGTGCATCTCATGTCCACCTTCCTCATCATCCATTGCAAATCCTCACCATACTACCCTCAGGCAAACGGCCAGGCCAAATCAACAAATAAGATTCTTGTCAATGTCCTAACCAAGGTCGTCTTTGCTTCACGCAACGATTGGGACAACAAGTTGATGGCAGCTCTGTGGGCTTACCGAACCGCTTATAAAATGCCTATCGGTCAAACCCCCTTTAGGCTGACGTATGGGACAGAAGCGATTCTACCATTAGAGTTCTTCGTTCCTAGCCTGAGAATAGTGCTTCAAGAGCGATGGGAAGGAAAGGAGGCATGGACGCAACGACTAGTTGAGCTCAAACGTCACTCAAAGACTCGTCTTCTTGCCACCCATGCACTGATCTCTGAGAAAGCTCGACGCAAGAGCTGGTTTGACAAGCACGTCAAGCAGCGCAAGTTCAAACAGGGTGACTTAATGCTCCTCTACTTAGTTAAAGGGCATAAGCAAAAGATGAAATTTAGAGGTCTTGGACAATTCAAAGTTTGTGCAATCAACCAAGCAAGCAACGTCGAACTCGAGACCCTCAACGGTGAAGGAATAGGCTTCTTCAATGGCAGCCGTGTCAAGAAGTACTACCCTCCTACACATCCTTTGCACGAACCACCGATGTTAGAACCACTTGTCAAGGTTCGAGTAGCCATAATCACTGAAATCGACGATGAGGACAAGGAAGCTATGGAACCCGCATACCTTCGTATCACGGTCACGGCCAAACAAACATGTGCTTTCACCGCCTTGATCGACGAGGGAGCAGACTTCAACATCGTAACCTACGATCATTGGATTCAACTTGGCCAGCCAAAACTTCAACCCACCACTGTAAAATTAAGCCCATATGGGGCTCATTCCTATGCACTACTCGGCAAGTGCAAGGTAGTCGTTTCTATCGAGTCTGAGACTGTTCCAATGCTTTTCTACATGCTGCCAAATGCTAAAAATGCAGGCACAGAGTCACTGCTGGGGCGCACCTTCAAAAAGCAGACCCACTACAATGTCAACTACGCGTCGCAGTGCATCCACCTAGCAATAGGCAACGTTCACATTGTTATAGTTTTCAGCAAGGGCTACGCAACCTCATCCCGGGCCACCCAGCCACCGATAGAAACACCTGTAGGCAATTCTAAGGAGGGGGTAGTGTGCGGCCGCCACTCCCCGAGTCTCATTGCCCGCAACCCATACCAGCCAAAGCTAAGGCCCCACAACCTTACCTCCAATGGGTGCCTAAACAACCGCAATAGCCACCTAGGAGTCGACGCTCCTACCCTTAGAAGACCAGAAACTCTAAACCTAAGAGGCCGAAACGCAATCACAGGAATAGACGTGTAATCAGTCAAAGATGGGTCCCCAAGGCTCTCTTACACACACAAGGCTACTATGAGGGCAATGCTTGGCTATGGATACCTAAAACCCACACGACCAGAGGCACCACTTGTGCACCAACCTCAAGCTCGATCATCCCAAAAGCCGTAGGACCTCGAAACCACAAGCCGCAGAGCTTCCTCGACCGCAACCATCGAGTCCATCGACGCATGAATCTACGCGAATCGCCCAAGCCTGTCCGACCAATCAACAACCTCCAGCTCGAGCATCATCACAAGCAGGAAACGCTATCCGGCTTTCCAAATCCATCCTGAAAGCAATAGTCCATCACTCAAGGCCGCTGCTAACCTAGCCTCCATCCCAATGACCCAATCGCAAGCTCCTGAAGTCCTACCACGGCAACTCTCCATCGTCAAAGGCTCAAGTCCTACCAAACCCCAACCACCCGCAAGCGTTAGGCCCTTTTATGAGAGGAAATCCTTTCTCTCACTAGCAGCTGATTTAGCTGAGGAAACAGGGGATGATGTGGTGGATTGCATTAAGCGACTGGATGCTACTTTTGTGTCGCTAGCTCGCCTCGACTTAGGCCTATTGGATGAATCCTTCGCAGTCGAAGTTCAAACGATGCCTTGTTCCTGGGAAACGTTTGAATTTGCATTTGCAAAAGCCCCTACATCCGCTGCTAAGTTGCTCAGCGGTGAGATCTCAAAAGAGCAAGCAATCAAACAACGCCTCATCAAGTCGTACGATCAATGAACCACCTCTGCATCATTGATCAAGAAGTGGCAGAGTTGCCAAAACTTGCTGAGACGAAATCCTAGTTCTTAAGGCATTGGTACGATCTTAGACTAAAATGAGGGATGCCGAGTAATAACCAACGCCGAGCAGTGACGGGCTATCAAAATGGCAGAGTACGACCCCACATACGTCGCGCTGACATCATATCGAGTGTTAACCACGCTGCGGAGCCATCCTATAGAAGACCACATCAAGGGACACCCCTACCTTGACCGCCTGTTGACCGAAGAAGAGTTACACATTGCTAGCCGAGTCAACTCGGGCGACTTCCTGACTGATGTTCTCACATACATCACCCAAGTGGGGATTCAACCCTCCGACCTAGACCGCGAAGCCCATTTGGAATACAACCTCAATTTCTATACTTGGCTCCTTCACGAGTAGCCATCCATGCCGAAAGACCTACACCTTCCAACCCTCATCCTAGGAAGGATTCTTCTCAAACTAAAAGGGAAGGGGGTAAGGTGAATCAGATCAGAAGTAATAAAGCAAATCAAAGTTAGTGAAGTACGTAGACATACATTGTGAAAAACAGATGGGGTAGAAAAAAGGGCACAAAAACTTTGAATTAAAAGGCAAAAAGTCAAAGTCTGAAAAGGGAATCTGCACTAGATTTTAATGAATTCATTCAAAAGCATAGAGTTTTTTCTGTTTCAGTAATTACTATGTCGTAACCACTAATGAAAATTACGGTTATGACAGGAACAAAAAATGTCGCAGCAGGACCGAGCCCACCGACTCCCCTTCACGGAGAAAGAGAGAATGCGTTACAGCATCAACCTGGAGAGCCGCGCCTATAATCAGTTGAAATTCCGAACTATCCACAATTTGGAAGAATTAGTGGCCACAAGGAAGAGGCAGTCAGGAGCATCGTGGAAAGTTGCAACCTCAAAAAGTACCTGGAAACTTTCGCATGAGAACCTGACCACACGAGCTGTGTGGAATTTCTTAGGTCCTACAATCCCGACAGAGAGTGCGGCACTGTCACAGTGGGGAGAGCACAAAATACTAAGCAGGGTACTGGTACGTCTAAACCTGGCCTTGGTGGAGAAGGCACTAGGGCTAGAACCGAAGGTGGAAAAGAAGCAAAAGAGGGACGTATATGCCATGCTGGGGATGAGAAAGGAGGATGTGCTGACGAATGATGGCATCAATATCCAGGACATCCCCAATGCAGAGGCCAGAAGCTCATACATGCGCTCTTCTCCAGCCAGCGCTACCAATCCTGGAAAATGTAGCAGCCCAAACCCTACACAAAGTCGACTGGAATGGCTACGTATGCAAGACTATCGACCAAGCAGCCCGAGCGCTAGCCTTAGGAAGCCTGCCAGCAGGAGGAGAGTCATCGATGTCAAAGGCCGTCGAAAGAAAAAGGGCTTCCTCCAAAGCCTCGTTCATCGCATACAGTGGCATTTTAACAGCGCTCATCCAAGAGGCCGTGAAGGAAGTAGAAGAGGGGGAGGGAGAAACACCCGACCGATCACCTCCCCATCAACACCGAGTTAGGTCTAGCGATAGGACGGAGACAGAGGAAGAAGGGGAAGAGTAGAAGAGCAAAAAGCAGATTAAGGAGACGAAGAAAAAAGCAACGCAGAAGAAGAAGAAATAGGATGAAGGCCGTAGAAAGGAGAGGGAGGACTTGGAGAAAGCAAAACGACAATCCCTCAGGGAGGCGGAGGAGAGAGAAAGGAAGAGGAAGAAGGAAGAAGAAGAGACAATGGAACAAGTTAGGTAGGCTAAAAAGGCATCCAAGCAAGAGGCTGAAAGGAGACGAAAAGAAGAGCAGGAGGAAAAAGAAAAACTAGAGGAAGAATGCAAAAAGGCCGAGGAGGAAAGGAAAAGAAGAGTCGCAGAGGAGGACGAGGAGTTAAGAAGAAAAGAGGAGGAGGACCTGGCCGAAGCTACATGCCGGTCCATCGAGCAACAGTGAAGGGCAGATGACCCAAAAGCTTGGAATCATCCCAGGGAAGAGAGGCCTAGCTCCAACACGCAGGCGCCAAAACCCGCACCCCCCGCAGTTCCAGAAGGAAAAGGCAAAGCACACCTGCATCCCATCCCCACCCTCATGGCACCCCCCCGCTGAACCCACTACGCCCACCCCTAGCATCCCCACCAGCTTGGAAGTGTCCAACCTAGTGGCCTGGATGCAACACTTCATCAACAAGGAAATGGCCCAAGGGAAAAGCACGAAAACTATGACCACGGGACCAAAAAGGCCAACTGCATATGCTGAATCAAGGCAAGATCAAAAGCGTCCGCGCATGGAGGCCTCAACCACCCCCACCCACACAACAATGATGCCACCAGTCGGTTACAACGAATACGTCGCTGAGCTGCTCTCCCAACTGGAGAGAGCGAAGGAGGAGAAAAGAATGGATGTGGCTGAGTTGATGACAGAAAAAGAGTCAGTGGCGGCTTTCCAATTGGAAAAAACCCACATCATCGCCATGCAGCAACGCCAAATATTCAAACTCAAGAAAGAGTTGAAAGCCAAAGAGAATAAGGAAGAAAGTTACAAGCAGCAGGGGCTGGAGGACGAGAATCAGGAACTCAAGCAGATGCAGCGGGAGTACAAGCTCCTCCTGACGCAACATAAGGAACTGGAGTCGAAGCATAAGGAACTAGAGTCAAAGACCACCACCATTGAGCAGATGATGGAGGAGCTGAATGCTAAGGAAGAGGAGAGGAGCCAAGAGAGGGAGCAACAACGCAAGAAGATCGAGTTTATAACCGATCAGCTATGTCTCGAGAAGACAAAACAAGACAACATGAGCAAAGAGCTCAGGGCCCAAGAGCAGAAGCTCGTAACCCTAGCTCAAAAGCAGGGGGAGAGCATAGAAGGAATGAGCAAAAGGGCCGAGGAATGAGCTACCAGAACGAGGCACGGGTGAAGGCTCTGGCGCGGCGCCTCGCCTTGGTGGAGAAGGAAAAAATCTTAGTAGAGAGCAAAGTGGGCACCATCCAGACAGCCTTCACTACCCAACAACAAGCCTTCCTCAATACACTGCTAGATACAACTCAACCAGACGGAATGGAGCCGTTGGAGGTGGTAAAGAAAAAATTAAGCATCGCACGCAGAGCTCTGCATGCGGGGCTGCAGATGCCACCCCAACCAGCAGAGGTAAGGTTGGGCCTAGAGGAGCAGTGAAAGTATCTACTACTAGCCGGCCTAACCCCCCAGCAGGCAGATGCCCTCGGCTTTGAGGAAAGAGCACTACAAGAAAACCGACAGGGGGAGGAAGTCGAATTCGAAATTGACATGAACAAATTCAAAGAAGATGTAATCCTGCAACCCCCCTCGCCGCACGAACAAGATCAACAACAACTCGAATGAACAACAACCCGTCCCACCCTTGGACAGACATGCCATCCTTAAAGAGCGGCGGAAAAAGCTGGTGGAAGAGGCCAGAAAACGGCTACATGCCAAGCCAGTCATGCAGCCATCCGCTCCCCTCCCACCATGCCCCGAAGATATATCAATGCAATTCCACACAGAACTAGTGATCTGGGAACGGCAAGAACTGGAAAAGGACCCTTTCTCCTTCAGTTTCCTTATGCCTAATAGCCTGAGAAGGGTCCTGTCGATCAAGGCGATGGAGGAGGTGATTGCGGCTGGCAGCCGACTAGGCCAAAGATGGCTGGAGGATAGGGCAAGGACCCCCACCTTATGGGGCATGGAAGAGGCAAAATTCTGGCAAGACAAAATATACGAGGTGCCACACACGGTAAGGGGCTACGACTGCCAACCCCTCTGGAGGAGGCGAATATGTAATATCAACATGCTCACCTAGATGGCTTTTTGTAACACCCTACCCTACGAGCGGAACGACCCCATGTTTATGGCGTATCCCCTTAGGATGGGCGTTGATTTTGTCGCCACCCTCCATGGGAGGCATGACTTCCCCGTCATCTACAATGCCAATGCCACTTTCTTTGAGAACGCTCTACTTTTTTATCTAGGAAGCCTGCCCACCTCCATGACATGTTTCCTTGCTGAGTTCTCCTCCTGCCTAGATCCCGCATTCATAACCACCTATAATTACCTTAGGCTCCTAAAAAATGGAGAAAAAGCAAAGGAAGATGAAGAAAAAGTAAAGACACGCAAGCGGCCTCTAAAGATGAACCGGGGAAAAAAGCGCAACCTTAAAAGAAAAGGCACCTCAAAAAACTCAAAAAATCCTTGTAAAAGAGCGCCAGGCTCCCTCCTTTGCCCATTGTAAAATATTAGACGGGTGTAGGCTAGAGGCACGAGGCTAAAAGAGGAAAAGGGAAAAAGGACCTTGCCACAATGGCCAGTCATGTAAAAAAGGGATGGGTGCCCATGGGATTTTAGGGTTTGTATATATAAAGTTCAAAATTCTTTGGTGTGTGGCAAAAGGAGTCTTCTTCTTCTTCTCTCCTTCTCACCTTCTTGCTTGTGTGTGCTCTTGAGAGAGGGAGTGTGAGAGTGTAAGGGAGTAAGTGTGTGTGAGAGTGAGGGATCAAGAGGGTGAAGCTCTTCATCATCTCATCTTCTTCTTCTTCTCTTCCCTTCTCTCTTCTTGCGCGCGCGGCTATGGAGGATGGAGCTTGGAGATGGAGGAGGCTTGAGGATGCTTGAGCTAGCATCTAGGATCGTAGAGCTACTGGTGTGTGGAAGAGAGGAGGCAACTCATATCGGCACTAAGGTAAGCTCACTACACCCGTAGGATCGACGGTGCGTCGGCTAGGTAAGATATAGCCATTAGAGCTCGCTTGGAACGCTTGAAACAATAAGCGGTCCGTGGGTCTTGGTGGTTGAGCGAAGGCTCCCACATCTATTTCAACTTCCCTATTCTCTTCCTCCCAAATGTGAAGTGGATCATCCCATTGACTTGCTTCCAAAATACCAAGCCTATTAATAAGCCTCTGTATTGTCTCTCAAAGGTGGAGAGAGAAGAAGTTGAGCACCAAGTAAAAGAAATACTTGAGATGGGTCTTATACAACCAAGTCAATCTCCATTTGCTTCTCCTATTCTTTTGGTAAAGAAGAAGGATTGTTCATTCCGTATGTACATAGATTATCGTGAATTGAATAAGGCCACAATCAAGAAAAGGTATCCAATACCAAGAATCGATGATCTCTTAGATGAGTTGAAAGATGCCAAGGTCTTTTCAAAAATCAGTTTGCGATCGAGATACCATCAAATACATATGAAGGAGGAAGATGAATATAAAACAGCTTTTAGGACTGAAAGGGGTCTATATCATTTTATGGTTATACCCTTTGGTCTTTTATAGTAAGAGCAAAGAAGAGCATGTACAACATGTTAAAGAGGTATTCTTCCAACTTGTAAGAAATCTTCAAGCAGTAAAGGATGCATTCGTTCCAGTGGAATGATCACAGTTTGTAATGTTATCTTTTTTGGCATAGTGTTCTCCTTGTGCATTGGACATATGACTATGTCCCAGTGCAAAACTATTGTACGCGCCCTTAAAATATGAATTAAATTTCTACGCTTCTCATTCACTCTCAACTTTGACTATTCATCTTTGCTGTATTTTCAACTCTTACTTACAGTTTTTGCTAGCACTGTCAATTTCAATAGGAAAATCGGACAAAAATTTACAATTTCTTGTTGCATACTTTACTCCTAATGCCTCTATATAATCTATGTGGTGTGAAGTTTCTAAGGGCCAGTAGTCATGATGTTGACTTCTCAATTATCAATCCATCCATAATTTTGGTGTGCGATAATTTTTAAAATACTAAACTATATCAGAATGCGACAAAACTTCACACACGCACTCGTTAGGTGGCCAAGAGCCCTTTTTTTTTGGGAAAGAAAATGCTAGCAGAACCCTGGTCCAAAGTCTAGCGTCTGGAGCCACTTTCCTTGGGCCAAAAAGTGGTCCCAGATGCGGGCAACTACAAGCATCATTTTTTGAAGACCTTTGATAAAGTATATAAAATTTTCTATTGGAAGGGATTATGGTGGGATGTGAAGGAGTATGTTTCCCATTGTTTAGAATGCTAACAAAATTAAGATTCTTCTTTATTACTAGCTGGCGGTCTCCTTCGGCCCTTGCCAATTCCACAAGAAAAGTGGACCGATATCTCTATGGATTTCATTACAGGCCTCCCTACCACAAGGCATGGTTGGAATAGTGTCTTTGTTGTTGTGGACAGACTTACCAAATCAACCCATTTTCTTCCTACAAAGATGCGATTTTCAACCAAGCAAGTAGTCGATCAATTCATGGAAGGTGTATTCAAATTACATGGAATGCCTCTTTGAGGATTGTTTCCGATAGAGATACTAGATTCATGGGAAATTTTTGGAAGAGCTTGTTTACTTTCATGGGCACTACTCTCATTCCAAGTACCGCTTACCACCCTCAAACCGATGGCCAAACCGAGAGGGTTAATCGTTGGGTGGAAGTCTACTTGAGACATTTTTTTCATGACACTCTATCCTCTTGGGACAATTGGTTGCATCTTGCTGAATTTTGTTACAACAATACATATCATATGAGTATTGGGATGGCTCCGTTTGAGGCACTCTATGGATACAAGGTCCAAATTCCTTCAGCCATGTTTCATGAAGAGGTTAATCCACAAGCAAAGGATGAGCTAGAGGGAATGGAGATGCTTATGAAGCAATGTAAAGAGAATATAAGGAAGGCACAATATGTCATGAAATCCTATGCTGATGATAGGAGGAGGCACGTAGAATTTGATGTTGGAGATTGGGTCTTTTTGAAAGTTCCCAAGTCTCATTATGCTACCCTCAAAGGAGGGCACAACAAGCTAGCTCACAAATTTTATGGCCTATACTTGGTGTTGGAAAAGATTAGAGATCTTGCATATAAGCTCCAATTATCTTCTACTACCCGCATACATAATATTTTTCATGTATCACAATTGAAGAAATGTGTTGGGCCAGATATACAGGTTATTGAAGAGCTTCCATCACTTGATGAAGAAGGACTTATTGTTTATGATCCTAAGAAAATCATTGGGAAGAATGAGAAGGTTCTTAGGAACTGAACACTTACTAAATTTCTAATTAAATGGAAGGGTCTATCTATGGAAGAGTCCACTGGGCAACCCTCTTCATACTTGGATGCTTTTCCATGGCTATTATAGGAAGAATTATGACAATATATACATGAACAATGTGTTGTATAAAAATACTATCATGAATTGAATTGCCTTAACGATGTCAAGAAGTGGTTTTAATGGTATAGACTAATGCTTTAAGTTGTGTACTTCATTTATGTACCTGAAATACTCAATTTGGACACTCCAGTCAAAAGTTATGGTAGTTTTACGAATTCAGCCCGATTTGGATAGCAAGCAGTCATTTCACTATTTTAGGATGTTTCAAGTTCATTATGAGATTTCTTCATGGAAAGTGCTTCCACATTTTTCTAAATCTTCATCAACATGATTTGCTCCATTAATGACTTGTCTATCGCTCCATTATCTTCAGTTTTGAGGACAAAACCATCTTTGGGAAGGGATAGTTTGTAATTGTAACATGTCCGCTTGTCCACTTGTGGGACACGTCTTAGTAGCCCATCGGGATAGTTTGTAATTGTAACGTGTCCGCTTGTCCACTTGTGGGACACGTCTTAGCAGCCCATCGGGAGGGGAGTCTAGAAAGCGCCATCTGGCACTCGCAAGGAATGTCACAAGTTTTGCGATCTAAGTCTTCCCGAGTCTACCCCGAAGCGAAAGTATCCAGACGTTTCCACTTAGGACCGACCTAAAGTCAGGGTTTCTTTCCTATCAACCAAGTCTCTAGGAAGTAGCTAGTGTCGAGCTCCAGATGAACCACTTTGTGTAGGAACAACAGAGTCGAAGCGGATTTATGCTGCACTTGGTTCATGGAGAATGGGAAAGGAGAGGGATGCGAAGCTCAACCTTTCTACCCATAAGGCATAGTCCCATTCTGCTCCCCTAAAACAACATAAATCGGGATTCTAACTCTACTGACTCTAGGTCTTCACAGTCTCGTTATCACATCTTTTGAGAAAAGTTCCCAGCTAACCGGGGCCACCCTTCCATAGAACGGACCCAAGTCACGTCCACCGCACTTTCCTCGGGTTGCTTAGTTATCTAATTACCTGCCACATTATGTTTGACATGCAAAGGTAGCTTCCTAAATTAATCAATTTAAACATAGGTTCCTCATGTAACTTAAGCACTGACATTAAAAAAAACAATGACAAGCAAGTTCTTTTTCCAAATATTTGACCTTTATTTATCATAGTCTTGGAATACATCAAGTATCATTCCCGAAGGCTATCCCAGCAATCAACAGGATTGTTGCTCCAAGTTTTTCCCGTAGACTAGTACACGGGCCTCAAGATCCCATCTCGAGTCATGTCAACCTCTTGTGCGGGATCCGGAGGCAAGGAATTTACAGCTAGAGCCTCCCCTGGCACCCAAGCGTCCTCCCGCTCCAAGCAACACCCACGGAGAGACCTCTCGCGGCGGATTTGGTCCATGTACCCGGTGCAGCTAACAACCCCCTTGGATAGGGCCAGGCAGGCAATCGGAGGTAACTGAACCTGCCTCTCCCTCCAGGCTGTTAACCTAAAGCATTAAGTGTTTGGCCTTGAATTAGCTCCTTGAGCAAAGAAGTTCAATAATGTACCTAAGAGTACAATCACGATCATTTCTGTGGTCGTTCGTACGACCAACATCTAAGGTGTGATTCCTTTTTCCCGAATACTCCCAGAATTCGATCCTGGATCGTTCGCAACTTAGCGAGATTCCAAGGGCTTGGCAAGCTAGGTTGCTTGTTTTCCCTTTTTCTTTGGGTTAGGGTTTGTACCCTACTGACCCCAATTATCCTTACCTTAGGTCTCCTTGTAAAATAGATCTTAAACAACCCCATCATCCTCGGTTGGTCAATTTGCTTCTTGGCAATTCACGATTTCCTTAAGTTTGACAAATCGGTCCCCAAGAGAGAGAGTTGTAGTAGGGCGACTACTCGACTTCTTAACGAATCTAGCTTGTAATTAGATCTCACCTCCCTTGGCCTAAGATGTTGTAGTAGCATCTTATGATTTAGTTGCAATAGCATCTGACCTTGCAGACTAGTTGCACGAGATAGGTAGCAGTGCCTATCTTGAGAAATTACATCCCTTTGTCCATATTACTAGTATTCGTGTCCTAAGGCCTAGTACCCTCTCATTACTCACAACATAGAATGGTCTAAGTACAAGAATGCTGGACTAACTCTGCAAGCGCAATACTAACTTAAGTTAACCTATCTTTCATATTGAATGTAGCTGTCATTTCATGCATATTATATGCTTTTCATCAAATGAAATATAACCCATTTTTCTTTCCATACATCTACTTATGCATGCAAGTTATGCTATGTAAATTTATAATGTTATAAAACATAATCTTTTCTTTTTCCATGCAAGTCATGTGAATAAGAATGCAGTTGCTTATGGAATTCTAAATAAAATATAACTCTTTTATTCCTTCCCATAGCAACTATCTATTCATTAATTAAACATCCTTCTATGAATTAACCTATTTACTGCCGTCACAAGGGTTTTTTTTATTGCACAAATGCATCGTATACAACATAATTCGTTCTTTCCAACGTAAATTACCCAATGCAAACCTTCCAGAGCACAAGAACATCGCAATTTATATTTAACCTATATGCGAGATGCAACTAGGACATTATTACATAAGTGCATCTTTTAACACATGAACCATATATTCAAAAATGCAACAACCTTTCATCATGGTGGTGTGAGAAATATAAGTACCTTGTCATGTGATTTAAAACTTTTTCGAACATTCCTATGTTCTTTTTTTGAAACAGAGCATTCTAATTAAGTTTTCCCTATGCAAATTTATGCTTAATGCACCCATATCATGCGAAAACGAAAAGGGTGAATTTGATGGAACCTGAACATCTGCAGGAGGGGTATTATCGATTCTCCCGCTTCGGGTGGGGACCCTTACATGTGCTCCTCTTACTCCCACATGTGCTCCTCTTGTGTGGCACTTTGGGGCCATCGCAATTGGGACTTGGGAATAAGTTGGGCAGGTGGAGGGTGTGTTGAAATTCTCTGCAAACTGGCAGTCCTTTCTTCCCACAAGGGAACTCCCTTCACAAACGAGTTGTGTCCTTCCATGATCTGCGGATGAAACACCCCCTAGGAAGCTTTTTAATGGAAGCTTCTTGGAAGTTTTTTATTTTTTAACTTCTTGTTTTTTGATAGGGGGCCCTAACAGCATTGTGCTGAAGAAAATGAATATGAAAATGATGTTGATGAGGGAGGCGGTGTCCTAGCAGCCTGGGGGGTGGCACTGCGTGTCAAGCGGAGGGGGGGCTCTCCCCTTAAATAGTGGGGAGGGGGGTGGTTCATGAGGGGGGAGACGGCCGTTTAACTGCCGCCACCCCTACACCTGGGGGTGCATCCCCCTCTCTCTCTCTCATTCTCTCTCTCTCTCTCTCTCTCTCTCTCTCTCTCTCTCTCTCTCTCTCTCTCTCCATCATGCTGTCGATAGGGGGAGAGAGAGAGAGAGAGGAAAAAAAATTTTAAAATTTTAAAAAAAGGGGGGTTCTCATGGGGGAGGCACGAGAGAGATATTACAGTATTGAAGCATATTAGTCACATTAGTTCACTTACCTTTACCAAAATAAATCATGTAAGTACCTTAGCCATGATGATACTAGGGTTTACTATAAAAAGGTAAGAAGTGTTAATGTAGTCAGCTTTTTGACACTTACACAATTTTTCTTGAGATTTCTTATTCATCACCATGTTGGGGTGAGTACCAAGCTTTGTTTCTTGTATCTTGATTTCAGCTTCCATGGCTATGTTGTGCTGTTGTATAATGGAAGATGTTTATGGAATGGCCATGATTGAAGTATTTCATGTTATTTTCTTAGTTTAGTTCATTAGTTTTTTGTTACTATAAGGACTTGCATCCCCTTATTATCCTATTTGGGGTTTAACTCAATAGATTTTACATTATCCTTGTCACCTTCTTTACCCTTTTTTCCTCTTGTAATAGCTCACAAATTGGAAGCCTCACTGGCTTTAACATGCATAACTTCAATAAGGCTAACACCATTACCACTTTGCAACTTTTTGATGGGGTAGCTTTTCCTCTTTGCAGTATTTATTTTTGTCCTTCATCTTGTTGAAGGTTGTTCCCTTGTGCTTGATGATTTATTGGACCTAGTTGCTTACTCCCTTGCTGAAGATAGTTGATCTTACTCCAACAAGTACTAGCTAAATGGCTTGACTACTGGGTCTCTAAATGCAAATTCCTTAATTAAAAAATTAAGAGTGATGTGGAGCGCTTTTTTGCCAGCGCGTGCTTTTGTGACGGCTGGTTCATTGTTATTATAAATTAAAGTGCCTCTTAAACGCACGTAGCGCGTGCAAAGTGAACGGCTGGTTGAGTTTTATTATTAAATTGTATGTTGAGCGCGAATGCACGTGGAAAATGTGGGTGAATAAATAGTTCATTTTAGCAATTAATTTGTGATTATGGGAGAAAGGAAAATAAATAAAGCACATTAAATAAATACCTGGAAGGGGTGTGTATGCAATGGCCTGAAGGCGCACGGAAGAGTCCCCCAAAAGCAAGGAATCCAATAAAAGAAAAGTAAAGACCACTGACTGAACAACAAAGACAAAACCTTAGTGGGTTTGTTGATTTTGTATTATTATTATTTTTAAATTTTATTAGGATTTATTTTTTTATTTTTATTTTTTTGAATTTTATGATGGTTGGAGTTATGTGTGTTTTTTTGGATTTGTTTTTTAATAAATTGTATGTGGTGGTTTTTTTTTTTTGTTAAGGAAGAATAATTAAATATGGATATGGGATGAAGGAAAAAGAAAATTTCAGCCAGTTAGGAAATATCCACAATTTATGGTATGAAAATAAGATTTGGATTTTTATGGTTAATTTTTGTTTGTTGGTTTTTTTGGTGTGTTTTTTTTTAATGGGTGCCGTGTATGAAAATATTTTAAAGTGAAAAATGAATGAAAAAAGGTTAGGGGATGGATGGAAATTTTTAGAATTTTTCCCCAAAAATTTTGTATTTTTTACTAATTTTAAAGGTTTTTTTTACATTTTTAAGGTAATTTTGAATAAATTGGCAAATATTTAATTTTTTGTAATTTTGGTGGTGGAAATTTCCAACTGAAAATTTTTCAAAAATTTTCAAAAAGCTAAGGGAATTTTTAGAAATTTTTTGGATTTTTTTTTTAGTGGAAATGAATTTATAAATTAATTAAATTAGTCTGGATAAATCACGTAAGTCAGACTAAGTCAAGTCAGGTTAGTCAAAGGGAACTAGGTTAGTCTAGGTCAGGTAAGTAAGCTAAGTCCAGGCAAGTCAGGTTAGTTTGGGTTAGTCTAAGTTAGGTAGGTAGGCTAAGTCAAGTCTGTGGGGATTAACCTAAGGGGGGTTAGTTAGACTAAGGGTAGATTAAGGAGACTAGGGTTAGTGTAACTAGACTAGGGTTAGTTTAACTAGGGTAGGGTTAGTTTAACTAGGTTAGGGTTAGTTGACTAGGGGGGTTAACTAACAAGGGGGGTTAATTTAACCTAGGTAGGGTTAGTTGAACTAGGGTAGGGTTAGTTGACTAGGGGGTTAATGTAACTAGGGGGGTTAGTTGAACTAGGGTAGGGTTAGTTGACTAGGGGGTTAACTAAGGTTAATTAAACTGAAGTAAAGTTAGTTAAGTTAATTGTGGTTAGGTAAGTTAGGTGTGATTAGGTGACTAATGTGTGGTTAGTGGGCTAACCTGGACTTACAGGGAGGAGGAGGACGAGGAGGGAGTGGCAGCGGGTGGCGAGAGATGACGCCCAGGGCGGGCATCGCAGCCGGCGAGAGAGGCCGAGGGCGCAGAGCCGGGCGGCGCAGGCGAGCTTGAGCCGGGGCACGGGCGGAGGTGCTGAGGGAGGGACGAGAGGTTGAGCCGGGGCGCGACGGAGGTCGACGGCGGCGACGGCTGGTCGTCAACGGCAACAACGCGAGCGTCACACGGCGGTGGCTATAGGAGGGGAGGACGCCCGGTGCAGGAGGGTCAAAGGGGGCGGGAGGAGGCGTGGCGCAGGAGGAGACGCCAAGGGGGAAGGAGGGGGAGGAGGGTGGAGGGAGGAGGGAATGGAGGGAGGCAGATGGGGGAAGGAAACGGAGAAAGAAGAGAGGGAGGGGAAGGGATGGGGAGGAGGAGATGTCCGGTGTGGGTGGTTGAGGGGAAGGAGGCCAGTGGCAGAGGAGAAGAGGGAGTGGGAGGAAGGTGGAAGGAGAAGGTGAGAGGGTGAGAGGGTGAGGAAGATGGTGAGGAAGGGTCCGGGAGAGAGAAAGAGGGGTAGAAGAGAGAAAGAAGAAGAAGAAGAAGAAGAAGAAGAAGAGAGGGGAAGTTAGTTGGGACGAGGAGGGGGAGGTGCCCGTTGGGTGTGTGTGGGTTTTAAAAAATAATTAAAAAAGAAAATGAATTAATTAATTAATTAAGGGAAAAAGAAAAGAGAGGGAAAGGCATCACGCCCCAGTCCCGCGCGCATGCGCGGTGCGCGGGTAAAAAATTTGCGGTGGTGGGACCCGATGGGCGAAAACGTCGAAACGCAAGTCGCGGACGCGACGGGGGTGTCTCAAGATTCGAAAAAATGAAAACGCATGCGTTCACGCGCAAGGCAAGGCATGCGAGAACACGAAAAAACAAAGAAAAATTAATAACTCATAAACCGTTCGTCGAAACAAAAATCCAAAAAATAGGAAAAATGGGCCAGAGAGGAGGGGAAAATGATGGAAAAGTAAGACGGGGTGTCCGGAGCAAAAGGAGGGCGTTCACATGGGAAAATGCAAAAAAACAGGCCCGAAAACGCATACGGGGATTAACATCGAAAAATCCGCTTGTCAGAATGCAGGGCGAAAAGAAGAAAAAAGGTGCAAAAAAATGTGGCCAACAACCTATCACATCAAAACACGGTTTCGATCGAGATAGGACGCGTTCACATGGGGAAAATAGAAAAATGGCACACGAAAACGAGATCGGAAATTCATAACAAAAAATCGGTTCACCAGAACAGAGGGTAGAAAAAAGGAAAAATGTGCAAGGGAAGGGGGGGCACAAGGCTATCACATCAAAGCTGAGTTTTGGGGGAATTAGGAGGGGTTCACATGCAAAAAACACAAAATATAGAATAAAAAATACTCAAAAATTTTAATAACTAAAAAATTGGCAGTCGCAAAAGGAGGGAGAAAAAAGAAAAAAGTGGGGGGAAGGCTGGCAGGACACGACTGTCAAATCAAACTGGAATTCCGGTGAAAATAGAGCAGGTTCACATTGAAAATTGTGAAAAATAAGCACGAAAAAGATTTGGAAACCCGCAAAAATTAATAACGGATGAACCGTACATCGAAATGACACGGAGTAAAAAGAAAAAATGTCAAGAAGAAAGGGTAGGACAGGGCTATCATGTCATATCACCGTTCCGAAGCAATAAAGGTGCATTCACATGGAAAATTGTCCAATTTACGTAAAATACTTCAAAAATTAATAACTTGAGAATCGTCTGTCGGAACAGGGGTTGGTAAAAAGGAAAAATGGTCAGTTCAAAGGGATGAACAAGGCTATAATTTTGGATTGGAAGTTCGGTGAACGTAGGGTACATTCACATGGAAGGACATCAAAATCAGGGAATGAAGAAAAACTGCAAGGGAACAGTCCCAAGGGTGGGTTGAAAATGGACGGGTGGGTGGGGAAGGGACCCCAACAAGGTAAAAGCAAGGCAGGCATAGTTGCATTATCAGGTTAAGGCAAATGCAGAGGGATATGCAATGTAGACACGCAAGGAGGCGTCCCCACACTTAAAACCTTAACGGATAGGGTTGACCGAGCAACAGGGACCTAGTACCACACAACAAACCAACCGCTAACATCCCCACACTTAAAACATGACCATCACTAACAGAAGGTGTAGGGTTAGAGAAACTTGGCCCATGTTATCGAGAATAAAGGTTGACTGTCGATGGCACATTCACTGTCATTGTCAGCTGCAGGAGATACCAAGATATCTTCACACCACACATCCTTCGTGGCAGGGACAACGCGGCAGCACCCAGGGAGGTAGCTGGATGAAGGAATCGCAGGAATTTTGTCGATGATGAGAGATATTACACTCAACTCACAATCACTCATATGGAATGAAAGAGCAATCACTCACCCCATGACTAATATCACCAGAGGAAATCAGGATGAAAACCCATAGCTTACACCCAGTTTAGGTAGCGACAAAGGAATGGTGCAGAGGGAGTATGCCAGGGTGCACAATTGATGGTGCATTGGTGCGTTCAACCCGTCTGGCATAGGTGCAAGGAGAAAGGCAAGGGAGCCTTGTAGTGCAGTGTATAGAACAAAATGATGTGTCATGTGTTGATGGCAGAAACCCAGCCTGTGGGTGCATAGGGAAACGGAAACGTACCTGACTCCAATTGTTGTAACGTCCCTCAATCTTCACCTCTCGGTAATTGATTGAAGAAACACCACTTACACTCAGCCCACCCTCTGTCTCACGCTCTGTTGAAAGATATAGAGGGCAGCCATGTCCTGAAACCAGTTGATGTAATCCTCACGATCACTTGTGCAAAGGTTGTATGCCTTGTGCACATTTGATGGTGCAATTGTGCATCCCACCCAGTGCCAGCATACAGTGCAAGAAGGAAGGCCAGAGAGCCTTATGGTGCAGTGCACAGAAACAAATCATTCTTTGTGCATTGAGAGGCCCATCCTGTGCGTGCAACACTCCGTTCACACTTCTCACCTCTCATTTGATTTAAAGGGAAAGACTGTCACTCACCCCCACCCTCTGTCTCACGCTTTGATAGATATAGAGGGCAGCCCATACTCACATCCCCATCCTGTTAGGATGAAAGCTCACATCACTCAAAGGGTTGGTGATGAAGATCATGTCAGCTATTGTTGGCATCAGGATCTTGAAGACGAGGTGTACCCAGGGAGGCAGCCTACAAATCCCGTACTTCAATGATTGGTAAGAAGAGTCGTCTATTAAGAAGGGCAGATGGATTGATATTGTAGAGATATCGCACCAAGGGAGGTGGCTTCAAATTGCTTGCTGAAGAGGTTTTGCTGGTGAGTCAGCTATCCTGAACTGCGGGGTGTTACCACCTTTTCCACAGTCAGCTTCTCGCCCAAGGGTGTTTCCACCTTTTCTTGGAACGAGGCATATTATGACATGGAATGTCTTCCTTTTCTCTCATAACAGTTTCGTTTGTTTTGTTTGTTGTTTTTTCTTTTTCTTTTTCTTTTTCTTTTTCCTTTTTCCTTTTGTTTTTTTTTAACTTTCTTTTCTTTTCTTTTCTTCTTTTTTTTTTCTTTTTTTTCTTAATAAAGAAAATGGTAGAAATACCATATATCAGGACCAACCTTGGCACCGTTGTTGGATCAGACGAGAAGAGAACAATGTCGGGTTGAGATGTTTCTGCGAGGGGGTAGCAGAACGAGACCGCCTCATGAGGAGAATCATAAGGGCTATCAGAAGCACGACAAGAAGGACAATGCAACGCCCAAAAGGGAAAGGATAGGTCAACTGTGATTGTCAAGATCCCCAGGGAGGGAAGTACTTCAGGCGATATCCATTAATCAGGAAAGGATCATCAGAGGCATCAACGGTCTGCACCTGAATAGAGCCGTTAGGATTGACGGCTAGTACCTTGTATGGACCCATCCACCGTTGTTGGAGCTTGCCAGGAAACTTGCCAAATCTCGAATCATAGGCTAGAACAAGATCACCTTCTTTGAACTCCTTGTGCTTGATGAAACTGTCATGATAGGCCTAGCATCGCGCTTGAGTGGTTTCCATGCATTGTAGGGCCATCCGCCGGATCTCATCCAAGCATTCCAAGTGCAGGAGACGGCGTTACAGTGACTCACTATCTCCCAAGTGTTCTTTAACTGTCACTCGCAAGGAGGGCAATTCCAACTCAACAGGGAAGACGGCTTCTGTACTATACACTAGCTAGAAAGGGGTCTATCCTGTAGCTGCCTTATGGGAGGTTCTGTACGCCCAGAGGGCCTCTGTAGTGGGATTGAGAGAAATCCCATACTCTCAACATCTGTCAAAACATTGATCTAGGTGTCCCCAGTGCTCTCGGATCAAACTATAGACACAAAAGTCATCAAGATACACCTCTATGAAATCAGCAGATGATTCTGGAAGGCAGCCATCATTACTCGTTGAAAGGTGGCAGGAGCATTATAGAGTCCGAATGGTATCACTCTGTAGGCATAGGTCCCCCATTCCGTGGTGAAGGTTATTTTGGATTGGCCCTCTTCTGCAATTTGGACTTGGTTATATCCACTGAATCCATCCAAGAGGGAATAAAGCTCATGGCCTGCCACTGTGTCCAACAGTTGTTCTGTAAAAGGGATAGGGAAATGATCCTTCTTCATCTTCGAATTGAGCTTTCAAAAGTCGACACATATTTGAAGTTTCCCATTCGGCCTTCACCAGAGCGGAATAATTAGGATTTATCCGTCTTTGTCTTTGTCTTACAGGTTTAGCATCGGGCTCTAGATCAATGTGATGTTGGCATACAGTGGGATCAATCCCCTTTAGGTCTTTATACGACCAAGCAAACACATCTAAGTTCTCCTTGAGTAGGTCTCACAAGACCACCGGTTCTTCTTCTGGAAGATTGAGACCCACTTTCAGGTGACGTTCAGTTCCTTCAGCATCCAGGAACGTTACTTATTTTTCACCTTCCACTTCACGGATAAATGTTCCACGGATTGCTTCTGGGTAGAGGTCTGACTCTTTTAAGAGAGTCGTATCCTCATCTGATGTCCCACTAGAACCAGTATCCTCCTTCTGAACAGATGACTCATTTGTCTGTTTAAGTTGCTGGAAGGGTATCAGAGCTTTGTTTGCTTTTGTTTGAGTGGTGCCCTCTTCAGGACTCAAGGCTTCATCTTCAGAGGATGCATCAAGGAATGTCACATAGCACGGACCTGCTAGAGGCCGTGGCTTTAAGGGCTTGGGCTTCTATTGGCAGGGGGCATCATCATCATCTTTTCTTTGGACTGAATAGTCAGGATGACAGGAGCCACTGGTGAACTTAATTTTTATGCCTTTAATCCATTACTTATACAGATTTTGCATACTTTGTTGTCCATTGATCACAACCCAAACAGAACCATGGTCATTCCATCCAGCACCCGGAGAGATTCGGCCTCTGAGGTCTCTGTAGGGGCATCAACAAGATCATCCTCTATCAAAGGGAATTCTTCATCTACACTTTCATAGCCTACTTCATTTTCTTCCTCATCAATTTCATCCTCATCCTCTGGAGGCTCTATCTCTGCTTCTGTAGAGGCTCTGTAGGAGAAGAATAGATCTTCGGCCTCTACATCTACTTCTGTTTCTATCACCAGTTTTGACTCTGCTTCTGCCTCTGCCTCTGGCTCTGTATCTGTTACTGTCTCTGTATCCGCTCTGTCTCTGCTTTATAGACGCTCTGTATCTGTTCGGTCTCTGTACTGTCTCTGTCTCTGTGACTATCATTTAACAAGGAGAACAGCACATCCATGCTTCTATTTCACTGTCAGAGGTGATTTCAGAAGTTAATTCTAGTTGAGGCAGGAGGTATTCATCCAAATGGACAAGGATTCAAGGATTTTACATCCCGTGGCAGTTGGCTTATAGTGCCCACTGTCAGAGACTATGCCTCTGTTTTCTTAGGGAATATTTGCTTAATAGCTTCTTTATCTCCTGATGTACCATCTGTTGCCTCATTAGAGGAGTCGGTTATGACTTCAATGGATGTGGATCCATTGCCTTTTTGCGATCCATACAGCTTTAATACCGCTTTATTGGGTCCTCTGCCTAGGGTTAGGCTTCCTTTGAACCAATCCGTCCTGGCTCTTGCTTCAAAAAGCCAAGGTCTTCCCAATCCTTATTGGTCTTGGTCGCTGTTGAATGAGCAATCCTCAGTCCACGTCTTCTTGTCAAGATGCTTTTGAATCTCTTTCGGTAGCTGGGAGACAGCATCAGCAACTGCCGGAATGTTAAGTTTGGTTTAAAAGTATCTAGGTCTTTGACCAAGTCATAATCTTTAATAGGATCCATAGGCTTCTCCAGCCAGCTGGGGAATGGGGCTACACCCATTTTCATCTTTCCTTTTTCTGCTAATAATTGCTGCATCGGTACTTCTTCTATTTCTGGAAGTGCTTCTGTATCATCTATCTCTTGGGCCTCTGGTCCTGTCTCTGTTGCTCTCTGTGGCACTGTAGTGCTCTGTACTGCACTGTTCTGTTCTGTACTGCTCTGTCCCTCTGTAGGTAGGTTGAACTTCACAGTCTTGGCAAAAGAGTCATTTCCATTCTAAACCACTGGTTCCTTCTTCTTGGTGCGCGTCACAGCGGCAACTTCCAACTCTACCAAATTGGAAGCAGTTTCTTGTACCTTCTGTTGGCTATCAGTGGCATTGGCCTTTACAGGGGCTGGACTGGGACAGTCCTTTGCGGTGTGGCCTTCTCCTTTGCATCGACTACATAAGGGCTTGTAATCCACTGATCTTCTAGGATTTTGACAAATTGGGAAGATATGTTCCTTTTCTCCACACCTGTAACATTCCACCTCTGATCTCTGTCCACCACCAAACTGTCGTCCTCTATAACTTTGAGAGGGAAACCTCCTTGGACCAAAATTAGGACCAAATTCCCTAGGCTTTGGTCCAATATCCTGTGTTGTCATTTTGGATTCTAGCAAGTTGAATCTTGCATTTTCATCCTTCTGTCTTCGTTCATGCATCTCTTTCAGAGAGCAAATATCCTCTGTATGGTTCTTCCGCAAACAGTAGGAATAGAAGGCTCCAAGAATGGTTGGTTTTCGGGTACATTCAGTGGCTAAATGTCCCGCTTGATGACACTTTCCACACCATGTATTAGAGTGCATCACATCTCTTCCAGCTCCCGCAGGAGTGCATATATTGGCAGTATTCACCTTCAGCGTCTGTAGCTGCTCTGTAATCACATCCAGACGCTCTTTCTCGATACTTGCAACTGAGTTGGATAAGTAGTCCTTCAGATTTTCACCTCCTGAAGTGCTTGTGATAGGGTTTTGGGAAGCTTCTGTAATTACTGCATAGATTGGTTGGGTCGATCCAGAAGGTCCTCTGTTTTGGCTCTGATTCAGAGCTCCTGTTGAGACCTGGGTTATTGATTCCAGTTGGTAAGGTTCCACTGTTGTTGAGTCGCCATTGGAGGAACTGTTTGAGGCCACTATTGTTGTGGTTGAACCATCATTTGAGGCACTGTCATCTGCGGTCACCACACTGGATTAGGTGCACTATACTGTTGCACTGTTTGCATCTGGGGATAGTGGTAGGGAACTATCCCTGGGACTGAATTTGGTGGGTATACCATTCCAAGCATAGGAGGGGGTAAGACTCCTCTTCATGGAGCTTCAACTTCGTCATATAATCTTACACCTTCCACTGCAGCTTGCAGATTGACTGGTCTTCTCAATTCCACGAACTTGCGAACTTCTGGTTGTAGGCCCCTGAGAAACATGCCTTTCTAGATACCTTCGTCCAAATGATGGTTAGTCCATCTCTTCAGGATGGATTCCATTCGCGAGACATAAGCTTCTACTCTTTCTCCAGAGGACTGACTTAGGTTCATGAACTCCTCTCGCATCCGCTCTTCAAAACCTTCACGCGTGAATTTAGTGAGGAAGGCCAACTTTAGGTCGTCCCATGTGCCAAAATTTCCTGTTGCTTATCTCTCATACCACTGAAACACCACGCCCTTGAAAGTGGCGGGGAATATTGCTAACCAATGCTCAGGGGTTCTGGCATTGTTAACCACACATGCTACCATAAACTCTGCTACATGAAGATTAGGGTCTTCATTGTACTCTCCCTTAAAAACGGGCAATGGGACTACATTTGTTGGCATGTCATCAATATTTCCAGGATGAATCTGACTAGGAAGGGGACCTTGGGCCACCATGGGGACTTCTGTAAAGAGTGCTTTTAGGGCGTCAAAGGAGGCTTTTGCTGCAAGCTCGTTCTCAGCTTTGATTTTTGCCTTCTCTCTTCTCACGTACCTCTGGACTCGTTCCAACGCTTGCCTCTTTATTGCATCATTCATCAGGGGGTTGGCTTCAACCAGTTGGTCTGGACTCAATAGGATAGTGTCAGAGGGGGCTTCAATCTTTGATAGATTCTCTGGCCAACCTCTCCTCTACTTCCTTCTTCTCAACATCTCTGAATTCGGCTTTCAAACCACTACAGAGGGGAAGATATTCTGTTCTGAAAGTATCAAAACTCATTCTTCTTAGGATTGTTGTTGCGTCATTATAATAATGCCAGCTTTTGAGGGTTTCAACAGTGTGTGTTGTGAAAAACACTCTGTCTACCAACTTCCAGTGGGTTGCTAATTGAACAAACAGAATATTGTCAGTGCACCAAGCATCCCATGTATCTTGTTGTGGAGCATCCACGAACAAATTCCAACTCTTTTCCTTCTTGTTTTCGTGAACCTCTACAGACCAAGACTCCTGAAGCTTCTTCACATTCTCCCACTTGATGATGTCTGGAAACTTCTCAATGAATGCCAAATCTTCCATGGATGGTCATTCTCTCTGTTTCCGCTCTTTAGTTTGTTCCCAAATAGTTTGCCACCAAGATGCAAGTTTCTGTTGCTTCAACAGGAAGAGGAAACAACCCACTACATAGAGCACGCATCATGATGGTGATATGTTTTCGCCATTGTGGGATGAACTTCTTGTGGAAAGTGGCTTTGATAATGAGAAATTCCAACTCTTCAATGGAAGAAGGAACTTTACAATCATCCATTGAATTCTTCTCTTCTTGGCAATGGCATTTCCTTCATTTTCAGCCTCTTCTGATGCTTGTTGATGGCAAGTTTCCTAGGCTGCGCACCAAAAACATGGAGCCCCAAGAAGAACACCAAGGAAAAAGGAATTATCTTGCAATAAAATCTATCTTGTAACATTATCAAGCTTTTATTTCATTCTTTTGATCATCAAAACAAAGAAAATAGCAATTCTTCACGCAACATCATAATATATTTCTCCCACGGATTTGATAGAATCAACCATAATCTTCAACATCTTCATAAAATCCATCAATAGAAAAAAGAACACAAGGGAATACACCATCTTTGAATGGAAATCAATCAGATATTATTCATCTTCAATGTCTTCATAGTTCTCTCTCTCAATCTCTCATATACAGTTACACTGTTTTGATAAAATTGACTATCTCTGACTCTCTCTCTCTCTCCATCAATAGTACATCATATCCTCACTACAATGCTCTCATAATAACCCTCAATAATCCTTCTTAGGTCGTGGATGCACCTCCCAAGAGGTATGTCTAATATGAAGAGTCACCAGAGCCACTTTTCACAGCTCACTACTGTCACTGTCACTTAGTCTTCTCTTCAGACTTCAGCAGCTACTTCTTCCACTTGTTTTAGCTCTGTTGAACTTAGATTCATCCTTTCCAAAGGTTAGAAAACTTTCCCAAAGTCACACATACATTCTATAGAACACTTACAGAAGGTCTATAGAACAATCACAGTACAGCGCCAGAACAGCTATAGTACAGTTACAATACAGAGACAGAGCAGAGACAGAGGCTCTATAGAAGGTCTACAGAAGGTCATCAAAACCTCATAGCTCATACTCAAACCATTCCAAACTCTCAAAAACTATTCAATAAGCTTTCAAAATATCTCAATCTTCATCAATCATCAAACCATGCTTCATACAGAAGACAATCAGAACAAAACAGAAGCTATACAGAAGGTATACAGAACCAATCAGAACCTATCAAAACATATCATAGCTCATACTCAAACCATTCCAAACTCTCAAAAACTATTCAATAAGCTTTCAAAATATCTCAATCTTCATCAATCATCAATCTATGCTTCATACAGAAGACAATCAGAACAAAACAGAAGCTATATAGAAGGTATACATAACCAATCAGAACCTATCAGAACATCACAGAACCTCATATCTCTACTGAGAATCATCATGAACTTCTAAAACATAATCAACATCATCCAAAAAACTCTCAAATACTTCCATTAACAACCATACATCACTCTAAACCCATCAAAAATCAATCATTCAGACCTCAAAAACAACAAAAATCAATCAAAATTTCAGTCTTTTTCCACTCTCAATAGCACATATTTTAGTAGGGTTACAAACTTTGAGCAGTAAGATTCCAAGGTTGATTCCAACTACTTAAGCTTGAAAAATTCATTCATCCTCAAAGTCTGGTAGGTTGGTGGAAGGTATCGTCCACATACAACATCTTTCAGCTGAGCCCAAGTGACAGCAACTTCGAAAATACCTTGATCCTTGCACCATTGCTTCCACCATAATCGAGCCTAGCCAACTATCTTAAGTTTGGCTATCATTACTTGATTGGTAGAAGCAGTTTTCGAAGCAAAGAAATAATCATCCATCGACTTAATCCATATCTCTGCCTCTACTGCATTTCTTCCCTTGCATGTCAGCATTTGTGGGTGCAAGAGGTGCCTAATAATCAAGCCATACCATTTAGGTTATTATGTTTAGGATATGTCTATGAACCATACATTAATTAATCATGCATCATTATGAAGTTTCACTCTGATACCAACTGTAAGGTGCTCGCCCCATCAGCTGTCCAGGTACGCTTTTAGCGGTCTATCGAGAAATGAATCTAAGCATTGCTGCCCGGTATTCCCATGGAATGTTCCGAGTATTGTCTCCTAGGGTTTCCCAAATCCACCTCGAAAAGGAACATTCACGGTCAAACCCACTAGGATCGACCTGAAATTTTAGCTCCTAGTGGCCAAGGTCTCCTAATAGCATTCTAGCGTCATATCCTGGACATCCTACTAAAAGGTGAGAAGGATCGAAGCTTGCACCCGAGAGCTATGGCGGGAGAGCAAGAGCAAGAAAGAGAGACAAGAAATGGGAACTCCAATAGTCACAATGTGTGACCGGGCCTTCCTTTATTCAAATTGTCACTAAAAGAATAAAGAATAAAGTGATGGTGATGGGCGCCCGCCACGTGCAGTGTGCAATGGCAGTGACTATTAGTGTAGTAATACACGGGTGGCTAGGCGAAGGCGCCTTTATCCCCAACAATCTCCCACTTAAAGGCAAATCTGCCCTAATGAGGAGTGAAAAGAAAAAGAAAAAGATAGTACAACATGTACACATGTACAACAGGATGAGGAAAGACGTCATCTCATCCCACACCCATCAACCTCCTGAGGAAGGCAAAGCGCTCTGTGGAGAGGCTTTTCGTGAGCAGATCTGCAAGATTCTGGTCAGTCAAGATCTTGACAAGATCAACAGACTTGTCCTCAACGATCCCACGTATGAAGTGATACCTCACCTCAATGTGTTTCATCTTCGCATGGAAGACCGGATTCTTGGCTAACTGAATAGCACTCATAGAATCCGAATGCAGTGTAGGGATAGCATCAATACCAAGGTCAGCAACCAAATGACCCAACCAAATGGCCTCCTTGTAAGCCTCAGTGGCTGCAATATACTCGGCCTTTGTAGTAGAAAGGGCCGTGCATTTCTGCACCCTGGACATCCAAGAAACAGCACCTCCAACATAGGTGAATAGATAGCCGGAAGTGGGCTTCCTACTATCTGCATGTCCTGCATAAGCAGAGTCAGTGTACCCCACGACTCCTGTATCCTGATTGCCATAGCATATACACATATCTACAGTGCCCTTCAGGTACCTCATGATACCCTTCACAACATCCCAATGCTTCTTGCCAAGTGTACCCATATAGCGTGCCACAATACCAACTGCAAAGGCTATATCTAGATGAGTGGCTATCATGGCATACATAAGACTACCCACTACGGATGCATAGGGAATCTTGGCCATCTCAGTACTCTGCTCATCTGTCTGTGGACAATCAGCCTATGATACCTTCACATAAGAAGGCAATGGACAGCCAATAGGCTTTACGTCCTGCATGCAAAAGCGCTCAAGGACTTTATGAATGTACTCCCTCTGTGACAAGTAGAGGAGTCCCTTATGCCTATCGGGTCTAATGCACATACTAAGTATGTGAGCGGCTTATCCTAGATCTTTCATCTCAAAGCTCTTCTTGAGCTGAGCCTTAAGAGCATCTAGCTCGTCGTGAGCTTTCCCTGCTATTAGCATATCATCCACATAGAGTACTAAAATCAATAAAGAACCATCACGGGCTTTCTTCGTGTAAAGACATGGATCCATAGCACTCATGATGTAGCCTTGTGATTGCATAAAGGCATCAAACTTATGATACCACTCCCTAGGTGCCTGCTTCAAGCCATAAAAACTTTTCTTCAATTTGCACACTAGGTGCAACCTGCCAGGTTCTGCAAAGCCCTTAGGCTGCTCCATATAAATCTCATCATACAAGTCCCCATGTAATAAAGCCGTCTTGACATCCATCTGGCATAAATCCAAGTCAAGCTGAGCAACCAAAGCCAAGACTAAGCGCAGGGTGGTCATCTTAACCACAGGAGAAAAGATCTCATCAAAGTCCACACCATGCTCCTGTTTACAACCCTTTGCTACCAGTCTAGCCTTGTATGCCGGCTTAAGGTATCCAAGGGTACTTTTCAGCTTGTACACCTGCTTGCATGGCAAAGCCTTCTTGCCCTCAGGCAAGGAAACTAAATCCCAAGTCTCATTCTTATGCAAGGAGTCTATCTCAGACTGCATAGCCCTCTCCCAGGAATGACTGTCACCCCTGCGCATAGCCTCATCATAGGTGAAAGGCTCTCTTGCATCTGTAACTAATACATAATGCATCGAGGGCTAAAATCTATCAGGTGGACATCTATCTCTAGCAGACCGTCTCACGGCAGGCTTTGCAACCTGCCCAGCTGCCTATCCAACACCCTGACAATGAGCATCTGCTGCAATTGTAGGCTGTCCAATTGGCTGTGCGTGAGCTCTCGCCTCCTCCTGAAATATGACCCTATGGATCTCAATAACTCTCTCAGGCTGCCTATGCATCTTGTCTTCATGGAAGACTACATCATGACTGTGAATGACTTTTCGTACGCCTGCAGATCCCAAAGATGGTAACCCATCTCGCCTGCATCCCTGTAACCAAGGAAAATGCATTTGACACTCTTAGGATCCAACTTACTTATCTTGTCCCTGGGCACATGGCAAAATGTCTCACATCCAAAGACACAGAGATGCGCATAAGAGGGAGGTTTTCCAGTCCATACCTCCTTTGCAACCTGGAAATCCAAACCACTAGAAGGTGATCTATTTATGACATGCACAAATGTACTAACTGCCTCAGCCCAAAAGCTCTATGGTAGGCCTGCATGGCTAAGCATACTGTGTACACACTCTTGGATGGTTCTATTCATCTGCTCAGCAAACCATTCTGGGGGGGTGTAGAGGGCAATCAACTGACGCTTAATATCCCTCTCATCACATAACTGCTCAAAATCACGTGAGACATACTCACCCCCATTATCTGTCCTTAGGCATTTGAGCCTATATCTAGGCTGGTTCTCAACCAATGTAAGCCATCTCTAAAACTTAGCCAAGACATCGGATTTCAACTTAATGGGATAAGCCCAAACTTTCCATGAAAAATCATCTATGAAAGTAACAAAATATTTTGCACCACCCATAGACTGGCAAGGCATGGGCCTACAAACATCCGAATGTACCAATGCCAAGGGCTCACTCATGCATGACCTACCAGTCTTCTTATGTGTAGACCTAGTCTGCTTGCCATAAAGACAATGCTCACATGAATCAAAACATGCCTAATCAAGGGGCAGTAAGTATTGCAAACCAGAAAGCATTTACATTCCCTTCAAAGACATATGGACCAAACGGGCATGCCAAAGAGATGCATGTGGGATAGAACCCACAGACAAAACATGATCAAGGGAAGAAGCAGATACAATCAAGGGATAGAGGCTACTAGCCTTGGCACCTCTCGCAATCACAAGTTTGCCACGAGTGATTTTCCATGCAGAGTCTTCAAAAGATACATGATAACCTGCGTCATCAAGATGTCCAACTGACAGGAGATTGTGTGTCAAAGCAGGTACATGACGTACATCCTGCATAACAAAACTGCTGCCAGAAGGAAACTACAGCCTAACATCACCAATGCCCACAATATCAAGAGAGCTGTCATCACCCAAGCGCACAGAACCCGAAATAGTACGGTATGAATGAAACCACTCTCGGCAAGGTGTCACATGAAAGGATGCACCTGAATCCAAGAGCCAACACTGTGCATACATAGAGTGCATCTCTGTCATCTGCGAAGCACTAGAAGAAGCTGCAAGGATATAATCATCATCAACACCTCATGCTACATAACATTGATCTCTTCAATTTTAACACTGGACTTTGTAGGCACTATGCTGCGATCAGAAGACTTATCCTACACTTTGTCTTTCCCATTATCTTTGCACCTTTCATTGCACAGTTCATTGCATTGTGGCCTAATATGGCCCTTTTTTCCACAATGGTGACAAGTAACATCTGTATTCCTGCCACGAGATTTGCTATGTGACTTCCCATGAGACTTGGACCAAGATTTCTGAGAATACCATCCATAGCCATTGCCATTGCCATGCTTTCCATATCCATCATTCCTACCTCTAATTGTCATAGCATGCAACACACGAGAGGCATCCAAATTCTTACAGTTAACCTCTTCCTACTGAAGAGCGCTCTCAACATCAGATAATTTCAAGGTAGCAGTAGAGGCACATAATACAGTGTGGAATACATCCCATGACTCATTAAGAGTACCAAGCAAGAAAAGAGGAGTGACATCCTCTGCAAAAGTGATGTCTTGCGAAGTCAAGTTCTTGAGTATAGCATGAAACTGGTTCAAGTACGCAGACATAGTCACATTCTCCTTCATGCTCAAATCCATAAGTTGCTTCAGCCAATACATCTGACTCGCCGAACTTTTCTTATCATAGAGATTCTTGATTTTATCCCACAACTGCCATGCACTTGTTCTTCCTCAAATACATTGTAATGAACGTGTTTTGTGAGAGATAATACAATAGTGGACTTGCATAACTCATCAAGCTCAAGCCATTCCTCATCTGGCATAGTTGCAGGCGGATGCCCACTCAACCTCAAAGGTTTAATCTGCGATTTCTGCACCAACACCTACCAAATCTAGCTCTTCCAATAAGAGTAATTCGTACCATCAAGCTTAGTGATGTTGAAAATAGCATGATACTCGTCGTAATGCAAGTTGGAAGATTGTAGACAGTTCAAAATTGCTTGCTATTTACTGTAGAAAATGACCAAAAATTTACCAAAATCGAGAGAAAATAGCAAGAAAAGTGTAACCAAAGCTGCTACCCACCAAGTACTAGTGAAAGTACATCATTTTAGAATATTTCAGCATGAAAAATCCATGTGAATTCAGAGTTATATGCTTGCTGTAATAAATGACAGCAAGGTACTGTGAGAGTCAATTTCTGACTACATCACTGTATCAAATCAATAAATGACAACCAAGATATGACCAGCCATAAACGGGCATAAATCAACACCGAACAGTCATCAAGACCCTAAGCAAACACCCAAACATGTCACCAAAGCATCTTTCAGTGAGTAGGCATACCCCCTGGACAATAGGGCAAAGTATACATAACACTAGCAAGACCTGGCACCAGTAAGTGTATGCTCACAAGAGTGCAAAGCCTAAGCTCAGGTCAAAAGCAACTCCAAGATATCAATGCATGGACCATGAATCATTTAAGTATAAGAGATCCCAAAGTCTCAAGTATCTACAAAATGCTCAAAATAGCATAAACCTCATGCTCAATGTCGGTCAAGCATACAAGATGCTCCCACTAGCACAAAAGGCGGATAAATGAGCTCAACAACTCAATCAAACCAAGTCAAAGTACCAAAGACAGGTAACCAAGACAATGCCTTAATAGCATCCCAAGAGCATGACGGCTACAAAGCAACTGTAGGTAGCATCCATGAGCAAGACATACATCCCTATAAATATCTCTGACAACCAAAATAATAGCCAATACAAAATTTCAGAATAGCAAACGAGAATCCAAGCCAAGTCTTCAGAGAGCACTAAAGCTCAACAAGTACATGGTACATTGTGCCAAGACAAATGCATCAAGCCGTAGGTGTTAGGTAAGCATGTACCCAAATAGTATATAACTGTCAAAGCATTGACCACTGTCAAGCATAGATCAATGTCAATAAGTGCAGGCTGAAATAAGTTCAAGCTTCCAAAAGTATCCGGATCCAATGACAAGCTCGAAGTCATCCCTTGAAGATCAATACATCATAGCATAGCCCAAGACATACACCCGAAACCAATAGGCATACGTCAAAGCATGAAAGATAGCTTCAGCCCAAGAGTATTCAGCATGCATATAACCTCTATAAACTGAGAAAATCAGTGCTCAATCCAAGCTCAAATCCATAGGCAAACCATAGGCATACGTTCCCGTATGTATAGGCACCAACCGGGCATAATCGAGCATCAAATGCCAAGACCTGTAATCATAAAATTGAAGTAACAGGTGGCTGCCCTGTTTTGGACAGATTTGGGATTGTTTAAAATAATCATTGGCTGAGCTATATTAGCTCCAAATGCGTCTCACATAATAGGCATTACATCCACAAGTGATCCGGTATCAATAGACATCAGTAGAAGCATCACATAAGCCATAGCATACAAATACATGCTCTCTCAGACCTAAAATCTGTTGCAAAATATTTTGTCATCAGAATTTGGCAAATCCGACATCACCATCGCGTTCGTAGCATGCCAAAACCCCAACATAGACTCTTACCTTGCCTGAATCGGGTTCCGAATGCCCGAGATATGACAAAAAAAAGTAATTTTTGAGCCAGATTTTTGAAACACGCATAAAAAAAACGTGAGCTGGCTGGGGGGATCTACTGTCCCACGTGTCAACAATGGGGTCCAAAGGGGGCACAAATGGGGGCCAAATAAGGCCTACACCAAGCCTCAGCAAGCCTTGATAGGCTGGAAGCAAGATCTAGGTGAAGGAAGCTCCAAGAGCTGTGAGCTATGGCTGCCCACAACCTGTGAAAACCCTGTTTACCTAGACTTGTGGACTGAGATAAATCTCTGAAATAATGAAGTAATACCTCAATGTCAATGCCCTCATGGTGCCTCAATAGGCTGAGAATAAGCTCACCGGGGAGTGGCGGGAGCTCAAGAGAATGAGCTATGGCTGTCGGGAAGGAGACCCAATGCAAGTGGGGAATCGATGGGAAGCTGAGAATGCCACAAGCCAAGCTCAAGAGTCGAAAGCCGTGCTCTGATGCGAGTTAAAAGGTGAGAAGGATCGAAGCTTGCACCTGAGAGCTATGGCGAGAGAGCAAAAGCAAGAAAGAGAGAGACAAGAAATGGGAACTCCAACAGTCACAATGTGTGACCGGGCCTTCCTTTATTCAAACTGTTACTAAAAGAATAAAGAATAAAGTGACAGTGATGACAGGCGTTCGCCACCTGCAGTGTGCAGTGGCAGTGACTGTCAATGTAGTAATACATGGGCAGCTAGGTGGAGGTGCCTTTACCCCCAACACTTACTTTACGCAGAGATACCTTAGCAGAAGCAGATCCATGCCACACTTGGTTCAAAGAGAATGGGAAATGAGAGGGATGCACCGCTCAACCTCTCTGCCCGTAGGGCATGGTCCCATTCTGGTCCCCTAAAACAGCATGAATCGGGTTCTAACCTAACAATACCTAAAGGTCGAATGACGGTAAAATATTGTGAGAAGCCTCCCAATTCTCTGGGACCACCCTACCGTAGGACGACCCGCTGGGGGTTCCACCCTCCCGCTTCCCTTAGTAGCTTTAGTTTTCTAATTAGGTCCTACCACATTTATGTGTGACATTTAAAGTCAACTTCATTAATTAAGCCTTTTAGGGAATAGGGTTCGTTCGCATAACTTACAGCACAAACACAAAAACAGAGTAAAGCAATCCATTGACAAACAAGTTCAAACAAGTTTCTTAACTTATCTTCAAGTTAATCTTTGTCTCCCACCCATACAGGAGAATTATGTATCACTTTTGTCCAACAAAAGTATCCCTTTTGCCTTGCAGAAGTAACTGGTCCAAATCACATGGCACCACAAATTCAATCCTTTATCTAGAATAGGATCTCCCAACATGCCCAAACGTTGGGGGCCACGGAGGTCTTCAACTCTATTCTAAACCTAGCAAGGGATGTCTAGAGCTCCACCTGACCCGCAAGCTGTCTAGGAGCAAAACATCATTCCCGTGGTTGGCATTTTCACCACTCGACCTTCGGCCCATGAATCGAGCAATGCCCTCTTTGGGTTAATCCGCGGTGCGATCATGGAGGTGATCCACCCATGCAATATATCCTTTCTTAATTAAATCCTTTAGGAATCCAACACAACAAGGCATTTAGCCCTAATATCATTTTCTAGGAAAACATTCATTTATCCCCATGGCAACTTGTCATCACAAACCCTTGAAATGCATTTATCGTAAATCAAAAGCACTTGGAATGATCATCCAAACAACAAACTAACAACCAGTTGAATGTAAAAGCATTTAGGATGTTGTTAGATCAACCAACAAAAAACCAATTGTATTCTTGCTAAACAATGCAAGAATAGTCACGATAACATTACCATCGCATATATGTTCTTCCCCTTGGGATCAAAGAGCGATTCTATATAAAATTTACTTAACACTTGTATGTATAAATTTTAATGTCATGATTATGCCATTCATAACCCTTGATCGATTCCTCCTTGTAATTGCTCTATCAACGAACAAGCCATATGCAACTAGGTGCAATTAACTTTCCTTAATACATGCACTTTGTAAGCTCGATCTTTTGAATATGTGAGATAAAATTTATCCCTTCCGATGACCTATACTCGTGCATCATAGTATGGGGCCTAACGTATCTCATACGAGAGTCAAAACAAGCATCTATCAATTTGGAAATACATTACTTACGATCAGAACCATAGTTGGATTGACAATGATGCGTTTCCCCAAAGCTGAACCATAGTTGGATTGACAATGATGCCTTTCCCCAAAGCTTCGTTCTTGGTTGCGGGATTGCTATCTGCACGTGACATTCTTCGCTTGGGGGACATTGTCCGCAAGTAGACTCAAGATATTAAGAAGGTGGAATAGATTCGAGATGGGAGAGATTAAGAGAAGATGGGTAAGTCGAGGATCGAAATAGAGGAAATTGAGCTAACTCTCTTCCTTGCAGCCTCTTGGGGTGACTCTTCTCTCTCTCTCTCTCTCTCTCTCTCTCTCTCTCTCTCTCTCTTTCAAGCTCTCTCTCACAATCTCTTGGAGGGTATCCTTCTCTCTACCTCTCTCTCGCAGTCTCTCAGGGTCTCCTTCTGCTCTCTTGTGCCTCCCCATGCCTCATATTTATAGTGAATTAGAGAAGAGGACTTGTGGGTGGCTGAGAAGTGGAGAACTTTGTGAAGGGGGATCTTGGAAAGATCAGTGGTCCGATGCTCATATTATAAATCTAATGGTTCCATTAGCTCCGAAAGGGGGGTAAAACGCCAAGATACTTGATTAGAAAGCTCTTAGTTCACTCCTTCTTCTTTTCTCTATTCGGAGTATTGTTTTCTATTTGTAGACTACGATCGCGGCGCATGCGATTTCACAAATCTCTCTCTTTATTTTTTCTTTTGATAAAATCTCCAAAACTAACTAAAACATCACTTGTCTTTTCTTTTAAATGACATCCAGTTCTAGAAATCTCCATATCTTTTTACGATCCTTGTCAATCCGAGAAAAATATCGAATTTACAACTCTCGATTTTTTACACATATTTTTTATTAAATAAAAATATTTAATTATTAATGTTAGTTAGTTTTTTACTTTAATTAGTAATCTTACTAACTTATTAATTTACTAACTGACTTTTGAACTAACCGACTAGCTTTCATTGCGTGGAAATATTACACTAAGAAAGAACATAACTCATGCACATTTTTAGGGATTAGCCAATTCAAAATTGCCCCTATCTTTTTAGGATCAACGCGAATACCATCAGAAGAAACAATGTGACCTAAGTATTCAATTTGGGTTTGGAAAAATTAACTCTTGTCAGGATTAGCATACAATTGATTCTCTTTTTCAACAATTTGAAAATGAATGATAGATGTTCACAGTGCTCATTCTCATCCTTACTAAAAAGTAAAATATCATCAAAGAAAATAATCACACAATTCTGATACTTCAAAAATATATGATTCATCATACGACTGAATGTAGCTGGTGCATTGGTCAAATTGAAAGGCATAACAAGAAATTCATAATGAGCAAATTGAGTTCTAAATGTAATCTTAAAAATGTCAGATGTATCCAAATGTACTTGATGATATCCAAATTTGAGATCTATCTTGCTAAAAACAGTGGTCCCTTGCAGTTTATCTATGAGGTCGTCTACCCTAGGGATCAAATATCTATTCTCAACAATGATTTTGTTTAAGGCACGTTAGTCAATGCACATCGTATAGGTATTATTTTTCTTCTTAACTAATAGGACAAGTGCACCAAAAGGAGAACTAGTAGGCCTTGGTAGTCCTCGGTTCAACAATTCCTCAACTTGTGTTTGGATTTCTTTTTGTTCAATCTGATTGTGTCTGTAAGGTGCTTTACATGGTGGTTGAGAACTTGGGATTAAGTCTATTTTATGGTCTTTAGGACATGTAGGCGGTAAACCAGGTGGTAAATCAACAACAAAACAATCTTTACATTGTGAAAGAAATTGTGCATGCCTAGGATACATCTGATTTTTCTTAGCTTTAATTTCATTCATCCATATTAAATATGATTTACTACCTTTTCTCAATGCACATTTAGCCTGTGTGTGACTAAGCAAGGAAAAGTTATCAAAAGTGTGCAATCCATGTAATGTGATTTGGTTTCTGTTAAAATGAATTTTCATGGAATGTGTGGAATAATCTATGTCAGGATTATATTTATGACGCCAAGGCATTGCTAAAATAATATCACTAGCTTGCAAAGGCACAACCAATAAATTTTTGCGCTCAACATAATCACCAATTTTAATCTCTAAATCATGTACTTCTTGTGTACCATTGTATCTAGTGCCTAAGAATGCAACCTTTATACGATAATGAGTTGGGATAGTAGATAAATTTAATTCTTTTACCAACTTTGTGGAAATAAAATCATGTGTTTAAATCATCATGCAAAATAATCTTTTCTTGACCATGCACAAAATATTTTATTTTTAATAATGAATGAGAATTTGGCATACTTGGTAAAGTATTTGAAGCATAGCTGTCGTCTTCAGTGAAGTCTGGCATATCTTCATGGTCCTCATCATCAGTTGCTCCCACATGATTGATTTGAATAGCTTGCTTCTTGAACTGATAGTTCGATGTTGAATGTTCAGACTGCTAACACTTGTAGCAAACCATTGGCTTTGCTTTGGAGACATTATTGGTAAGGGCTAGAAGTTTGGATATATTGGGATTTGGTTGGAGGGAAGGCTTAGGGTTTGAATTAGAAATTGATGGTAAAGCAGGAGGTCAAGTCCAAGGTTTACGAATAGAAGAAGGAGCAAAGTGATTTTGATTGAATCTTTGGAAGTTAGAATTGAATTGCTTTGTACCAAAGTTACCATTAATAAAAAATTGTTGCGGTCGCATTTCTCATCCATGAATTTTATCCTCCACATCATGCGCTAAAGGAATCGCATCCTCCAAAGTCTTTGTCTTGAACATATTCACTTCTGTATAAAAGTGACCAAGCAAACCAGACATGTACTTGCTCTTGTGGGTCGCCTCAAGAACATCTTCAAGCATTCGAAGTTGAAGTAAGGCACTCTAGAAATGCTCATTGTATTGCGGGATAGATTCACGATCTCTTTGTTGCAGGGGAACCCACTATTTGATAGCTTTCTCATGGAATTGAGGTGAAAGGAAATTCTACAAAAAATTCTTTTGAAAGGCTTCCCAAGTAGAGGGACAATCAACACTCTTGCGAACAACAGTCCAACATAATGATGCTATGTCTGCTAGATGGTTAGTGATGCATTTTAGTTTATCTTTTTCACCATATTGCTCTTCATGAAAATAGTCATCAAACTGACTAATGAAGGCAAGAACAATTTTGCCATCATGTTGCCCATTAAAAGTGCAGAATTTAAAATTTATTTTACTTATCTTGGCCTCTTTCCTAAGAGCCTGTGCATCAAGTGTCGCATCAATATTACGTCGAATAACATCTTCAGGTTGCGTTCCGACTTGATCGACAGTGGATTATTGAGCTGTAGCCAATTGTGCTTATAAGTTTTGGTGCCCTTCACTCTTCTTGAAGTTGCATCATGATTAGATCCAATTTATGTTCCATAGTCGGCTCTAGAAAATCGCATTCGCCCATAAAATCATCCATATTATGATCCGACATCCTGGATTTGATTAAAGATCCATCGCTCGTCTTCTAGTCACGTGTGAAGAAGCTCACCATGAACTTGCTTTGTTTATTAGTATGTCTTTTCTTTTTACCTTGCTTTTCTCAAATATAGCAATTGATCACGGTCTTCTTCCAAGAAAAATAGTCTTCCACATAGACTGCGCGTGATGGCCTTGTTACTATAAATTCGCTCAGCTAAGTTGCAAGTGAGAACAGGGGCTTGCTGAAACTTCAAAACTCGTTCGAGAGTACCATAGTATGAACACCCGCTAGGTAAGAGATTGATATTGAACTTTAAGCTTAGATCAAGCTTAATAACTTAAAGCTTTAAACAAAAAGCTAAAGTAATTCGTGGGATCAGCATAGGACAGTGGCATGTTTTTTATGAAATCGGCGACGAGTTCATGTCGAAATACTAATTTGAGGGATTAGAGATTAGACTCTCTCTAACCTTAAGCATTAAGCTTAACATTGCACTAATCATGAATTGCTTTCTTTGTGATAAAAACATATTGAAGAGGAGACTTCCCAAGTGGTCCTCCGCGTGTTGTGAGAGGTCCTTCGCGATCAGAGGGTATAGCAGGGGTTCTTCACCATCAAAAACACACCTATGTTGTCAGTTTGTCACGAGATAGTCTGTACAGCCCGTTCATTCTAGGAGCTTTGCCTTTGCGCGAGGTGGTAAGCAATTGGAAGCTCTTGATCTCAGCTTTGCTTTGATACCATTGTGCACAGATCGGATGTTGTATGTGTGCATAGTGAATGCTGGAAGGTCCCCAAGAACAAAGAACTCTACAACATTGTGGAATCACCCACATGCACATTCAATTAATCTGACGCCCGAAAAGGACAAGCGTCCCCGTCAACTTCTAGCACAAGGAATCCACCTTGTGTATGAGCCCCAACAAATAAATATAATCCTGGAATCCATCGTGAAATATGCCTCCTGGCATCATCTATTTCTGCTAAAGATGTATGCACATATTATTTTGCTTAGGAACATAAATCCAAGAAAAGGTCTGTGTAATGGTACACGGTTGATATGTAAGGCATTCAATAGAAAGGTGATAGATGCTGAGATAATAACAGGAACAAATGTAGGGGAACAAGTTTTCATTTCTAGGATCACTTTTATTCCTAGCACTTTGCAATTTCCATTTATTATGAGGCTGAGGCAGTTTCCTATTCAATTGGCATTTGCTATGATGATCAATAAGCCGCAGGGCCAGACTTCTCGTCTGTTGTTGGTCTTTACTTAAAGACACCAATATTTGCACATGGACAGTTGTATGTTGCATTTTCAAGGGTGAAATCCTCATGTGGTGTGAGAGTCTTGATGGATGAAAATGGGAGCATTGTGAATGTCACCACAAACATTGTATACAAGGATGTATTGCAGAACATGCAATAAGATGTATTACTTTTTTGCAAGGATGCATGCAGATATGTGTTTTTTGGAGGGTGCAGTGGTAGGCTTGCTTTTTTGCAAGGATTTATCCATTGAAGTTTGACAGCTTCGTAGTCACTGCTTGGCTCATATGTGAAGTGGCCTTTATGCCACATTTGGTTGGTATATACTTAGTAGTAACTAATTATTTTCTACACTATATTTAAGTGTTTACTCAACTTTTGCAGATGCCTACTCCAAGTTGGGGCTATTATCCAACTTCTTAGTATCAAAAGGAACTGCAATGTATCTTGCACGTAGTAATAACATATGATATCATAAGAAGAACGCCTACAAGGGGCATTGAGTATCTATATGATGATGTCAATATAGATATTTTACTTTCAGTTTTTATTGAGATGGTGCATTCTAGATATACTCAGTGTTTTCGAGTGCATATGGGTGAAGCTAAATAAAATAAGAGGCTTCCACGATCTGGTGCACAGATCGGATGTTGTATGCGTGCGTAGCGAGCGCCGAAAGGTCCCCAAGAACAAAAGAACTCTACTTTTGCACAAAAAGCAAGAGAGAAGACTTGCATGACATGAAGCAAAAGAACAATTGGGTACAATCTCCCCCCATGCCTTGTGTGAGCGCTCCACAAAGCATGTATTTGATATATTATTCATCTCCAAGCTCAAAAAAATAGCCCAATTTACAATTAGCACGCTTTAGCTTCTATGTTTGCTTTTGCCCCACTAAAGAATTAAAGCGATTGGGTGCCCAAAGAGTCGGACTATGCCCAAATACAATATCCAATAACAAATATTTAAATCGTGCGCCCATGCGTATACAACATAATAGATAAATGTCAGGTGCTTCAATAAGTAAGTGCGTCAAAATAAATATTGGTGCCACGCCTAAGATGCGCGCCCATCAAAATGATAATTTCTTCTAAATAACTTGAATACACGCTATCGCCCAGTGCTTCCCAACGCCACCGCTGCCTGCTCTACACATCAACTGAAGCATTCACAATTGTTAGAAAATAATAAAATTAAACCGATAAAAGTGAATAGCTAGTAGTCTTCAGCTACAAAATAAATAAATTGATAGAACTCAATCCTAACCTTAATTTATTACGAGTGCACACTCTAAACTCATAAACATCCATTAATTTAAATATGTATTTTGCGGAATCACCCACTTACACATTAAATTAACAAGACGCCCAAAAAGGACAGGCATCCCCATCGACTTTTCGCACAAGGAATCCACCTTGTGTATGAGCCTCAGCAACAAATATAATTTTACGGAATCCATCGCAAAACCTCATGGAATCCACCGTGGAATATGCCTCCTGGCATTATACCCCCGGGGTGGGATAGCAATTGTCCTCAATTGCTATTAGCTCAATGTGGAGCCTACGGTGAGGGGTAAGCACTTAGGTCACAAGCGTGCATCCATTGGGCCTCTTCAACATGATGATTTTTAAACTTAACCAAATATCTAGAATATCAACGGCCAGTTCTAGTGGTCATAAGTTCAGTATCTAGAATAGTTTCAAGTTCAAGGATTTCAGTTTCTTCTTCTAGCAAATGAGGGTTTTCATAGACATGATATACATGTAATTGGCCTCTAAAAGGTCGTAATAAACTAATATGAAAAGTGTTGTAGATTTTTCAGTGTTGTGGTAAATCTAGTTTAAATGCATTGTCATTGATTTTGTGAATGATCTTGAAAGATCCATAAAATCTAGGGGCTAACTTTACAACAGGGTGTTTGTCAACACTTTGTAATCTTCGCTTTTCAATAAGTAACCAAACATAATCATCAAATTTGAAACTCATAGCTTTTCTTTTCTTGTTGGCTTGTTTTGTGTATGATTGTTGGGCTTTCGCAATCATATCTTTAACTTCATCAAAAATAGTAGCATGCATGTTAGCAATATCATCAATAGCTTGAACTTTGTTTGACAATGATGTAACAGGTGTAGGCAATATATATCCATAAATAATTTCAAATGGTGCTTTCTGTGTAGCTGTATGTGGTGTGTTATTGTATGCAAACTGAAGTAAATGCCATGTTTGTGGTTTTGAAATTGTGTATGTACGCAAAAGATCTAAAATGGTACTGTTGGTAGCTTCTATTTGCCCATTTGTTTCAGGATGAAATGCAGATGAAAAATCAATCTTGGTTCCTAAATTAGCAAACAAAGTAATCCAAAAAGAGAGAGAGAGAGAGAGAGAGAGAGAGAGATGGGTATCAAATATATGAGAGAAGAGTCAAAGAGAGAGGAGGGGGTGAATAGGGGTAGAGAGAGAGGGGGAGAGAGGCAAAAAATGGTAAGAGAGATTCAAGATAGAGAGAAGATAGTGAGCAAGCATGTGATTTCTTATACTCAAAGATACAAAATATGCATTTCGTATGTGTTTTGTTTGTGGTCAGGTGCAATGTTATTTCTAATTGTAACATGCAAAGTAAGTATAGGTAAATAAAGTTTACATGTCCGGTGAATAATAAAAGGTATTGTATACATACATGAGTCTCTATACACCTAAATGCAAAAGAAGAATATGTATTCATGTTATGGTTGTGCAATTGTGTAGATGTTACAACTAAATACATGTTATGGTTGTGCAATGGAAGCGAACTATATGGTGTTTTTACACTCATGGATGGTAAAGTTACTGTGTGATAGGAAAGCAAATTGCATGGCAACTTCACTTCCCTGTTGCCCTGCTTTGCAGCAGCAAAGTTGCCACGAAGCGGGATAGCGTTCCTTACACGCGTACCTATTATATAAGTTGCGTTGGCACTTTGAGACTTAGCCTATCATTACACATGGCCCCTTTGTTACCCATGTTCCAACATGTCCTACACACAATGAATGTTAGCCAATGTGCCTCTTCATTGTTGGTAGAAAGTAAAGATCATTTTCACATGGGAAACTATTAACCATCTTTAAGGAGTTCTTAGCTACATCAACATCAAATGCAACACTTCAGTGTCTAGATTAAGAAGGCATAAAATAAGCTCTTTTGTCATAATGCATAACTCATTCTTACACATCACATATTAGGGTAAAGGGGCCAATAGAAGAGACATACAAATCGCCCATTCCATGTATGTTATATAATATCCTTTTAAGAACCAAACTACTAGCGTTCCGCGCACACTTCCCTTAACAATCCATTTCTCATCTTTCTCTCTTCTCTTTTTCCTCTTTGTTTCTAATTATTCTCTTCACCCTCTCTCTTTTTCTCTCTCCAATCCACTGTCTAATTCTTTTTCTCTCTCTCTCTTTGTGCCTCCTCTTTAAGTTTATTTTTTCTCTTCTCTTGGTTCTCTCTCTCTTTTCTCTCCCCACTTTTCTTCTCTCTCTCTCCACCCTTTTATTCTCCTCCCTCTCTCCTCTCTTTTCCTTCTCTCTTCCTCTCCTCTTTTGTCCTTTTTTTTCTTCTTCTCTCTCTCTCTCTCTCTCTCTCTCTCTCTCTCTTTTAAATTTTATATTTTCTCTCTATTATTCTCTCTTTATATTCTCTCTTTTTTTTCTTCTTCTTCTTCTCTCTCTCTCTTTAAATTTATATTTTCTCTCTCTACAATTATCACTCCATGTTCTCTCTCTCTCTCTCTCTCTCTCTCTCTCTCTTCTTATTCTTCTTTCACTTCCTTTTCCCCTTAGTTTCTCTTAAAGTATAAAAATTTTATCTTTTCCTTATATATAATTCTCTCTCTTTATGTTCATATTCTATCTCTTCTTCTCCTCTCTCTCTCTCTCCGGCCCCTTTTCTTCTCCTCTCTTTTCTCCTATTTTCTCTTTTTTTTTCTTCTCTCCCTCTCTCTTTTAAATTTTATATTCTCTTCTTCTTCTTCTCTCTCGCTCCTCCTCTCAAAAAATATTTAAATTTAAAAAATATTTTTCTCTTTCCTCTTTTTCCCTATCTCTCTTTCTCTTTTCCTCTTTATTATTATTATTATTATTATTCTCTCTCTCTCTCTCTCTCTCTCTTTTCCTTCTCTCCCTCTCTTTTTTTCCCTTATTTTCTTCTTCTCTCTCTCTTCATTCTCTCTTTAAAATTTTTTCCTATTTCTTTTAAATTCTATATTTCATCTCACTATAATTTTCTCTCATTACGTTTAAATTCTCTCTTCTTCTTCTTCTTTTCTCTCTCCTCATTTTTCTTCTATTTGTCTCTCTCTCCCCTTTTCTTCTCTCCCCTCTCTCCTCTCTTTTCCTCTCTCTTAAAATGTATATTTTCTCTCTCTATAATTCTCTTTCTCTCTGTTCCCTCTCTCTCTCTCTCCCCCCCTCATTTTTCTTTTTCTCTCTCTTTCTCTTTCAAGTTTTTTTATCTCGATCTCTTTTCTCTCTATATATTTTTTCTTCTCTCTTTATGTTTCTCTTTCCCTCTCTTTTCCTTTCTCTCCCTCTTATTTTCTCTCTCTTTCAAATTATATATTTCCTTTCTATCTCTCTCTATATGTCAAAAACTATATCAAAAAAGTTTTAATATTAAAAAAACTATTATCTTTTCTATTTTCCCCCTCTCTTCGTCCTTTTCTCTTTCTTTCTCTTTTCTTTATTATTCTCCTCCTTTTTCTTCGTCTTCTATCTCCCTCTCAAAGTGTGTGAAAATTTATCCAAAAAATTTTAAATTGTTTTTTAAAAATATTTAATAAAAATTTTTAAATTAAAAAAATTAATCTAACAGAGAGAGAGGAGAGAGAAACTTTTGATTTGAAAAGAAGTTTGATTGATTGAGAGAGAGAGAAACTAGGCCCTATACATGAGAGAGAGGGGGAGGAAGGGAAGAAAAAGGTTTAATTTAAAAAAGACTATTCTCTTTCCTCTTTCCCCATCTCTCCATCTTTTTCTCTTTCTTCTTCTTCTTCTTCTTCTTCTTCTTCTTCTCTCTCTCTCTCTCTCTCAAAGTGTGTGAAAAACTATGTCCGAAAAACTTTAAGTTATTTTTTAAATATTTAATGAAAAAAGTTTAAATTAAAAATTTTAATCTAACTATGAGTGAGTGAGAGAGAGAGAGAGAGAGAGAGACATTGTTGATTTAAAAAGAAGTTTGACTTAATTAAAGGGGAGAGAGAGAGAACTTAGGCCCTACACATAAGAGAGAGAGGGGGGAGGAACTTAAATAAAAAGGGAAGGGGAAAAAGAAAGAGAGAGATTATACAAGAGAGAGGGGAGGGGGTTTTAATTTGAGAGAGAGAGAGAGGGGTAGGAGAGGTGCTTTTAATTAAAAAGGGAAGGGAGAAGAGAAAAGGAGAGATTACACGTGAGAGAGAGGGGAAGGGAGGGGGTTTTAATTGAAAAAGGGAGGTTTGGAAAAGGGGTAAGGTTTGGTAAGTCCTTTGGAGGTTTGGAAAAGGGGTAAGGTTTGGTAAGTCCTTTTGGGGATTTTCGAACCTATAACTAAAATAATAAGATATACATCATATTTTGCTACAATGAAAAGTTTGGGACATTTTAACATTTTTATCAAGTAGACCTAATTTTAAATGAAGGACTCATAAAGAATAATACTAGGGCGGCATAGAGTGACACACAAGGATGCATTGTTTTGAGGTTTCACAAAATTCAATTTATAAACATGCCTCAATTATTTGACCCATATTTAACATATATTCATTATATGTGAATTTGTGTCACAACATCAAACAATCATCACTCAACTTTGGTGGTGTCTTTTGCTTTTGGAGGGACTCTAGTTATTGGTTTATTCACCCTAGTTTTGTTTGCTTATAATCTCCCTTGCATTCCTCCTTACATTCACTCTACCTTCCATCCCAAGTTATTGCATTTTTTGGATTCTTATGTGTAGAGATATGAGCTTCCATCTTCCTTTAGGAGACAAATCTTACACCAAAGCTAGGCGATTTGTATATGTAAAACCCCCCTTACCACATGCCTTCTTTTCATTGGCTCCCTTTTACATCTTATATAACATATTTTATTATCATCCCCATGAATATGGAAAGAATATGGCATGTTAATCATGTTTCTAGTTTTTAATCACATAGTGAGGTCACCTCCATTTAAGAAACGTTGTTCCTTGATAGGCTAAACACGTCTCTACTTTTTAATCACATGGTGAGGTCACCTCCCTTCAAGAATATATTGTTTTATCTCCAAGCCTGGGGGGTGTAGAACATGGAAGTTTTCATGCTCATGCTTTTTTCAACCAAAATATTCAAGAGATCTCATTAAAACCTTCAAAAGATTAACTCATTCCATAAGATTTGCTATTTATGACAAGTGTAACCATAGAGCAGACAAATCTTACAATAGTTTAAAGGCTTTGGTAGTTTTCAAATACAATAACACAAGGGTTTAAAGTTTTAAGAGCATGCATGATGTACAAAACAAGGTGCATCCACGTTTCCCTACAAAGTTCTAGAGTAGGTTCATTTGATCACTTCTTCTTAATTTTTCACAAAGTTCTAAAGTAGGTTCATTTTATCACCTCCTCACTTTTCACTTAGGAATTATACACTCCAATTCTCATTAACTACAAACCCCCAAGAATGTGTAGTTGAGATTTGTGTTTTAGATTGCATATATTTTGCATATAAACAAGTTTGTTTTGCTTACCATGTCTACACAAAGACAATATTATTTGTATAATTCACTCTCAACATTGGATGGTCTTTAAATTGTAAGACCCTGAATTTAAAAAACATGGCAAATGCTCGCTTTCTGTCTTCTTAGGGTAGAATGGTGCAACATAAAGTGCCTCGCTCTTCTAAAGCCTTCATCTAAACGTGAACATGTCTCCTAGATATTATTGTCTACCTTAGAACATCAAAAACCAAATTGAAGTGGTGAGTGCACTATATGCACCTATGAAGGTCCGTGCCACCTTAGCATAAAGATCCTTTTAGATAAATTTCTCAAGTTCACTAGCCTTTTTGAAGCTATAATTTTTAGACTAATTTGTGTGCATTGAGGAAAAGTTTAGCTAATTGATTAGTTGGTTGGCATGCATTCATGTGGTGTGTTCCTATAAGTTAAAGCTATTTCTATTCCAGTTTTATGGAATAATTGAAAAAAAAGTAGCCAACGGGGATATTGCAAATGCAAAAAAAAAAGAGAAAAAGGTCCAACGAAGTCATTAGGCACATCGCCCATAACCATATTTTCTTTTTAAAACAAAATGGCATTTGACATTACACCTCGTCAAATTTGTAATATTAAGTGAATATTTTGGTCAAAATTGGCTTCAAATAAAGGTTACAGGAATTGACTTTAAAGAAGGATACGAGAACACATTGTGTCTTTGTGTAAGTTCGGGCTAATGTCCACTTGAACATTTGATTGGTCCTCCTCACTGGTAGTGTCATCGAGGAGGAGGGTCCCAGTAGTGCAATTAAGTTTCATTGTTTAATCGGCTTGCAAGCAATCCTATTTATGCATATGAAAAGAATGCTAGAATACCTCTTGCAGGCTCTCTTGGCAAATCTTTGGAGAGGAGGCACATCCATTGTAGGAGTTTGGTTCCATGTGTGTCTTATTTTGGAACAAAAAGTGAGTTGAGTGTGCAATGTACAAGGGTTGGTAGGAGAACTATTTACATGAGAAGGGCTTCTAAGAGTCTAGACACATGTAAGTCACTTGGTGTATGTAAGTTCGAAGGAGGCTTCAGTAACATGTACATGGATGGGTCCGACGTTCACAAAAAAACCAAGGTTTAATGTGAAATGAATTGCAAAATTTTGAAGACTACCTTCAAAATTTCAAGTAAAAGGTTTGAAACTTTCAACTTAAAAAATTGTTTAGTTATAAAAATGGCAAATACATATACTTTGACTCAAAAATCCCTCCAAAATTTGGAGTTAAAGGTTTTCTATTTGTTACCAAAAATGTTTTTCATGAACACAGGGTGGGTCTTGTTTCCAGTCTCAATGGACTTATCGGTGCAGCTATCGGGATTCCTAGAAGTGAAGGGAGTACCTAAAAAATGAGTGTATGTCTGTAACTTTGTTAAGTTTGACGTGGCGATCTTCCATTCACATGTCAACATGGCATCGACCTTACTCTCTCCCTTCTCACTCCAAATGTAGGGATGTTGCTCTCCTCCTATTCAATGCGGGTTCGACTTGGGAATGTAGCTCAGTTGGTGACAAAAATGGAATGGAATGCGCAAGTCAATGGGTCTATGGGTGACCCCTCTCTAAGGCCATAGTCACAGCATGACTTGGTAGTGAAGTGCAAGACTTCAAAAGTCTCTCATGGGGTGGCACTGCGGAGGGAGGGAACATCCCGGATCTTGTGTGGTGGCAACAACAGCCTGTATAAAAAAGCACACCGATTCAGAGGGAGACCAATGGCCGACTGTGCCCTTGTCACATTTGGGCTGTTTTGATTGCGTGAATGTAGGCGCCAATGAAATAGACTCGGTGAATTTTAGCAGGGAATTCTGGTAGAGCATAAATTTGATCTTATTAGTAGGCCAGAGGCAGTCTCCTTCCTCCCCCCCCCTCTCTCTTCTTGCCTGGATCTCGCCCAATCTTGGTAAAAATCACACCTTCTTGGGCCTCTCTCTCTCTCTCTCCGGGTGTCTGTGTACTCCCCTTCCATGAAACATCCAAGACACCGATTCCCTCCCGTCTCCTCATAGCCCAGCAATTCCTCTGTTTCCCCATTGTCTAATCACCCTTTCTCTACCTCTCGTATCAGACCCAGTTTCTCGTTTCATCGAACTCCCTTCGCTCCTATCCTGGGTCTATCTCCCTTGTTCCCCTCTCTGTGTCCTCTGTTTCCCTCTCCGTGTGTCCCTCTGTCTGCTGATTTGTGGTCTGCTGATCAGCATGACTTCCACCACATACACCCCGAAGAACATCCTCATCACAGGTGCCGCTGGCTTCATTGCCTCCCATGTCGCGAACCGCCTCGTGCGCAACTACCCGCACTACAAGATTGTCGTCCTTGACAAGCTCGACTACTGCTCCAACTTGAAGAACCTCAACCCTTCCAAGGGCTCCAGCAATGTCAAGTTCGTCCGCGGTGACATAGCCAGTGCAGATCTGGTCAACTACCTCCTCATCACCGAAGGCATCGACACCATCATGCACTTTGCGGCTCAGACACACGTCGACAACTCCTTTGGCAACAGCTTCGAGTTCACCAAGAACAATGTCTATGGCACCCATGTCCTCCTTGAGGCCTGCAAGGTCAGCGGCCACATCCGGCGCTTCATTCATGTCAGCACAGATGAAGTCTATGGAGAAACAGAAGCAGACGCCATTGTGGGTAACCACGAAGCATCTCAACTGCTTCCCACTAACCCCTATTCAGCCACTAAAGCTGGGGCAGAGATGCTTGTTATGGCTTACGGGAGATCTTATGGCTTGCCATTCATAACCACAAGAGGAAACAATGTCTATGGCCCCAATCAGTTTCCCGAGAAACTCATCCCCAAGTTTATATTGCTGGCACTGCAGGGCAAACCCCTTCCTATCCATGGTGATGGGTCTAATGTCCGAAGCTATCTCTACTGTGAGGATGTTGCTGAAGCATTCGAGGTTGTCTTGCACAAGGGTGAAGTTGGCCATGTTTATAACATTGGCACCATGAAAGAACGCCGGGTTCTAGATGTAGCCAAGGACATCTGCAAGCTTTTCAAGCTTGATGCAGAGAAAGTGATCCAGTTTGTGGACAATAGACCTTTTAATGATCAGCGGTACTTTTTGGATGACAAGAAGCTCAAGGATCTAGGATGGAGTGAGCGGACAACATGGGAAGAAGGCCTCCGCAAGACCATGGAGTGGTACTTACGTAACCCTGACTGGTGGGGTGATGTCTCCGGTGCATTAGTTCCGCATCCTCGCATGCTTGCCATAGGCGGTGTGGAGAAGGCGCCTGAGCACACCGATGTGAAGGGCCTGGCAAATGGTGATGTTGAGAAGGTTTCCCCTGTTCATTCCAATGGAGATGTGGCTGCTGTAGAGCCTTCCTACAGGTTTCTTATTTATGGTCGCACAGGATGGATAGGAGGCCTGCTTGGGAAGATCTGTGAGGAACAAGGCATAGACTACCAGTATGGATCAGGCAGGCTAGAGAACAGATCCCAGTTAGAAGCAGACATTGAATGTGCAAAGCCTACACATGTGTTCAATGCCGCAGGGGTCACGGGTCGCCCCAATGTCGATTGGTGTGAAATCCATAAAACAGAAACCATCCGAGCTAATGTAGTGGGAACTCTCACCTTGGCAGATGTGTGCTTGCAGCACAATCTCTTGCTTGTTAACTTTGCAACAGGCTGCATATTTGAGTATGAAAAGGATCATCTGCTGGGCAGTGGAATTGGCTTTCTCGAAGAGGACACCCCCAATTTCACCGGTTCATTCTATTCGAAAACCAAGGCAATGGTAAGATCATTGTGAACTCGATTCTTATTTATGAAGGTAATTTGAATGATTTGTTGAAGTGCTTCTTCGTGCCAAAGAGCAAGTTTTCTCTTGTGTGTTGACTTGCTGCATGAGCCTACCATCTGGCTGTCTGCTTTGTTGCATTCATGCAGTGTGTTGAGGTGTGTTTTTTTTCTCAAATGAATTGGTGCCTGTGACATTCTGAGCTAGAAGGGTCTTCCTTGATATTCTCTCGTTTGTTTTGCTGTGCTATTATTTGGTACATAAGCTGAAATGTAGCTGTTTGCATCAGGTGGAAGAGTTATTGAAGAATTATGACAACGTTTGCACGTTGCGTGTTCGGATGCCAATCTCTTCAGATCTAGCAAACCCAAGGAACTTTATAACAAAAATCACGAGATATCAGAAAGTTGTGAACATTCCAAATAGTATGACTGTGCTGGATGAGATGCTCCCAGTTGCCATTGAAATGGCAAAGAGGAATTTGAAAGGAATCTGGAACTTCACCAATCCAGGTGTAGTCAGTCACAATGAGATTTTGGAGATGTACAGGGACTATGTTGATCCAACTTTCAAGTGGACCAACTTCACTTTGGAAGAGCAAGCAAAGGTCATTGTTGCTCCCCGCAGCAACAATGAGCTCGATGCATCCAAACTGAAGAAAGAGTTTCCTGAGTTGCTACCAATCAAGGAGTCTTTGATAAAGCATGTCTTTGATGTAAACAAAAAGAAGTAGAGACTGGATGAGAGACTCTACTGACGGTAGGTCCTTGAATTGGTAGCAGTTCGAGGATTAGCAATTTGGAAGTGGGATCTTGAATCCTGTCAGATCCCCATTGTCTCATTTGCTTTAGGCCCATTGCGTAGGCATAGTGGCAGCATTATGATTAGCAAGTCACCCAAAATTATAACTTTTAAGCTATACAACAATCATTGAAGTCCATTCTCATTTTCTTGTAACTTGCATTTCTATATTCGGTAATTCGTTCATTTTGCCCTATGGTAAGATCGTCTTTCTCTACAATGTAGGCTGCCTATCATCATTTTGAACTGGGATGCTCCTGTATGTCTGCTATCCTGCCTTTTTTCAAGGTCAGGATTGAGAGCATGTACAACTAAACAGAGTTATAAGGCATGGATTCAATCAGGATGGGGTGGTGTGACGAGGTGGGCTGAAGGGGCCAACTATAAACACCTAATTAAAAAATATATATTTTTCTTTTGGGAGGGGCAGGGAGGATTTTCACATTTTGTAGTTCTTTTGAGATTTGAATATATGAGCATGTGGGGGAAATTGAATGAGTCCAATATTGAGATATTGATTTTTACAGTTTTTAATGCAATTTTGAAAATACAATTTGGGGAGGTAGTTAGTGGTGGTATACTTGAGAACCAGCAATGTGACAATTTTTAGCAAATCAATGAGTGATACCTAAGCAAGATTCTTAGCATATTCCTTTTTTTTTTTTGCCACAATACTAGCCCCAAGATATTTTCTTTTTGACACCAATTTCACAATTGGCCCCTTTACTGCAGTAAATGCTATAGAGTGGAGGCCCCTTTCATGAGCATCAGGCAAGTCCTGCAGCAAGGTGCTTTTTGGTAATAGGTACAGAATAGCTTACTAATTGAAATCGTCTGATGTGCTGCATGGGCAAAGTATACCATGAGTCACATGGTGGTGTAGAAGCCGTGAGGTAGAATTGTTGTCACTTGCACAGCTCATGGTGTTTAGTGGCTAGCATCCTTCCTCTTTTTGCCAACTTTTCTGGTGATTTTAGAGATGTGGTTAGTTGTACATCCCATGTTATATAGTAGCTAGCATCTTTCTTGATATAGTGTAAAGGGAATAGATTGGCTCTGTGACTGCGATTTGTTTCTTGCTATCATACCAAAGGGTGCATCTACGTGTTACTTTGTCTTGTGGGGTTAACATTCCAAACATTTTATGATGGTTTTTGAAAGACATACTCATCCCACCAATAGACAATACCTCTATTGGTGGGACGAACATTTGTGCTGCTTCGAGATACACCGGTAATATGTACAATATGGAGATTGTCCAACTACTGTGTGCAGTAAAGCTCCACCTTGGTAATGTTCCTCCCTAAGCTGGCATTTGAAAGGGTGGTTCACTTCATAGAGAATACTGCAGTTTGCCTTGAGTGTCCATGGCTATAGAAGGATCATGATCAACTCAACATGGCTTCATCCTTGCTAATATGATCTTAGCTACAACATAAGAGTGAATCAAAGAGTAGCAAAGCTCCTTCTGAAGTAAGCTGCTACACATACACAAAGGAGGGAATGGATTGGATGCATTCTGGTGTTGACATATCAATGCTATATATACTTGCAGAACCTGATGTGTTAGTTCTTGTGTAGAGTGCACAATAGACTGTCTGGGCCCAGGCCTATACATGACTCAGTATTTTTAAAGCCCAATTAGGTAATTCCATTCATTCTGAGCATTCCAAAATCCATTTGCACAATCTGCCCTTCTATCTGCTATATATGATATATTGCATGTAGATTTGGTGGAGTACCGAAGCATACAGATCCTGTTGAGCCTAGATGGTAGACTCACATTTCCTTGGCAGAGCTAAATACATTCCCTTCTCTCTTGGTTTGTCCTTAGGTGGTCTCCTGGAGCAGACTGAGAAAAGGCATTTGCATAATACATTTTCCATAGGTGCTGATGATCTCCTGGAGCAGGCTGAGGAAAGGCATTTGCATAACACATTGCTTCTTGCAGCTGACTGATATCTCAATCATTTTAGCTACACTTGATGAGTTGCATGATGCTAGAGCAATAGCCTTGCAGGCAATTGAACCTCATCCAGTGAACATATGACATGAAGCCATCCAAATTTGAGCATGATCTAATCCATTCATGTTGCAGTAAACATTATACCAATGATCCCATTTGCTTCAATAAAGTCATTGTCCATCCCCCCACCATCTTGCGACATTATAATCATAGGTCAATTCGACTCCATGTAATACCATGCTATGCACATGAAAAACTCTAGGGTCATTGTCACAATTTCTAACTTAGAAGGGGCAAAGTTTGGGAGGTGGAGCATTTGGTATGCAGACTGGCACGGAGGGTGTGTCATCAGCCTTGTAGATTGTTTTGATGGCTTTCTCATATGCTTCGTGATTAGAGAATGGCAGGTCGATTGTAGCAAGGACATGCATCCAATCCCGCTCGTCCTCTGGGCATGGGATATACTTGGTCAAGGGCCCGTAGGACTTCTTGGCCTGAGCATTATCCTTGAGCATAGCAGAGATGGCATCTAAGTCGACGGACGAGGTCTTCCAGGTGTCCATCTCTACTCTCACGGCGTCCATCCTATTGCCAAGAAATATTAAGCCGTTACCCCAATCTTCAATGACCCTAGCATTGCGCATCCAGGGGCGGCCTAATAGGATGTCGTAGTCCACTCCCTTCATGACTATAAAGTCAACGGAGAACTGGACACCTGCGATCTTCACTGGCCAATTCTTAAGCACCCCGAATGGCTTAACTCTCATACCGTTCGCTAGTGTGACATTAAACCTAGCAGTCTCAAGAGGTGGGTTTCCCCAAGTCTGAAGCACTGTGTGGCTAAGCACACTAACCCCGGCCCCCGTGTCTATGATTCTCTTCCTCATTGTATTGCCTAGGGCTAAGATTGGTAAGATTTGCATGCATCTCGGAGCCTTCCCAAAAGGCATTGACGTGTAAGAACTTAGGCGCAGTATGCAGCGTCAAACTCGGTATTTGCGTTTCTACCTCATGGTCATGAGGGTCTATCGTGACCTGCTCTTGTGTCCCTTCAACCCACTGCTTAAGGTCCTGCCATAGGGTGGGGTGCTGCCTAAGCAGATCTCCCAGGCTGAGTGCTACAAGGGTAGTCACTAGTGTGGTTAGGAGATCGTTGGGTGTTCGTCTCTCTTCTAACCTGGATTGTCCTGGCGAGTGGCCATGACTGAACCGCGGCCCTATAGCAACGCCAAGGCTTGGCCTTAGCGGTACCGCTTGTGGTGCAGTTGCTTCTCTTGACTTTGGTTGTGGGAGTGAGGTCGGCATACTTATGCTGGAGAGGTCATTGATCCCATCCTCTATGATGGGCTCAGCATTCTTTAGGTGTTTTTGGGCTTCCTTCACCCATTCTCTCACATTCTCTATGGCCTCTAATTGTCGCTTCGGTTGCGGGTATTCCCCTACCTTAGTGCTTTCCTTTTCGGCCGTCTTAGGGGCTGATGTCTCTGCTTCTACGTCGGAGACCTTCTTTCCAGTGGGCAGAGTTGTAACAGTCTCCGTCTTTAGTGCGATTTTAGCTTCCAACTTCCTCTTCCGCCGTCTACGGCTCTTCTTCCCTATCGAGGCTGCATCCAGATTGCTAGGTCTTGGTAGAGAGATGCCTGCCTGCTTCGTTTGGGCACGGGTCATGACCCGCAAGGGGATAGGCGTGGCCTCCCCGTCGTGGTTCTCTACACTGAACAGCCCCAATGGGACCGATGGTTCATTAGCTGAGCTAGATGACGGTTTTCGCCTTGGGCAGTCGACGAAAAGATGGGTGATTCCGCACTCAGCACACCTTTGGTCAGCCTTATCTCTGTTTTGCTGCTCCCTCTCAGGGCAGCGCGATGAGACATGACCTGGGTGGCCACATGTCCAACAGGTGATTGGATCCTGCGCCCGCCCTCCTAGGCCCTTACCTTGTCCTCTTCCTAATGCCATCACTGGGACTAGGCGAAAGTCCATGGGGACAACATTGCCCTCGTCGTCATGTGAAACATAAGGGCATATGTAAGCTTCCTCGTTTGGTTCTTCCACATAGTGGACAGGAGTGTCACTCGGTGGGTGGGTCACGTAAGGACCAGGAGGCCTAGGAATGCTTGTAGGATTTATTTCCATCCTAGGAACGACTGGCTTTATGTCGTTAGGTGTAGGGAGGGCCAATGGGGCTCCCCTTCTAAAAAATGGCTGCGGCCTGTTCACTAGGTAAGGCTGGCCGTATGGTTGTGAGTATGGAAGTCTCCTTGGTAGTCTACAATGCGCGACGTCATGACCGAACCTACCGCAATTAGCGCAAGGTCATGACCTAGGGTCTTGACACTCGGCTGGAAAGTGGTTCCCACCCACCTTAGTCTACTCCAAACATGAAGAAGATCATGAACCCCAGCTTTGCATTGTCCTTGAAACAATGAGAGCACACAAGCTATATGCCAAGATGAAGAAGTGTGCATTCTTTAAACAACAGATTGAATATCTGGGATTCATTGTATCAGGGGAAGGAATCTCAGTGGATACGGACAAAGTCAGAGATGTTCTGGAATGGCCAATACCAACAACTGTCAAAGAAATACGCAGTTTTCTTGGATTGACAGGATGGTACAGAGTCTTTATAAAAAATTATGCTTTGATTGCAGCACCTCTGACGGATCTACTGAAGAAGAAACATCAATTGTATGGTCACCTGTTGAACAATCAAGCTTTGATAGACTAAAGCAAAGCTTGGTATCAGCACCTATCTTGAAACTTCCGGATCTTGGTAAGGAGTTCGAAGTAGTAACTGATTCTAGCACGCTTTCCTTAGGATGTGTGCTTATGCAAGAAGGTCATCCTGTAGCATACTATTTAAGAAAATTGAAGAGGCATGAGAAGAATTATGCTATCCATGATCTGGAGTTGTTAGCTGTCATCCATGCTCTCAAGCTTTGGAGACACTACCTGCTGGGTAACAAGTTTACCTGCTGGAGACACTATATGCTGGGTAACAGGGGAAAAAAAAATTATCCATACAAAATAGTTTCTGCACTGTGTACAATGCTCGTGTAAACAAAAACAAAGTATATTGAAATCATAACACTGATACATTAAATAAATATATGATCGCATAATGAAAGCGACCGGTACAATCATGACAAGATATCACTACTACATAGAAATTATCTACACAGATCAGGCGACCAAAAAAGAAAGGTGTGTGAGCTCTAGGGATCCAAGGGCGAGCTACATATCCTTGCCATCCGAAAGCTCGTCGTCCTGCCGCAAAGGAGCATCGAAAGGACTCTGCAAAAAAAGAAACAATAACACATTAGTCCACCATACAATAATGCATTCTAATTAAACATGGTAACTACGAACAAGAGAGATGAGTGACTTACAGGGTCGCCGCATCTATACAATCGGTCAATCAATGTAGTGAGACCGTGCCTCTCTGTATATTGAGTCTCAAGGTTGATCGAATCGCGATTTGTAATGGAGTGCTGCAAAGAAAATAAAATACTAACAGCTAGAAACATGATTGTCAGTACAAAGGATATTGCAAAAAAATAAACAAGTAAAACAAAAGAAAAACTTACAAAGTCCTCCAAATATGTCCTGTGGCCACCACTCCCAAGATGATGGACCACTCTGGCCTCTAGTCGTGCACTCGCTGCCTCGCGCTACTGACTCCAATGTCCTAGAGAATCTGTAGCCTCCTCCCTCAATCGACACCAGTCGTCCGCATCTAGCCACTCGGGCTTTGTATCCCCACTCTTGAGTGCCTTGCGTGCGTCTGATCGTCTGTGTGACATATATGCACGTATACAGTCCATCATCCAGCCCGTAGAAAATCTATCTACTGAGGCTAGAACCGGAAACTCCTCATGCAAGGATGCTACTATGTAGTCCTTGCTCCCCTCCGGTATGTTCTTTCAATGATCTAAGATGTTGTGTCGAAAAACTTGTTGGTACAACTCTCTCATGTGAGCCATCACCCTCCTCCCCTCATCATTCATGATGATGGCTCCTGACCTATCATTGACTAGATAGACATATCCCCCTGGGGTATGCCTAAGATGGGTCCTCTCCCACCTGCGTCTACGCTTCTGGGCATATCCAGGAGACCACTATGCATCCGGTATACCGACCGGGGTAATATTTGTCGGAGTGGCACCCTACCCATAGGGGTGCCACCTGCACACGACTGAGCAAAAGTCGGAGTAACTGGAGTAGACGTCCCCATAGGTGTGACAAATCCTGGAGGTGACGCAACTCCAGTAGAATGACGAGATGGAGACACCGCATCCGTGCCTCCACAGCATCCACCTAAGCTTGAGCCACTCCCTGGAACCGCCACGAGAGTGAGGAGTCGCACATGTATCCTATGTCGACCACGAGCTCATTGCCTCCGTATCTCTACAGCATCCCCCTGACCTTGAAGCACTCCCTCCCTCTGGCCCAAGTCTGGAGTGTCGACCTCGTCTGTTCGAAGCTAAAGCATCCGATCGCACCGAAGTAGATCTAGTAGAGCGGCCTGATGATGTCCGATACAGCTCCTGGTTTGCCATGTCTCTGAATCTTGCGATCTGGTCTGGAGACATGCACGTGAAGATATCCTGCAACTCCTCATCGCTTATCCCTCGACTCATCCTAAAAATATCACCTACATAGACAAAAAATGATGTTAGCATAATCAATGTAAATCATACAAAGCACGGTAATATAAATCCTAAAAAAATGATCTCACTTAAAATGCATATCTTATGTACTCTTATAAGCAATTAGTCAACGAATTGAGTAAGTGGATGCTCCAAGTATAAAGTATCCTATGGTTCCATGTCAATCTCCTAACACAACTCCGCATACACTGGAAGGTCAATAGACATGTCACCACAAAAGGATGAGTCCACCTCATTCTTAAAGAATTCTTGGACTCTTGTATTTCCATCATTGTTAGTGGATGCTGGCTCCAAGCTTTCGGTGGCCTCCACCCCTTGCAATATCGACCCCTCTATTTGCATATTGTCTTTATCTATGCTCAGAACATCGCTTTGATCATATACTCTCGCACTTTGGGGAGCTGAAGGTATAACATACCACCATCGAGGTTGTCGGGGGTTTGGATAGAAGATTACCTATTCACAAACATGTATAAGAGAGTTTAAACTATTGTGACATGTACCATGTCATAATACAATTAACAAATAAATGAGTTCATGCACTTGTTCACGATGGGCCGGCAACACAAAGATGTCGCGCAAATCCGTCCATTTTTTTTCGGAATCTATTTCAAGAAATCCAGATGGACCTCGTCAAACTATTGCTCCAGCTCCTTCAAGTACCACTTTGAACCATTGCACATCGAATAGTATCATGGAGAAGCTACGGTAATCCACCGTAACAATACTTTGTAAGTTTTCAAAATACTCTATCTCATCAATAATCGTATTTGGATCCGTTGCTCATCGCCGGCTCTCTTGCTCGAACCTTGCCATGATACCACAGTCCATTGTGGAGCTCATTTTGTCAATAGGCTCCACGCAAAAATGTCGTCCGCGCGACCACACTATGTTGAGATGACAAGCTCAACACATGCGGACATTAATGATAGACCGCTTGGTTAGATGGGTCCACACATCTACACTTAGCACATCGGTGGTAATTATGACTCTCACATGGCCACTAACTCATTACTTATTATATTCAGGTTATTACACCTATTTACAGTTGGCATTGCTATAGTGCCAGTCGACTAGTGTAGTCGTTTATGCATTGTTTAACTTAATAGGCCACTTTCCTTTATGTTGTATCTTATCTATACTTTGTGTACATTGAAAAGTGTGTGGAAGAAGAAGAAGAAATCTGCAAGAAAACGTTTTGGCCTCCATCTCTCTTCTTGTCTCTTGAGTGAGCTTCTCCTTGTGCATTCTGTGTGTGTTCGGCGCAGCATCTTGAGCAAGTTCCCCCACCATGCGATTCGTGACATGGTATCAGAGCTGCACCACTGATTGAGGCTAGTTTTGAAGGCTAAAGCAAAGGAGAGGAGCCAAGGATTTGAGTAAGCAAGCAAACGGGTAGGAAGCTCTTTCATTCTCTACTTCTTCTCTTGGACAGTGCCTGTGGAGGCACCGGAAGCAAGGCAGAGCAAAAATCTCATATTGCAGTGAGATTTGGTGTGCGCGAAGAGCGCTGCTATTTTGGCCATTCGAGGTCATTTCAAGCCCCGTTTTAGACTCGCAAGGTTGCGAACAACAGTTCGAGGTATCCTGCAATTTCAGTTGTGTCTGTCGTATACAGGTGCATAGGTTAAAGATTTCAGATCTGTAAGTTCAAAGGTGTTTACCAGTGAATAAACACAAGGTTTATCTGAAAATTGGTTGCAGATTGCATGTATTGTTGAGCAGATAGTGAAAACGGTTGTCTAGTGTATTGTTGTGTACTACATGTCGAGGGTTGCAGAAGATTTGCTTGCTGTTTGGTATTAGTTTTGTGATAATGGCAGAGAACAGTGGAAACCCCATCATTGAGAAGCTCGACAAGAACAACTACCCTTCATGGAAGTTCCGTATCACAAACTTCCTTATTGGAAAATGCATCTATGAGTTTGTTTCAGGTGAAGAAAAGGAGTTGGAGGTGAGTGATCCTCCAACTGCAGAAGAGACAAAGGCACGGAAGGAATTGAATGCAAAAGATAAAAAGGTCATGTATTGGCTGTCTGCATTAATTGACAATAATATGCTGGGACATATTAGAAATGCAAAGAATTCATATGTAGCTTGGACAGTGATTTTCTTAGGTCTCATGGGATAAAGAGACAGTTCACATGCAGGTATACCCCACATCAAAATGGGGTTGCAGAAAGGAAAAACGGGCATATTGCAGAAGTTGCACGTGCCTTGATGGTTGAAAAGAATATGCCTAAGCATGTTTGGTCTGAGGCTGTTCATACTGTTGTTTATATTATGAACAGAACTCCCACAGCTGCAGTTCATGGTATGACCCCTGAAGAATGTTTTACAGGTAAGAAGCATGATGTCTCACACTTGAAAGTGTTTGGTTGTATTGCATATGTTCATGTGCCAGATGAGTTGCGGAAGAAACTGGATCCAAAGGCTGAAAAGTGTGTCTTTGTTGGATACTCTTTAGAGCAAAAATTGTATCGTTGTTATAACCCTGTCACATGTAAGTTCAGAGCGAGTAGGGATGTCATCTTTGATGAAATGAGCAGTTGGTATGCATCTAGTGGTGATGCATTGGATGATGATGATCATGACACTCATGTGCAGGCTGAAAAGCAAGAATCACTGGCTCTTAGTGGACCAGAGACTAAGGAGTAGCTCTACATCTTCAGGTGCATTTAGTAGCACTACAGGTAAAGACAAAGGAAAGAATAAAGTGTCAGATGGCATTGATGCGGTTCTTGATGGAGACTCCAGTGGCTCAGAGATCTTGGATGATGAGCTTGGCATTTCTTTAGTGAGGACTCTAGGTGTACAGAGATCAAGTGTCAATGCAAAGACTTCATTGAGTGATCCAGTGGTATGCAGGTCTAGCAAGGTGAGATACCCTGTTAACAAATTTGGTTTTAAAGATTATGCAGCTCACCATTATGCTTATATGGTGAAAGTGATTGAGGATGTTGAGCCCACATGTTTTGAGGAGGCTGTTGGTCATGCTCATTGGGATGCATCAATGGATGAGGAGATGTCTACATTAGAGGCCAATAAGACTTGGGATCTAGTATCATTGCTGAAGGGCAAGAAAGCTATTGGATGTAAGTGGGTTTATAAGATTAAGCATAATGCAGATGGTTCTATTAGTAGGTACAAAGCTAGGCTGGTTGCAAAAGGCTATGCCCAGACATATAGCATAGATTATGAAGAAACCTTTAGTCCAGTTGCTAGGATGATAACTGTTAGATGTGTGATTGCTTTGGCAGCAGCCAAAGGTTGGAGGTTGCAACAAATGGATGTGAAGAATGCCTTCTTGCATGGTGATTTGCAGGAAGAAGTGTATATGGATCAGCTAGCAGGTTATGAAGATTTAGAGCATCCCATGTATGTGTGCAAGTTGAAGAAGGCGCTCTATGGGCTCAAGCAAGCACCTAGAGCATGGTCTGACAAGATCAAAGAGTATCTTGTCAATATTGGCTTTTATGTTTCTGATGCTGATCACTCACTCTATATGAGAAAGGGAGATGCAGGTTTGGTCATCATAGTCATCTATGTGGATGACTTGATTATTACAGGTGATAGTGATAGTGGGATTGCTGAAGTTAAGGACTTTTTGAAGAAGAAGTTTGAGATGAAGGATTTAGGTGAGCTAAGGTACTTCCTTGGCATTGAGGTGATCAGATGTGATGATGGTATATGGATGTCCCAAAGACAGTATGGCTTGGATATGTTGTCCAAGTATAGTATAACAGCATGCAAACCACTTTCAATCCCATTGGAGCAGAATGTAAAGTTGAGTGCTGATGTTGGGGATGAGATAGAAGACCCTACTATGTTCATGAGGATAGTGAGGAGTTTGATCTACATGACCATTACAAGGCCAGAATTGGGTTACGCTGTTGGTCTTGTGAGTCAGTTTGAGCTACATGACCATTACAAGGCCAGACTTGATCTACGCTGTTGGTCTTGTGAGTCAGTTTATGCAAGTACCTAGAAAGCCACATTTGGATGCAGTCAGACGCATATTGAGATATGTGAAGTCCACATTACATTATGGACTTTTCTATGAGGCAGGTACAGATGTACATGTGTTTGGATATACAGATGCAGATTGGGCTGGTAGTATGTCTGATAGAAGATCTACCAGAGGATACATGTTCTCTCTTGGTAGTGTAGAAGTTACTTGGAAAAGCAAAAAGCAATCTACAGTTGCTTTGTCGAGTACAGAGGCTGAGTATAGAGGTGCTGCTATTGCAGCATGTGAGGTAGTATGGCTGTAAAGTTATTGGTTGATTTAGATGTGCAGGTGGAAGGTCTAGTTGTCATTTATTGTGACAACATGAGTAGTATACAGTTGGCTAGGAACCCTGTGTTCCATGCCAGGACAAAACTTATTGAGATACACTACCACTTTGTGAGAGAGAAGGTACTAGCAGGTGAGATTGATTTGGTGTATGTCAGCATACATGATCAGATAGCTGACATCTTCATGAAGGGATTGGATACAGAGAAGCTTCAAAAGTTTCGAAGCTTACTTGGAGTTGCAGAGATGCAGTTGAGAAGTGTTGAGATGACAAGATCAATACATGCGGACATTAATGATAGACTGCCTGGTTAGATGGGTCCACACGTCTACACTTAGTACATCGGTGGTCATTATGACTCTCACATGGCCATTGACTCATTACTTATTATATTCAAGTTGTTACACCTATTTACAGCTGGCATAGTTATAGCGCCAATCGACTAGTGTAGTCAGTTATGCATTATTTGACTTAGTAGGCCACTTTCCTTTATGTTGTATCTTATCTATACCTTGTGTACATTGAACAGTGTGTGGAAGAAGAAGAAATTAGCAAGAAAACGTTTTGGCCTCCATCTCTCTTCTTGTCTCTTGAGTGAGCTTCTCCTTGTGCATTCTGTGTGTGTTCGGCCCAGCATCTTGAGCAAGTCCCCCCACCACGCGATTCATGATACGCTACACTATATATTTTGTACTGTACATTGAAACACTCAAATTAGATGTCCCATATAAAATATAGATACGAAAAATCCTAAACACCTCATCACCTTTGGACTACATCCCCTTGAGAATTCCCACTCCTCCATTGAGACCTCTACCCCTTCGCGAGATGTTGCGGTCAAAGCTCCATGCAACCATTACGTTGACATGAACCGCGGCATCTCCTCCATGCCCTCAGGATATCGAATCGGTCGATGACGCGTACTGCGTCGAAATTCAGATCGTACTTCCTCTCGATCTTGCCTAATGATATGGTACTTAGCGAGCCACGTCTCCATAGAGGCATGGTACAACATATAAAAGTGATTCACCTTCTCCTCCATTGTAGCATCCATTCTTTTTTCTACCCCATTTCCAACCACCACATCTTCGGTCATTCTATCATTGTCCTTTAGCAACCATAGCATTTTGTTGTCTAGATCTACCATTGGTAGTCATTGTGAAATATGCACTAGCGCCTCAGACACCAACCAACCTTTAGCCATGCTACCTTCTGGCCAAGCTCGTTGTCACACAAAGCCTTTCACGGTTTTCATGAAGCGCTCCAAGAAGAACATCCATCACATATGGACAAGTCCAACAATCTCCACTTCATCTACAAGATGCACAAGAAGGTGGATTTGTATCGTGAGCATGCTGGTAGGCAGGTATTTCTCAAAGAGACAGACCGTCTCCACTGCTCCTTGCCTTGCGGATTCAATAGAGGACGTCTTAATCTCCTTCTGTGAGATCCATTGCACCAAATTTGACAAACTGTAATTGGCCCCACGTATTTCTAAAGTAAGGCATCCTGCGATTGCGATCGGTAGTACAAACTGCCACAAATGAGAAAGCATTATAAACAATGGCTACACTCCAAATAGCAAAATGTGCATGCCAATTACAATCCATTTGTAGTACAAACCTGACATATCTTATGCCAGTCATGGGATTTTAGCCCTGATAATTGGTCGTTTTTAGAAAATGCAGACCTGAGAGAACGCATCATACCCGTCAGACTTGACTACTTGCTTCACAATGCGCTCTTCTTTAGTGGACAAAACCCAAGGAGCGTGAGGTAGCTGCACGCGACCATTAGCACTCAACTGTGGCCAAAGCGCCTCCATCTTGCCTATCTCCTTCAAATCCATTCATGCCCCTATAGTGTCTCTCTTTCCTATGATGTGGTCCCATAGCAAGCTGCCCACATTCTTGAAAATATGCATGGGATCCAACAAGTGGTTGACCTATAAATGGGTCCAATATGGCAACTCGTAGAAAACTGAGAACTGCCGCATTTCATTTGGATGTGACTCCGCGTGGACCATTTTTAGCTCGTACTAGCTTGCAGCATTCATATGTGTTGGAGGTCGTCCAAGAAAACCTTCCCTGAGTTCATGACCCTCTAGCAAGAAAGCAGTTTGTCCTTGATATATCATCTTCTTCATGGTTTGTGACCTTCGGGAGCCGCACAATGGACATGCATGATAACCTGAGGTAACCAGACCTATTCCAATACCATGACCCAATGAATACAAGCTTGAACGAGATAAAATATAGATATTACCAATGAGAACGGAAGCCTATTTACCTGAGCACTCTCCAAATCTGGGAAATTCATGCATTGTCCACACGAGAATGGCTCAAATATTGGCAGACCGTCAACCATCGCGCTTGCTTATATCTTGCATGGTGACCCCCACCTTCCACAAAATCTTAAGCTTATTGACTAATGGACGAAGATACACTTCCATGTTTTTGACTTTGTAGCGGTCGGGGACGAGTAAGCTAAGGATGAGATGTCCTTTCTTCATAGAAAGCCATTGACTAATGGACGAAGATACACTTCCATGTTTTTGACTTTGTAGCAGCCGGGGACGAGTAAGCTAAGGATGAGATGTCCTTTCTTCATCGAAAGCCATGGAGGGATATTGTAGTTGACAAGGACTATAGGCCACACACTGTAAGAAGTTGAGCACAGACTAAATCGATTCATACCATCCATTGCAAGACCGAGCCGAAAATTCCTTAGCTCTCGGGCAAAGCCTGGGAAGGTAGAGTCAATGTGACTCCATGCGCGTGAATCCGCTGATATTCGTTGAACTCCATCCATGGACCTATTCTGCGGATGCCACGTTGTCAAGCTCTCCATGTCGGACGTACGAAACATGTGGTTTATGCTGGGGATAAGCGAAAAGTGTCTGAGAACTTTTTGAGGGATGGTTTTTCCTTGTAAGTCCTGTCCATACCTATGAGCACCACACTTTGGACATGTCTCCATAGTCTCGTGTTCTCCTCAAAATAGTATACAATCGTTGATACATGCATGGATGTTGTTGTAGTTCATGCCAAGCTTTCGTAAAACATGTCGTGTATCATCACAAGACTCAGGCATGGTATTTGTAGGTGGTAATATATGATATTTCAATAATCTAAAAAAAAATCATAAAACACCTTGAAAAAGCACAAATGTTTTTAATAATAGTGCAAAAAAAAAAATCAACGAAGTGTATGTACAAGGTACCTAAACAACTCGATCACACTCGCATCGCTCCACTCGTATTTTGCTTGCATACTTAAGAGTGCAAGCAATGTCTTTAGGAGAGATACTCGGCACCCATCATATAATGGTATTGATGCTTTCTCTCTAAGCCGATCAGAAGTCTCGACATCCATGGGAATCAATGCATCGATCATTGCCTCCATCTCAGGCTCCAAGATTGTAGGTAGGTTTGGAAGGCTGCCTATCTCATCTGGCATTGACAGTATAGATTGGCCTTGCAAGTGGTGGATTGGCTCATGCACTCCCTCCATCGCACACCCACAAACTCTTCTAATTGGCCGCAAAGGGTGCATTCCTCCTTGGGACGAGACATCACCTCCCTGGATAGAAAATTTGCCAGCCAGACCCAATCTTATTGTATATGGTATTCAATTAGCTTGGGAGTACAATGCATGATTGATATTAACTTTTCTTACCGTTTGTTGAAAATTCGCAATTGTCTGATCAATGATCTCAGATTGAAACTCGCCAAATTGTCATACGTGTTCTATAGACAATCGACGTTTTCGTCTAATTGCCAACTTGCATTGAGAGCAAGGACATGGGACACACTGATTAAGATACTCCTCGCGATCTTGAGCAATAGGACCTTCATCGTTTTCCATTTTGTCTACGTTACGACAAACAATTTGTTTTTATTATCATTCTTTTTTTCTTTCTTAAATTGTTCTCCTCTCCTTTCATCTCTCTCTTTTTTTTTTCTTAAATTGTTATACTCTCCTTCCATCTCTCTCTCTTTTTCTACGTTACGACTACGACTACGACTACGACTACGACTACGACTACAACCACGACCACGACCACGACCACGACTACGACTACGACCACGACCACGACCACGACCACGACCACGACCACGACCACGACCATGACCACGACCATGACCATGACTACGACCACGACTACGACTATGACCACGACTATGACCATGACTATGACTATGACTATGACTACGATGACCACGACCACGACCCACGACCACGACCATGACTACCACGACCACCATGACCACGACTATGACTACAACTATGACTACGACTATGACTACTACTATGACTATAACCACGACTACGACTACGACTATGACCACGACCACGACCGTTACCATGACCACAACCACAACCATGACTATGACTACGACTACGACGACCATGACTACGACTATGACCACAACTACAACCACGACTACGATGACCATGACCACGACTATGACCATGACTATGACCATGACCACGACGACCACAACTATGACCATGACTACGACCACGACCACGACTACAATGACGACCACGACCATGACTATGACTACGACTACTTATATAGAGATGAAGAGAGAGACAAGAGTTAGGGAGAGAGTAAAGTTAGAGAAGAAGAGGAGAGAAGTGAGAGAGGTAGAAATAGAAAGAGAGATAGAGAGAGAAAAGAGATAGGGGGAGATAGAAGGATTTAGGGAGAGTATAGGAAGAGAGAAAGAGGGAAGATTGAGGGAGAGAGAAGGGTTGAGAGAAGAGAGAGGGGAAAGAGAGAGAGATTCGACTAGAGCATTTGACACCCATAGTCAACACACCGTGGAAAACACAAGCACAAATTGGCATTGAATTATGGCAAGAAAATCCCCCACAAAACAATAGTTATAATACTCGAGGTAGGATTTCAAAGTCTTACTGATTTCAATCGGTCATGGATGCCATACTATGGGTAGGTTGCACTCACTAAGAATAGAATTGGCGATTCAACTCATCTTCTCTCCATCATCAATAGAATTCTTCTTTACCATTTACAACTTACCCACCTTCTCTCCACACTATTGCACACTACAATCTCTATGAGGGCATGAGATTGGAATCTCCACAGATACCAAAGCATGATCATCTTCTCTCCATCATCAATAGAATTCTTATTTACCATTTACAACTTACCCACCTTCTCTCCACACTATTGCACACTACAATCTCTATGAGGACATGAGATTGGGATCTCCACATATACCAAAGCATGATCTCTAGCTTAATGGTTGCATATATACTACTGCTACTCCTGGAATAAACCTTAAAATAATTATTATGCTCAAATATATGCTTGTTAGAGTAGAAATTTGTTCCTAAGACTATTCTAAGGAAGAAAGAGGGTTAATGATAAAAGAGTGTCATTCCTTGCAAGTGATTTTATATTATTATTATTAATTAAAATTGATAGTTGAATATGAGTTTCTTAAGAGATCTTGTGGTGATGTTGTTTTAGTTTTGCGAAGCATATGAATGATGCTATTTTAGTTTTTTGTATTTGTCTTTTTAAGAAGAGATTGATTTTTATGGAATATCCAAAGTTATTTTTGGATTTATGTTATGAAAAATGAATGTTTTTCTAACTGATAGGTTGATTGCCTTCGTTGTATACTTGCGTGGTGGAGGCTAGGACAAGCCCCATGTATGAGAGGTCTCTTTGCAGGAAGAACATTATGCTAGGAGGCACAAGTGTACTAGGGTTCTCTAGCCATATATCCCTTAGGTTTGTTGAGGATCGGCCTATATCCCTTAGGTTTGTTGAGGATCTGCCTAACCCCTATGAGCCTAGGATGAGCTTACTGTAAGGGCTTATTTCATTTTCTCTCTTTCTCTCCCTCTCTCATTTTCTCTCCCTCCCTCACCCTCACCCTCTTTTTCTCTCTTTCCCTATTAGGTTTAATGATTTTTCTCTTTCCTCTTCCTCTCTCATTTTTTCTCTCTCCTCTCCCTCTCCCTCTCCCTCTCTCATTTCCTTTTCTCTCTTTCTCTCCCTCTCTCATTTCCTTTCCCTCCCTCACCCTCACCCTCACCCTCTCTCATTTCCTCTCCCTCCCTCCTTCACCCTCACCCTCACCCTCTCTTTCTCTCTTTTCCTATTATGTTTAACATTTTTTCTCTCTTTTTCTCTGTCCTCTCATTCTCTCATTTTTTCTCTCTCCTCTCCCTCTCTCATTTCCTTTTGCTCTCTTCCTCTCCCTCTCTCATTTCTTCTCCCTCCCTCTCCCTCTCTCATTTCCCTATTATGTTTAATGTTTCCCTCCCTCTCCCTCTCCCTCTCTCATTTCCCTATTATATGTCTCCCTCTCCCCCTCTCATTTCCTCTCCCTCTCCCTCGCTCTCCCTCCCCCTCTCTTTCTCTCTCCCTCCCTCTCCCTCTCTGTCTCCCTCTCTCATTTCCCTATTATGTTTAATGTCTCCCTTTCCCTCTCCCTCTCCGTCTCCCTCTCTCATTTCCCTATTATGTTTAATGTCTCCCTTTCCCTCTCCCTCTCCCATTTCCTCTCCCTCCCTCTTTCTTTCCCATTTCCTCCCCCTCCCCCCTCTCTCTCTCTCTCTCTCTCTCTCTCTCTCTCTCTCTCTCTCTCTCTCTCTCATTTCCTCCCCCTCCCCCTCCATCTCCCATTTCCTCCCCCTCCATCTCCCTCTCTTTCTCTCTCATTTCCTCTCCCTCTCTCAATATACACAAATTATACAAAAAACAAGTAAAAGAGAGAGAGAATGCACTTTCCCTCCCTCTCCCTCTCTCATTTCCTCCCCCTCCCTCTCCCATTTCCTCCCTCTCCCTCTCCCTCTCTTTCTCTCTCTCTCCCTCCCTCTCCCTCTCCCTCTTTTTCTCTCTCATTTCCTCTCCCTCTCTCAATATACACAAATTATACAAAAAATAAGTAAAAGAGAGAGAGAATGCACTCATCGTAAAGACTCAAAGAAGGGTTTGGCGACTCCTCTTCGCCCTCTGTACACCTTCTCCTCTTCTTCACGAACGACGGCGGTGGCGGTGAGAAGCCTTCTTCCTCTCTTTCTCTCCCTCTCAGCAAAACGGTCGCTCTCTCTCTCACTCTCCCTCTCGAAAACTTTCGTGAATGCACGAAATGAAATGCGATCGGGTTTCGACCCTCGTTTTTTTTCTCTGGGTACCGTCACTATTTGCGTTGCTATTAGCATCGCATTTGCGATGCAAATAGCGATGCCGCTATTTGTCGTCACTAATCGGCGTCGCTATGGCCTGATATCCTTGTAGTGAATGCCTTGTAAGCAATCCTAGAGAGAGAAAATATTTTAGGAAATACAATTATTTTTATATTTAAAAAAATATATTTTGGTAAGTAAGTATATAAAATTTGTTAGTAAGTCACTGTTGTGATATTCTCGTGGTCACATCAAACCTAGAAATCTAGGCCCCGTCATAAAGGTGACAAATATTGTTAGAATGAAAATCTTACTCATCCTCATTAAAGTGAAAACTAATATTCAATTTGAATTTTGTTCGACATTTGATTACTTCCCTTCATTCTCACTCTCTTCTTTCTTTCCCATACTTACTAGTTTCTTATTCATTTTCCTTCTTATTTCTAATTCACATAGTTTTTCAATCCAATCTTCTAATCACATCCTTAGCTATGGATCAATAATCTAATGATCTCTGTAGCTCTAGTAAAGGCCTCTCTATCATCTTCATATTGAGTTGGATAGTGAGTATGCACCAATAAGGAAGAGAACAAAACTCATTACTATTATAGAGTCTTCAAAACATATACTCAGGTCTGAAGGAAAGAAGAATCTTGATCTTTGGTTAGATTAGGCTATATCCTAAAGATCCTAGTAAAAACAACACTCCGTCTTTCTATAATAGCTCTTCATTGTTGAGGTTCATTGGTGATAAATATAATGGGTTTCTAGGTTATACACTTAACTTGGTTGTAGAAAAGAATGTCTTCAAATTGGAGAACCGTCTTTTATCAAAGCATAACAATGAGTTATTACAAAAGCTAGAGGGCTATCAACATAGGATTCATTCATTGGAGAAACACATCGAAGCTTATCAACGAAAGCAAACTATTTTAGGCATTCGAAGTGGACAAAAGACTCTTAGAAATATTGAGAGTCTCAGACGAGGAGGAGGTGTGTAATATCTCCGCACAATAAAAGTTAGTTGGTTGGTTCGTAAGTTAGTTAGTCAATTAATAAGTTAGTAAGATTACTAACTAAAGACTAACTAAGGTAAAAACTAACTAACATTAATTATTGATAAATTTTATTTAATTTAAAATATTTTATTTAGAAAAATCAAGAGTCGTAAATTCGATATTTTTCTCGAATTGGCAAAGACCGTAGCTACCCTTCACGTAAATTACAACGTGAACGAGACTTATGAGTTATATTAATCACTAAAGTTCATATGTATAGTTTGGAAGGTCCAAAAACATTAGATTTTGGGCAAAGCTAGTATATTTTAGATATTATCCTAAAAAAACGATATGGAACTAGATGTCATTTAAAAGAAAAGACAAGTGATATTTTAGTTAGTTTGAAGATTTTATAAAAAGAAAAATAAAGAAAAGTGACTGGCAAAATCGCGTTCGCTGCGATCGCAATTTACAGGCAGTAGACAGCACTTCGAACAGAGAAAAGAAGAAGGAGTGAACTAAGAGCTTTCTAATCAAGTGTCTTGGGGTTTTACCCCCCTTTCGGAGCCAATGGAACCATCAGATTTATGATCTGAGCATCAGATCACTGATCTTTCCAAGATCCCTCTCCACAAAGAGCTCCACTTCTCAACCACAAGCCCTCTTCTCTAATTCACTATAAATATGAGGCATGGGAGAGGCATAAAAAGCAGGAGACCCCGAGAGGCTGCAAGAGAGAGGTAGAGAGGAGGATACTCCTCCAAGAGATTGTGAGGAAGAGCTTGAAAGAGAGCTTGAGAAAGAGAGAGAGAGAAGAGTCACCCCGAGAGGCTGCAAGGAAGAGAATTGGCTCAATTCCCTCTATCTCGATCCTTGACTTAACCATCTTCTCTTACGATCTCCCATCTTGAATCTATTCTACCTTCTTAATCTCTTGAGTCTATTTGCGGACGATGGCCTCCAAGCGAAGAATGTCACATGCGGATGACAATCTTGCAACTAGCAACAAGGCTTCGGGCAAAGGCATCACTGTCAATCCAACTATAGTTCCGGTTGTAAGTAATGTATTTTCAAGTTGATAGATGCTTGCTTTGATTCTCGTATGAGATACGTTAAGCCCATACTATTGCACGAGTATAAGTCATGGGAAATGATAAAATTCATCTCGCTTACTCGGAAGATGGAATTTGTGAAGTGCATATATCAAGGGGAGATAATTGCACCTAGTTACATACGACTTATTTGCTAGTAGAGCAATTACAAGGAAGAATTAGTCAAGCGTTATGAATGGCATAGACGTCAAAAGAACAATATTAAAAGATTGGGCATACAAGTGCTAGATTAAAGTACAGTCAAGGGTTATAAATAGCATAATTACTAAAAGAAGATGACATTGAGATTCATGAATAGAAAGTACTAGTTTAAAGTTTAGATACTTCAAAAGTACTTAGCCTAACAGGCCAAATATTAAGAAAAACTAGATTCTAGGTCAATGCGAGGCCTATTGGAGTCTAATTACTTGAGATCATCTCGCACTTATCCTATCAAGTATTTATATGTTATGCCTATAACATGTTTGACATATGAGGATAAATTTCTATTTGCCTCATGACTTGACTAAGAGCTAGTACAAGAAATTAATCATAAGGGTTAAAACTAAGATATCTTGAGATCCGTCGGATAACAATGACTTTTGCTAATCCAAACTCAGGGTTGGGTTATCAATCAAGGTAAGTGACCTATAGAACTTACATCATGAATAGTGTTTGAACCCTTAACATATACCCTAGTCGAGGGAAGGAAGTGTTAAGAACATTTTTGCATAATATTGCTCTTAGGTCCCAAGGGGAAGAGCAATTATGCAATGGGAAATATTATTTCATCTACTCTTGCATTGTTTTGGAAAGAATGCAATTGGTTTTGTTGGTTGATCAAACAATATCCTAAATTCTTTTACATTCAACTGATTGTTAGTTGTTGTTTGGATGATTATTCCAAGTGCTTGTGATTTATGGTAAATGCATGGCAAGGGTCTGTGATGACAAGTCGCCATGGGATTAAAGGAATGTTTTCTTGGAAAATGATATTAGGCTGAATGCCTTGTTTGTGCTTGATTCTTAAAGGATTTAATTAAGGAAGGATATATTGTACGGGTGGATCACCTCCATGGTTGCATCGCGTATTAACCCGAGAGGGCACTGCTCGATTCATGGGCCGAAGGTCGAGTGGTGAAAAGGCCAACCACGGGAATGATGTTTCGCTCCTAGACAGCTTGCGGGTCAGTTGAAGCTCTGGACACCCCTTGCTAGGTCTAGAATGGAGTTGAAGACCTCCGTGGCCCCCAACATCTGGGCATGTTGGGAGATCCTATTCTAGATAAATGATTGAGTTTTGGTGCCATGTGAATTGGACCAGTTACTTCTGCAGGGCAGAAGGGATACTTCTGTTGGACAGAAGCGATACATAATTTCTCCTGTATGGGCGGGAGACAAAGATTAACTTGAAGATAAGTTAAGGAACTTGTTTGATCTTGTTTGTCAATAGATTGCTTTGCTCTGTTTTCGTGTCTGTGGTATAATTTACGCGAACGAACCTTGTTCCCTAAAAGGCTTAATTAATGAAGCTGATTTTAAGTGTCACACATAAATGTGGTAGGACCTAATTAGAAAACTAAAGCTATTAAGGGAAGCGGGTGGGCGGAACCCTTGGCGCGTCCGTCCTATGGTAGGGTGGTCCCAGAGAACTGGGAGGCTTCTCACAAGTTTTTATCGTCATTCAACCTTTAGGTATTGATAGGTTAGAACCCGATTCATGCCGTTTTAGGGGACCGGAATGGGACTATGCCCTATGGGTAGAGAGGTTGAGCAATGCATCCCTCTCGTTTCCCATTCTCTTTGAACCAAGTGCGGCATAGATCTGCTTTGGATTGGGTATCTCTGCGTAAAGTAGGATGTCCAAGATCCGACGCTAGAATGCTAATAGGAGACCTTGACAACTAGGAACCCAAATTTCAGGTCGATCTAGTGGGTTTGGTCGTGAACGTTCCGTTGCGAGGCGGATTTGGGAAACCCTAGGCGACAAAACTCGGAACATTCCCTGGGAGTGCTAGGCAGCGACGCTTAGATTCGTTTCTCGATAGACCGTTAAAAGAGTGCCTGGAAAGCCGATGGGCGGGCACCTCACAAGGTGGTTGTAGTAAAAGAATCCAAGCAGCAAGGTACATCTTTTTTCATTTTAAAAATATGAAATATATGACTTTGTTTATAATTAATTGTATTGATTTGTGATATTGATTTTGTTTAGGTCTCTTCTTCAACCGAATGCAAGTGAAAGAGATTCTTTGAAAGCATCTCATGTTGGGGGTAAAAACGCCTCCGCCTAGTCGCTCGTGTATTGCTACATTGACAATACTCACCACTGTACACTGCAGGTGGTGGGTGCCTGTCATAATCACTTATTCTTTATTCTTTTAGTGATAGTTTGAATAAAGGAAGGCCCAGCCACACATTGTGGTTGTTGGAGTTCCCATTTATTGTCTCTCTCTTTCTTGCTCTTGCTCTCCTGCCATAGCTCTCGCGTGCAAGCTTCGATCCTTCTCACCTTTCAATTGGTATCAGAGCAAGTCCTTCGCGAGCACTTTTCGGCCTTCCCCAACATCTACACAAGGTATGAGAGCTTGCTTCTCACTTAGTTCTCAGCCATTCTTTGACATGAACAATAGGGTTTCATGAAGAGGGAACCAAAGCTTCCATCATTGAAGCTTGTTCTCTTCACCTCTTGCTTGGACTTGTCCTAGGCTTGTGTAGGTCTTCATTGGGCTCTTGCTTATCCCCTACCCACCCTGATTTGGCCCCTCAAGTACAACAGTATGCTCACGTTTTATTTGTGCCTCTTTGCAAAAATGGCTAAAAAATCACTCTTTTTGTCATATCTCGGGCATTCGAAACCCGATTCAGGCAAGGTAAGAGTCTAAGTTGGGGTTTGGGCACTCTCTGAACATGATGGTGATGTTAGATTTTCCAAATTATGATGACATAATATTTTGCAACAGATTTCAAGTTTGAGACCATGTATTTGTATGCCTATGGCTTATGTGATGCTTCTACTGATGTCTATTGATATCGGATCACTTGTGGATGTTATGCCTCTTATGTGAGATGCATTTGGAGCTGATTTAGCTCAGCCATTGACTATTTTGAATAGTCCCAAATCTGGCCAAAATAAGGCAGCACTTATCTCTTGAAGTCTATGCTTATCGGGATTGATCACTTGATGCATATTGATTCCCGAATAATGTCTACATGTATGGAGATGCTATGTTAATGGATTGCCATCATTTTGGTACTGATTTGAGGCCTGAAATACTTAGTCTAGAGTAGTGAATGTTTATTGTAAACAGTTGGATTGAATCTATTCTACTCGTGTATGCTTATGCCTATGCTATTCGGGTCATGTTTTGGAGATGTACATTGATGTATTAACCATCGGGGATTGGAAAAGAGCTTGACATTGCTTCTTAATCATTGGTTGAGCTTGAGCTCCACTTTCCATAGCATTTGGATGTTTATCTTGGATGTATATTGGCACTTATCGGTCTATGCTTGATTGCTTTGGACGTGCACTTATGCTCATGTCACCTACCTATGCCAGTTACATTGCTTGAGCTTGGATGCTACTGGATCTTTACTTGGGCTGTGTCTGGATCATATTTTGGAGATTTATTGGCTTGCCAAAGTTTATTTTGGGATATACTTGATGTCTATGGATGCTACATATGGATGTCACATTGCCTCCATGTTCGGGATGTCTCATTGAAGCTTGATCTTGGACACTTGTCACTAGTGCTTGTACATGCTTTGTTCGAGATTTGTTACTTGATATTTATAGTCTTTGTGTCAGTGGGAGCATCTTTGGATGCTTGACATACATTGAGCAGGCGGTCTATGCTATTTGAGCTTTTGAGACTATTTGAGATTTCTTACCCTTTGGGATGATGCATGGTTTATATGTCTTGGTTCATTTTTGATGCTTATAAGCTGACTCTCTGACTTGGGTCTCTCTCTTTGTGATTTGACACCTACTTGTGTCAAGTCTAGGCAGTGGCAATAACATTTTGCTCCTTTGACTAGGGGGTGTGCCTACTCACTGTGGCAGATATTTCATGACATGTTTGGGTGTTGGATTCATGCTTATTGACTATCATATGCCTATGTTATGTCTATATGATGCTGGTTATGGTCTTGGCAATATATGATTGACTTGGGATCTGCTTCTGGTACAATTAGCTCTCATTTACTGAAATCTTTCATTTATTACAACAAGCTAAAATTTGCAGATTTTGAGCACTTCTCTGAGGGTAATGCTTACTATTTGATGTTATCTTGGTCATATTTGGTGGATAGTTGCTTCTCTTGGTAGAATCCACTCTTTTAGCCACTTTTGGTAGTGATTTTAGTGTTGTTTTTGCTAATTACAGCAACCTGCAAATTTGTCTTTTTTGCATTGATTTGGGACAGTATGACTGGTCAACTAAAAGACACAGCTCTCTTTAACATTGCTAAGTTGGATGGTACCAACTATGGGTATTGGAAGTCCCAAATATGGCAGGTTTTGGTGCAGAAGTTGCACATTAAACCCTTTCATTTCAAAGGTGTCAAACCTGAGGATATGAATGATGATGTTTGGATGGAAGTTGATGAGTTATGCAAGTCTACCACTATTTTGTCACTCTCAAAAGAGGTCCATCATAATGTTGTTGGAGATGAGAATCAAAGTGCATGGGATTTATGGGAGAAGATTCAAGAGCTCTATGTGCAATAGAGTCCTGTGTCACAAATGTATTGGCTGAAGCAGTTAATGGACCTTCGCATGAAGGAGGGGTCATCCCTATCATCTCATTTCAGTCAGTTTCATGCTATCATGAAGAATCTGTTGTCATAGGGTATTGAGTTCAACGATAAATTGCACGTGTTGTTTCTGCTTGGCACCTTAGCTGAATCATGGGATGTATTCCATACTACCATATGCACGCACAAGCTTAATGGGCTAAAAATCAAAGATGTTGAGAGTGCTTTATTGACTGAGAAAATCAGCAGGAGAAATAATGATTCTTCCTGCTCTTCACATGCGTTGGCCGTTAGAGGTAGCAGAAATGTTAGGCATGATAATGATCATAAGGGCAGGGACTCTCAGAAGTCCAAGTCCAAGTCACATAGTCGCAGTAAGTCCCGTGGACGGAAGTCTGATCTTACCTATCATTATTGTGGGAAAGCATGACATATTAGGCCGCAGTGCCATAAAATGCGCAATGATAAGCGCAAGGAAAAGGGAAAAGATAAAGTGTAGGAAAAGTCTTCTGAGTGCAGCATAGTACTTGCAAAGTCTAATGTGAAGATAAAAGAGATTAATGTCACGCAGGCCACTGATTCAGATGATGATTACATACTTGCAGCTTCTTCATGCAATGCCTTACAGACTTTTGAGATACATTCTATGTATGCGCAGTCCTGGCTCTTGGATTCGGGGGCATCCTTTCATGCGACACCCTGTCGAGATTGGTTTCATACCTATCGTACCATGTCCGGTTCTGTGTGTCTTGGTGATGACAGGTCTCTTGACATTATGGGCATTGGAGATGTTAGGCTATAGTTTCCTTTTGGCAACTCTTTTGTTTTGCATGATGTACGCCATGTACCTGCGTTGACTCACAGCCTTATGCTAGCTAGATAGCTTGATGATGCAAGGTATTTTGTGTATTTTGGAGACTCTACATGGAAGATTACTGGTGGCAGACTTGTACTTGCAAGAGGTGCCAAGTTTGGCAACCTCTATCCCTTACTTGTATCAGGAGCTGCATTGGATCATGTTTTGTCTGTGGGTTCTATTCCCCATGGCATGCTCGTTTGTGGTATATGTCTCTTAAAGGAATGAAAATGTTCCGTGCTTTGCAGTATCTTTCGCCTTTGACTCTTCGCATTTTGATTCTTGTGATCATTGTTTGTATGGCAGGCAGACTAAAAATACACATAAAAAGTCTGGTAAGAAATGCATGGCTGAGCCCTTGGCTCTTGTGCACTTAGATGTATGTGGGCCCATGCCCTGTCAGTCACTTGGTAGGGCAAAGTACTTTGTTACTTTCATAGATGATTACTCACGTAAGGTTTGGGATTATCCCATAAAGAAAAAATCCGATGTCTTAGACAAATTTCAGTGTTGGCTTGCATTGGCAGAGATCCAGTTTGGGAAAAGGCTCAAATGCCTACGGTCAGATAATGGGGGTGAGTATGTCTCATGTGCTTTTGAGCAGTTTTGTGATGAGCAGGGTATTAAGCGTTAGTTGACCCCGCCCCTTACACCCCACCCCAGAATGGTATGGCTAAACACATGAATAGGACCATTCAGGAAAGGGTCTGTAGCATGCTTAGCTAGGCTGGCTTACCGCAACACTTTTGGGTTGAGGGAGTTACTACTGGAGTGCATCTCATTAACAGGTTGCCTAGCAGTGGCATTGACTTTCAGGTCGTAGAGGAGGTATGGGCAAGCATACCCCCCTCTTCTGATCATTTGCGTGTCTTTGGCTGTGAGGCATTCTGCCATGTGCCCAAGGACAAACGCAATAAGCTGGATCCTAAAAGTGTCAAATGCATTTTCATTGGCTATGGAGATGCAGGAGAGATGGGTTACCATCTATGGGATTCGCAGGTGCGGAAATTGATCCGCAGCCATGATGTCATCTTTCATGAGGACAAAATGCATATGCATCTTGAGAAAGTGGTTGAGGTACACAGAGTTATCTTTCAATAGGAGCCACCGCCTGCTCCCGTTCAGCCCCGACTAGACAGTGCACAGCATCAATTTGATGCTCATGGCCCAGATGCTAGACATGCTGATGCTAGACAGGATGCCGGTTAGGCAGTAGAGCTTGGGTTGAGGCATTCTACTAGAGATAGGCAACCTCCTGACCGTTTTGCACCCTCTATGGATTATGTACTGGTTACATATGCAGGAGAGCCTCTCACTTATGATGAGGCTATGTGCCAAGGTGACTGTCACTCTTGGGAGAGGGCTATGAAGTTTGAGCTTGACTCATTACATAAGAATAAAACTTGGGATTTGGTTTCCTTGCCTCAGGGTAAGAAGGCTTTGCCATGCAAGTGGGTGTATAAGCTAAAAAGTACCCCTGGACACCCCAAGCTGGCATACAAGGCTCGATTGGTTGCTAAGGGTTTTAAGCAAGAGCACGGTGTTGATTTTGATGAAGTTTTTTCTCTTGTGGTCAAGATGACCCAGTCTTAGCCTTGGTTGCACAACTTGACCTGGACTTGTACCAGATGGATGTCAAGACAGCTTTTTTACATGGGGACTTGCATGATGAGATTTACATGGAGCAGCCTAAGGGCTTTGCAGACCTTGGCAGTTAGGGAACACCTAGTGTGCAAGCTAAAGAAGAGTCTATATGGCTTAAAGAAAGCACCTAAGGAATAGTACCATAAGTTTGATACATTCATGCAGTCATAGAGCTATAGACTCAGTGCTATGGATCCGTGCTTATACACAAAGAAAGCCCGTGATGCGGTTCTTTACCGATTTTGGTACTCCATGTGGATGATATGCTTTTAGCAGGGACAGCTCATGAGGAGGTCGATGCTCTTAAGGCTCAGCTCAAGAAGAGCTTTGAGATGAAAGATCTGGGGCAAGCCTCTCATATACTTGGTATACGCATCACGCACGACAGATCTCAGGGACTCCTCTATCTGTCAGAGGGAGTATGTACATAAAGTCCTTAAGCACTTCCACATACAGGATATTAAGCCTATTGGCTGTCCATTACCTTCTCATGTGAAGGTTTTGTAGGCTAATTGTTCGTAGATAGATGAGCAGAGGGTCGAGATGGCCAAGATTCCCTATGAATCAGCCGTGGACAGTCTTATGTATGCCATGATAGCCACCTGTCTAGATATTGCTTTTGCAATTGGGGTTGTGGCACTTTATATGGCTACACCTGGCAAGAAACTTTGGGATGTCGTGAAGGGTATCATGAGGTACCTGAAAGGCACAGCAAATATGTGTCTTTGTTATAGCAGCCAGGATATAGGAGTCATGGGGTACACTAACTTTGATTATGCAGGACATGCAGATAGTAGGAAGTCCACTTCTGGCTATGTGTTCACTTATGCTGGAGGGGCTATCTCTTGGATGTCTAGGGCATAGAAGTGTACAACCCTTTCTACTACACAGGCCGAGTATATTGCAGCCACAGAGGCTATCTGGTTAGGCCTTTTGATTGCAAACCTTGGTATGACAGATGCTATGCCTACAATGCATTCGGATTCTATGAGTGCCATTCAGTTGGCCAAGAATCTGGTCTTCCATGCGAAGATGAAACATATTGAGGTGAGGTATCACTTCATTCGCGAGGTCATTGAGGACAAGTCTATTGACCTTGTCAAGATTCCAACCGAGCAGAATCTTGCAGACTTGCTCACGAAAAGCCTCACTACCAAGCGCTTTGCCTTCCTCAAGAGATTGATGGACATTGGATGAGATGCCGTCTTTTTCCTCATCCTGTTATACATGTGTACATGTTGTACTATCTTTTCCTTTTTCTCTCTCATTAGGGCAGATTCGCCTTTAAGTGGGAGGTTGTTGGGGGTAAAGGCGCCTCTGCCTAGCCACACGTGTATTGCTACACTGACAATACCCCCCTGCCACTATACACTACAGGTGGCGAGTGCCTACAGTCACAGTCACTTATTCTTTTTTCTTTTAGTGATAGTTTGAATAAAGGAAGGCCCGGCCACACATTGTGGTTGTTGGAGTTCCCATTTCTTGTCTCTCTCTTTCTTGCTCTTGCTCTCCCGCCATAGCTCTTGCGTGCAAGCTTCGATCCTTCTCACCTTTCATCTCAATTTTATTATCATATTCTTCCTTCAGTAGTTTCAAAAGATAGATTAGAGAAGAATTTTTTTAAAAGGCAAAGAAATAATGCTTGGAGTCATTTATAAAGGATCATTCTTTGGATACTGAGTTAGTGTAGAAGACATTAGATAATATTGGTATCAGTCGAGATGCTTACATACAACTTTTCTAGCTAAATTAGTTAGTCAATTAATGAGTTAGTAAGGTTACTAACTAAAGACTAACTAAGGTAAAAACTAACTAACATTAATAACTAATAATTTTTATTTAATTAAAAATATTTTATTTAGAAAAATCGAGAGTCGTAAATTCAATATTTTTCTCGGATTGACAAGGATCGTAGCCACCCTTCACAGAAGTTACAACGTGAATGAGACTTATGAGCTATATTAATCACAAGTATTAATGTGTATAGTTTGGATGGTCCAAAAATATTAGATTTTGGACAAAACTGGTATATTTTAGATATTTTACATATTATCCTAAAAAAAGATATGGAGATTTCTAGAACTGTATGTCATTTAAAAGAAAAGACGAGCGATGTTTTAGTTGGTTTTGGAGATTTTATCAAAAGAAAATATAAAGAGAGGGATTTGCAAAATCATGCACCGCGATCGCAGTCTACAAGTAGTAGACAGCACTTCGAACAAAGAAAAGGAGTGAACTGAGAGCTTTCTAATCAAGTGTCTTGAGGTTCTACCTCCCTTTTGGAGCCAATGGAACCATTAGATTTATGATCTGAGCATCGGATCACTGATCTTTTCAAGATTCCCCTCCACAAAGAGCTCCACTTCTTAGCCACAAGCCCTCTTTTCTAATTCACTATAAATATGAGGCATGGGGAGGCATATGGGAGGATAAGGACACCTTGAGAGGCTGCAAGGCTGCGAGATAGAGGTAGAAGGATACCCCTTCAAGAGGCTGCGAGAAGAAAAGAGAGAGAGAGAGAGAGAGAGAGAGAGAGAGAGAGAGAGAGAGAGAGAGAGAGAGAGAGAGAGAGAGAGAGAGAGAGAGAGAGAGAGAGAGAGAGAGAGAGAGAGAGAGAGCTTAATTCCCTTGTCTCGATCTTTAACTAAGCCATATTCTCTTACGCTCTCTCATCTCAAATCTATTCCACCTTCCCTATCTCTCGAACCACTCATGGACAATGGCTCCAAAGCGATGAAGTGGAAAAACCATGGGGACCAACACAACTGGTCAAGCAACGGGTATTGCCAATGATACGGGAGTGCTCGAGGTTGCGGGAGTTGCCACTACCAATGGGACATCGGGTGTGGCTAATGCAAGTGCAAGTAAAGACGAAATTCCTAATGTCGTCGTGCTGCCAAACCAGGTTATTCATTACTAGATTATTATATAAGATAATTACATAAGATATTAGCTTCCATATTCTTCACTTAATAAAATTGAGAACTCAGCTAGAAAACATATTAGTATAAGCATAAACAATTAATCGCTATGATTTGCAGCTAGGTTAATTGAAATTCTAAGTCATAGAATCATGTTAGAATTAATTGCCAAAGGTTATTGTACATATGTCTTTATGCACATTCGATATAGTTATGGCCAAATGCGACAAGGTTAAGAGTTGATTAGAGATGGTTATAGAAACTGATTGTCTATTTAAGAGTCCTATAGGTCATCTCGTTGAGTTATTGGCACAATATATTTCTTTAAGGAATTTTGCTTATGTTGGGTAAGACAACCCAAACGGGAAATGTATGCCTCGCTTAACACTTCTTTATGGGGAGGAGTATCCTCATAAGAGTGTAAGGTTACCTTAGGATAAGGTCTACCTTGGCTATGTGAAGCTATGAATTGCATGTTGGTGTGATTGTCATTGCATCAACTGATATACATTTGAAAGAATTGTTTGTGTTTGCTAGAATCTAGATCTCTGATTGAAATTATTGTCAAACAGAACAAAAGGAAGGATCATGCTAGGCTACCCCCAAGCTAGCGGCGAGACCCTACTCCAAGGGGGCCATGATTATCACTACGAGAGGCTTCGACCATCTCCATAGGCGAAAGGTCTGTCAGTAGGGATAGTCTTGAGCAATAGGAAATGTAGTTTTCAGAGGGGGCTCTGGCTATAAATTTTGCATTGTTTCTAGAATCCGACGAGCCCCTTCATGACCCAAGATGGAATCCTGAAACCCTAAATACTAGTTACAAGGGTGGAATCTTGGTGGGCAAAATATCCTTGTGAAATTTTGTGTATCTTCCGTTGGGTCGGAAAGATATGGAATTTGTGGTGCCATGTGATTTGGATCAGTTACTTCTGTTGGACAGAAGGGATACATAATTTCTCTTGTATGGGAAGGAGACAAATATTAACTTGAAGATAAGTTAAGGAACTTGTTTGTCAATAGATAGCTTTACTCTGTTTTTGTGTCTATGTTGTAAGTTATACGAACGAACCCTGTTCCCTAAAAGGCTTAATTAATGAAGCTGACTTTAAGTGTCACACATGAATGTGGTAGGACGTAATTAGAAAACTAAAGCTATTAAGGGAAGCGGGTGGGCGGAACTCCCAACGGGGCCATCCTATGGGCAGGGTGGTCCCAGAGAACTAGAAGGCTTCTCACAAGGTTTACCGTCTTCGACCTTGGGAATTGTTAGAATGGAACCCTGATTCATGCCATTTTAGAGGACTTGCTTTGGCATCCCTCTTGTTTCTCATTCTCTTTGAGCCAAGTGCGGTATGGATTTGCTTTGGATTGGGTATCTCTGCATAAAGTAGGATGTCCAAAACCCGACACTAGAATGCTGTCAGGAGACCTTGACAACTAGGAACCCAAATTTCAAGTCGATCCTAGTGGGTTCGGCCGTGAACATTTTGTTGCAAGGCGGATTCGAGAAACCCTAGGTGACAAAACTTGGAACATTCCATGGGCAGCGATGCTTAGATTCGTTTCTTGATAGACCGCTAAAAGCGTGCCTGGACAATTGATGGGCGGGCACCTTACATTCACTTTCCTCCACAACCTTTTTGCTCACTACAACCCTAATGCATGGTGGAATCTCTAAATAAAGTTCCTCTTAAACTTTTCCTTGGTTTTCTTCACTCTCTGAGGCCTCCTTGCACTGCCTACAGGGCATTTGGATGTGGATCTACACAATCAAATGGCTCGACCTCTCCGCGTGTTATGTCAAAGCTATCCAAGACACAACATGCAATTGCAATACTAGGTGCCAAAGAAGCATGGGCTATGACCTCCCTTATAAGTGGGTACCACCTATTTTTCAAAATACCAAATCCATTTTCAACAATGACTCTACCCTTACTAACATGACAATCAAAAACCATTTTCTTATCCAAGTATCCACCCTTTGTTCTAAATGCCTTTAATACAAACAATTTAGCCTTATACAAATCCACATTTGCTCATATCCAAAAGACTAAAGAAAGATTGCTTAAAAAATTTAGTCAAAACCTACAAGGCACTGTTTTTGTATTTTGACAAATTTAACGTGTTTGTTATGTTAGAGATTTAGAAATGCAAGATAAATGAAGTGAATTTGCCCTTTATGCAACAGAGAAAGCGTGAAATTATGTGTCTCATCAATCAAGTTTTGTTTTACATTCATGACTCACGAAATGCGATAACAATGATCCAAACCGCTTCAAAATTCATAAAATCACGTTTCACACGTCACTTTAACAAAAAAAACTTGACAAATTTGTGTTGTATACATCCAAAAAATTTGTCCAAAACAATGCATCTAGAACATCAAAACCCCATCGTTTAACATGTGTACAAGATTAAACCAATATTGGTAGAAAAACTAAGTAAAACCCTTATAGAATTTCTAAGTTCCTGATGTATCTTTCTTCTCTTAAACCAATAAACACAAATCAATGTTTAACAATGATACCTTATTTCATTCATCTTACATGTCGAAATCCCTAAGGTATCATACATGGTTAATTAATCAAAATACAATGCCTTATAAAAAGCGAGTTGACTACTTGAGCAGCAGAGGAGGCATGCAATTTCACATTTCATCGATTAATTTTTATTTGACATTGAAGACTCATGAAATGTGACAATAAAATTTCAAAACCCTTTACAAATGGTAAAATTGTGTTTCATACATTACTGAATTGTTTCGCATGAAAGGTTACAAATTTGATCATCTTCAATGCCTCGAAATTCTAGATTGCAAAGAAAAAATGACAAGAAAAAGTTTGATACCTGAGATTTGTAGTCCTCCCTACTTCTGAGAATAAATGGTTTTTTGTTAGAATACGTCTGGTTTGGCTTGCGATGCTTACAAGATAAATAGCTCCTTGAAGACAAGAAAAAATACGTGAAAGAAATATTAACATAAACCTAACCCTAAGTTATCATATATATATATATATATATATATATATATATATATATATATATATATATATGCCAACGATCACTACACGTTTGTTCAAGAAGTACAATGCACTAATTCGGAGGAGATGTGCTTAAAATGAAAAAGAAAATTCTAAGAATTATCTTTTATATTTAAAAAGTGAAGCCATAAGAGTGTTATCATGCCAAAAAAGTAAGTAACACGTTGTACAACTTCCTAGGCAAAAACAATCTGCCAGTCGCACGTGTGAAATTAACTACGCATTACAGCAGCCACACACGTGTCAAGAAACATCCTTTTAAATCCAATTTCTGAACCACAAAAAAAAAATTGAAGACAAAACTCTTTCTATGCTCGATCACACCAACACAACACTAACTTGGTCACAGTGTAGAATTATTCTACAGCGCAAGGTGACTAAAGAAGGTTTCATCGCCCAGCATATGTGCCGAGTCCTCAAAAATGTAAGTTTTTTGATAAATATGAGCTAGCTCTAAATCACTTGAATGAATCTTGCCAAATGATCCCAAAAAAATCTTGACGTATGAAACACAATTAGTCATGGCTCTTCCCATGGATAAGAGTTATTTTGTGTTTCATACATCACAGAGGAATGCAAGTTTCTCCAAATAGAATCATGGATCAATAGAGCTTGATCATACAGAAGGATAATTTTTTTCCACTAATGTTGATAAGAATTAGGTGGATAAGATTTAAATATTATTGATGTGAACATTTAGATAGATCTTCTTTCAAGGGTTGAACTCATTGAGAATAAGATGTGAGATTTGTAGAATGACCATTGTTCCATTGTGAGACTTGTAAAACTTCATGACATTAATTGTGTTTGATCAAATATGTATCCAAAAAATAAGTGGCGTGTGAAATGCGAGAGGGTGTTTGTTTCTCTTGTCTAGAAGGCCTCTTCGTGTTTCATACATCTTGTGCTTGCATTGTTTTATTGAAATTGGAGGTACACTATGTGATTAGTGTTTGTTTGCTAGTAAGTGATTGTAGATAGCATTATATCAGATATTTAGAGATCTCTCCTAATTTGGTTGTATTATTTTTTTTCTTGGATGTTTCAGATAGTTAGAACTAAGGCCACTATTGCAAGGAAGCAGAAAGTTGATCCTAGAGGTCTTGCTTCAAAGATCCATTAGTCCTCCAAGCCTTCCAACCTTACTAGGAAATCAAAACCAAGGAGAAGGTTCTCACAGCATGTTAGATGCCTAAAGGAGATAAGAAGTGCAATGAAGGCTCTGAATAATGCAATTCCAATATTGTATTTTAGAGGCTTGTCAGAGAAATTTGTGACAAGCATAGTCTTGATAGTTTTCGATGGACTAGGGCAGCTCTTAAATAATTGTATTCTCAAGGGGCTATAGAAATTTTTTGATTGAGTTTTTCCAAGATTCTTATATCTGTGATGCTCATGCACATAGGCTTACACTTATGGATAAAGACATGATAATTCTCAAGAGATTGAGATACATGTTTTCAAAGGTCCTTGAGCTAGTCCCCCATTCTAATTTGAAGGCTTTCAATATTTTAAATGTGCCTCCATATAGAAAGAAGAAAAATGATTCAGGTCTTAAGGTTGAAGATGTCACCCATGAAAAGGACACAAGACAACATGAGAAAGAGGAAAATCCCATAGAAGAGCATGCAGATAAATGGAGGGAGTATTAAAAAAAGAAGGAAGAAGAAAAGGAAGCAGAGCAACTTCCATCTTTTGAAGAGGAGTTATCTACCCTTCTTGAAAGGGTTGACCCTAAGGGTTTCAATGTTTGTTACTTTTTACCTGGTGATATTAACAAAATATCTGATATGGTATTTTTTTACTCAGACTGTGTTCAAATTCTCAAGAATAAAGTGAGATAATGTAATAGATTAAAAGTGCCTAAATGCCTTAGCAATATTTAGCCTACTAGGGTTAAGTATAAAAGTCTAAGTTGTAACTAGCCTAACATCTTTTTGCCATTTTTGAAGAATACATGACTTGAGGTTTCCTTCATCCCACCATCTAAGAGGGTGTATACTCTTAGCCACCAAGATCATGGGGTGCATACCATGTCCCACCTTGGCATGAGGTGAGTATTCATGTTGCAACGTTCATCTATGATTCTCAGTCTTCCATGGCAATATAATTTCATATCTACCCACCTTGGCTTTGGTTTCTTGACACAAATGATATATTTCTTGTATTTCCAATTATTTTTCTTGCTGTGAGAATGAGCTATTTTACATTGGTATCAAAGCAATAGTTTAGATCGTGTCAGAAGTCATTTTCATGCATTGGATTTAGTTGTGGTGACTAGGGAGTGAAAACCGTAGTTTAAATTTAGTCACAGGAGTTAGTTCTTCTACAAATGTGGTTAGACATGGAGATCTGTCACAAACTATGACCAAGATGGAGGTTCTTGGCATGAACCTGTGGATAATGGAAGGCTCTAGCTATTTTAGTAGGTCGTCATAAGATTTTGGATTATTTTGAAGGACATTTGATAGAAGGAGAGTTATGGGAGAATAGAGAGGACTAAAGTTACCTCTACTTTTTGAAAGTAGGGTTCATCTTCTTCTTCCTCATATCTCTCAAGCTTTTCTCTAAGCTTCACTAGTGGATTTCCTTGCATATATTCTTTCTTTTACATCAATGATTTGAATGCTTGTCAAAGCCTCATTCTACTTGACACATGGAGTATGGTCATAACCATTCTTGGAGGGTTTGATTCAAAATGTAGTCAGCAAGATCAGATCAATATACAATGTCCTGAAGCTATATGAGATAAACATAGAAGGTAAGGCCAGGAGGAGGGTACAATGTTGTTGGTTGCTAGAAGCGAGGCCTCTAAATTCCTCTGATGCATTCCATTGTTCATTCAAGAGCCTAATGTCATTCTTGTAGGCCGTGGAGAAGGAATGCTCATTAAATCTCTACAAGAGCTTGATGTCATCCCTACAAAGGGCCAGAAAGAGGGATTTGCGAGTATGCATGAGAATGTAAAGGAATCTTGCTTTGCAACCACTGAACTGGTAGAGGATAACCATCAGGGAGAGGAATAAGGCATGTATGTGCTATAACAGGGCAATGTCTCTCTCTATGTTCATAGTGTTTAGTACTCGAAAGAGCTTTGATTGCCTTCTGGTTGTCAAGATTTACCTACATGGGTATCCCAATCATTGATGGTTTCGTTGTATTCTATTTCAATTTCAATGTTATCGTGAACAAAATTCTATGATTTCTTTGTTGTGGCCTTTTGAATATCATTGGTGGCTTCTCCTATGTCTTCTTCATTCAGAGTCTCCTCCTTCTTTTTGTTTCTCCCTCTTTCTGCTTTACCAGAGGCTTGCCAGCCAACGTATTGTCAAGCTAGCTCAAAGGTCTCTGGAGCCACCAACGAAGCATGGTAGTGGTCTTGTAGATCTTAGAGAGAGAGAGAGAGAGAGAGAGAGAGAGAGAGAGAGAGAGAGAGAGAGAGAGAGAGAGAGAGAGAGAGAGAGAGAGAGAGAGAGAGAGAGAGAGAGAGAGAGAGAGAGAGAGAGAGAGAGAGAGAGAGAGAGAGAGAGAGAGAGAGAGAGAGAGAGAGAGAGAGAGAGAGAGGACCGGATAGCAGTTGAAAAGGGCCATCAAGAATCTCGTGAAAGTGTAGAAAGGGATGCACACCATGGCTAAGTACCACAACTGTCCATTATAGCTCCAGAACACCACAACCACACCATTGTCATCCTTATCATTGCCGTTAGCGTTGTCATTGCCATCATCTCCCTTCTTTAGTTCCTTGGGTTTGCCCTACCCGTCAACAGCATCATTTGCTTTCATACCTTTACCTCTCAGAGATGTGGCACCAGAAGAAGGCCTGCGAAGAATAAGAAGTCACCAAAGTAGTAGAAGAATATCCATTTCTGCTCAATTTTGACAACTTTGCCAGTGGCTTCCTCATTTATCCTCTCAAGTTCCATTTATGTTGTGCCTAACTTTGTTACTAGGGCATTAAATGAACTCTTGTAGATCCTGAAGCTTCTAGATGTTGAGGACAAGCTCTGGCTATTGCTATCCATCAAGATGCATTTCTGGTGCGCTTGCCTTTCTCTTTTGGTAAGCTTTGCCTCTCCCTTCATCATCTTTCTGCTAGGAGAATGATAAGAGTAGATCAAGCCACTTTATCTTCTGAGTAAATGGTGATGGTGGATCAGCCACTGCCTCTTGAGGATTGCAATAGGGTGAGGGCTTGACAATGACCTTTGATTGAGTTCTGAGAAAAGTTGGATCAATATTAATCACTCATTACATTTGAACAAAATGTATTTCATAGGACTTTTGTCTGGTTTAAAGAGGCCAAATGGAGAGAACATCCTCTTGGTACTTGATGGGAGTGGAGTTGGGTATCTTTGTGTAGCTATACCTCAAGGGGAAGGGCAAATATGATTGGATAGGCTTGAGTGCAACAAATCTATAGCTCCACTCAACACATTTTGCACTGATTATGCACGCTCCACCTAGCAATAGTTTAGTCTTCAGGCTTCAGCAATAGTTCATTTTCAAAGGAAAAAAAAACCATTATGATTCTAGCTTATGCTTGCTTCAATGTTTAGCAAGCTAGAAACAAACAGTGGATCAACTCTGATATAAGCAAAGATGGAATATGTTTTTTGGTATATGCTTCAACAAATAAGAGCTTTGGAGAGGATGCCACCAGAGGAGATTTATGCACTTCTCTATGGTTGCTAGAAGATGATAAATCTAAGTCTGCAAAAGCAGAGAATGGACCTCTACTAGCTACTACAATAGAGCATGAAGCCTTGACCAACTTAATCATCTCTCCCTAAAGTTGCTCCATATAAGCATAATCTCAGGTATGCTGGTGGCAAGGCCTAAAACGAAAGAATCATGCAGAGCCTGAAGCATTGTGAAGGGTTTGATAGAATAGGCATTGGGATATGGAGACTTGTGCATCACCAATAACATGGGGCATGTCATTCTGCAGGCATGCATTTCTGAAGTTCAGTCACCCTTTTTGAGCAGCAGATGAGACTCTCGATATGCTTACATTCTCATCAAAGAACATGGACAACATTGCTTGCTAACCGTGCTTTGAGTGTGGGTGTCTTTTCTTGTTCTTCTGTAGAGGTTTTGCTCTCAATTCCAACACATTTCAGCTTGATGCTAAACTGAAGCTTGTTGGAGAATATGGTCTAAGCAACAAGCGTGAACTCTAGGTTCTATTGCACAATAGCAAAGTGTTCCTACAACTGTCATCAGTGGTATCAATAGTAGTATCAAGAGTGCACGAAATGGCTAAGGAGTTTGTAGATATGACTATGGTGTTACACCTGGCATCTACTGATGGAACACATTATTCAACAACCCAATATGCAGCCCCATCAGCCTCCTATAGTACAGCAACCACATCTCCAACCCTTTCAACCACAACTTCAACAATCATTATACCATAGCATGCTTGCAAAAGGAGCCAATGTCGTATCAATAGTGTTGAAAGAGGATGCAGCTTTCAAGAACACATTGCAAGAGTTTCAACAATCAATACCCCATGTCTTATTGAAAAGTGAAACTAATGGCATGTTTTTTGGGGCCAGTACTTTCAGGTTTGAGAAGGGTGTATCTACTTTTATGCATCTTCTTTCATAGGTGTTGATGGAGGAGGTTCATCTCAACTCATTGCAATAGAAGAAAAAAAAAACTCCTAGCCTAAAGGATGAAGAAGGAGAGGTGACATAGGAGAAGTGAAGGATTGTGTTCATCTGGCACATCATATGGGGGTGCATACATTGCAACCCCCTTCATAGCTTGTATTCTCTGCAGTATCTCAGGCTACAAAGGATTCTCATTTAGTTTTTTGTGGAGTCAATGCAACAATTTCGATGACTGATCCATCATTATTTATGCAGTCAATGTAGCAATTTTGATTACTAATCCATCATTGGCATCTCCAAGAAGTTCTCAGTTAGCTTTTTTTTATAAAATAGCTTCTTCTGCTAAACAGAATAGTGGAGCTCAGAGAGTGATTACAAAGATAACGACAATGACAGCTATAACAGTGATAGTGAAGCTTAGAGAGTAATTAGACATAATTTCTTTGCCTCAGAAAAAAGTTCTTTCCCTTTGCAGTCAGTATTTGTCTCTCGACAGAAGGTTCCTTTTGAATGACAAAACATCATGACCCATAGCTCTGCAACCTGCAAGAGATGGATGTACTCAAGTGGGCATAGTGAGGCAAGTTGCTAAACTGTGCTAAAGGGGTTGCATGAATCTCACAACCCTAAGGCTATTATTTGATTCAAGAGTTCAAAGGGAATCTTTAGACAAAGCTAGATCCACTTGCTACATGCATTGTTTTTTACTTTCGTAGAGGTAGTATTGTGAAAGCTCATTAAGAATTCAGATGTTGAAAAACCTCAATGGAAGGAGCCATCTCAAGAATGAACTGTGTAGAGGGCTGCATCACAAGGAAACTTTATTATCGTAAAATTTCAGAGTATGCAACTTGGTCAGCCTTGTTTTACAAGTAAATTATCCAATCAACTCTTCGGGAGGGCTGTAGACCTACAAACATTGTACATATGATAACCAGGACTTGATGTCATGATATAGGATTGATCACACTGGTCACACTCATTGTCCAGAGCAAATCACAACTAGTTGATGAATCTGGAAGAGATTATTTCCCCTACTTTGGCTACTTGCAACTGAAAATGAACAGTGCTGAGTCATCATTTTTCTATACATTTGGAGCAGCTATGTAGAAAGAAGTACACTATGCAAACAAACAACATCCTTATCATAGTTTGACTTAGTAGGCCACTTTCCTTTATGTTGTATCTTATCTATACTTTGTATACATTGTATAGTGTGTGAAAAGAAGAATAAGAAATCAACAAGAAAACGTTTGGCCTTCATCTCTATTCCTGCGTTCTTGAGTGAGTTTCCTCTTGTGTATGCAATGTGTGTTTGGCATAGCAACTCAAGCAAGTCCCCCCGCCACACAATTCTTGATATGGTATTAGAGTTGCGCCACTGAGAGAGGCTGATTTTGAAGGCTGAAGTGAAGGAAAAGAAGCAAGGTTTGAGCAAGAAATCAACGGGTAAGAAGCTCTCCCATTTTTCCACTCTTTCTCTTGGATAGTGTATGTGGAGGCACAAGAAGTAGGGTAGAGTGAAAATCTCATATTGCTATGAGATTTAGTGTGCGAGCAAAGCATTGTATATTCTACAAGCAAGCCCTTTAGGGCTTATCCGTAGTTTTGTTTGGGCATCTGAGGCCGTTTGAGGCCCCGTTTTAGAGCCACAAGGTTGTGGAGCAATTTTAGGATATACTGTGATTTCAGCTATATTGACTGAAAGTGGGTGCACAGGTTATAGATTTCGAATCTGTAATTTTTGAGGTGTTTTCTAGAAAGAAAACATAAGGTTTATTTGCAAACGGGTTGCAAATTACATGTACTGTTGAGCAATCAATGAAAAAGGTTGCTTGGTGTATTGCTGTGCACTTGTTGTGAAAGGTTGCAAAAGATTAGCTTGCTGTGTTGTATCCTTTTTTGTGATAATGGCAGAGAACAGTGAAAATCCCATCTTTGAGAAGCTTGACAAGAACAACTACCCTTCATGAAAGTTCCATTTGACGAATTTCCTCATTGGAAAGGGCCTTTATGAGTTTGTTTCACGTGAAGAAAAGGAGCCAAAGCTGGGTATCCCTTCGACTACAGATGAATTAAAAGCATGGAAATAATGAAATGCAAAAGACAAAAAGGTGATGTATTGGCTATTTGCAATCATTGATAATATGACGTTGGGACATATTAGGAATGGAAAAACTTCACATGCAGCTTGGACAATTTTTGAGAACATGTTTTCAATAAATACAAAGGCACAGAAGATTCAACTTAAGCAAGAGTTGAATACCTTGAAGAAAGGAAAAATGTATGTCTATGAGTATGTTTTGAAGGTGAGAAGCATTGCATATGCTTTAGCAACAATTGATGCAATGTCTGATGATGATGATTTGGTTTCATCTACTTTGAGTGGCCGTGATAATGAGAAGGCATGGAAATCATTTATTACTTTACTATATGTACGGAAGCCATTTCCAGATTTTGATGAGATGATCTCTCTCATGATTACCAAAGAGATTAGTATGTAGGGTGACTCATCTGAAAGAAATGGTGAAGAGGTCCAAGCATTTTACTCAAGTTCAGGAAGGGGGCATGGTAGATCCTCTTCGAGAGGCCATGGTATGGGATGTACTGGCAATAACCAACTAAACAGGTTCAATCAACAATTTGGTGAAATGCAAGTTTCAAGAGGCCGAGAAAACTTTAGAGGCAGGGGGAGCTCTAGAGGAAGAGGTAGATGGCAGAACATAGGTTCTAGAAATTCTGCTATTGTTTGCCATTATTGTGGTAAGACAGATCATATTGTAGCCCATTGTTATGCTAAGAAGAATGATATTCGCAGTGGTAAATTGCAGCAAGGAAACTATGCATTGTCCTTACGACAGAATGAAGACAAAAATGAGTGTGTGTTTGTTATGTAGCATATGGTGAATGCACTTACAGGAAAGGGGACACATGATGATGTATGATATGTCGAGGTGCATCTAATCATATGACTAGTCATGTTGAATTGTTTGGAGAGATGTAGGACTTATAAAATCCAGGTTATGTGCAGATGGGTGATGATTCATGCCACCCAATTTCACACATTGGAAAGGTTCCCTTGTCCTTGTATGATGGCCAAACAAAGAGTTTGACAGATGTATTACATGTGCCATCAATCACAAAGAATCTAGTGTCAGTTGGCCAAATGGTAGAGCAAGGGTTGTAGGTTCGATTCAATACAAAAGGTTGTTTTGTAGAAGACTTTAATGATAAGTGCAGGTTGGTTGCAAAAGGAAGTAGAGCTGGTCGTATGTTCACTTTAGATGTTGGAATTCTTGCAATGGATACTGCTATGTATGCTAAAGGAAAATGAGTGGTTGCAAACATTGAAATATGGCATAAACGTATTAGACATGCAAATGTGCAAAGGCTAAAATTAATGCAGTCCAGAGGATTGGTTATAGGGTTGCCTTCTTTTAGAGTTGCAGAGTTTCATAAAGTCTGTGAAGCATGCCAGTTTGGTAAGCAGGTGAGACAACCCTTCTCGCATGACAAAGAAGTGAGTAGAAATATACTTAATGTAGTGCATACAAATATTTGGGGGCCTACACAGAATGTATCTCTTGGTGGCAGCAAATACTTTGTCACATTTATTGATGACTATTCAAGGAAGCTATGGGTATATTTCATGAAGGAAAAGAGTGATGTATTTGAGCACTTCAAATCTTTCAAGGTAGCTGTTGAAATAGAAAAAAGCTTGAAATTGAAGTGCTTGAGATCAGATGGAGGGGGAGAGTACCTCTCTAATGAGTTTAGTGGCTTCTTGAGGACTCATGGGATAAAGAGGCAATTTACTTGCAGGTATACCCCACAGCAAAATGGGGTTGCAGAAAGAAAAAATAGGCATATTACAGAAGTTGCACATGCATTAGTGGTTGAAAAAGATATGCCAAAACATGGTCTGAAGCTATCCATACTACTATTTATATTATGAACAGAACCCCCACAGCTGCAGTTCATGGGATGACTCTTGAAGAATGCTTTACTGGCAAGAAGCCTGATGTATCACACTTGAAGGTATTTGGCTACGTTGCATATGTTCATGTACTAGATGAGCTACGAAAGAAGCTTGATCAAAAGGTTGAAAATGTATTTTTATTGGATAGTCTTTAGAGCAGAAAGGGTATTTTTGCTTCAACCCTGTCACAGGTGAGTTCAGAGTGAGCATGGACGTTATTTTTTATGAGATGAGCAGTTGGTATGCACCTGCTGGTGATGTATTAGATTATGATAATGATCATGAAAGCTATGTGCAAAAAGAAAAGCAAGAATCATGGAGTCTTAGTGGACCAGAAATATCATTTGGTACTACACCTATAGTGAGCCCTTGGTTTGGGAGACTGAGTAGCTCCACATCTTCAGGTGTATCTATAAGTGTTGTAGGCAAAGACAAAGGAAAGAAGAAAGTGTCGGATGGTAATGATGCATCTACTAGTCATTTGGGATTTGATGGAGGTTCTAGTGGTTTAGAGAGTTTGGATGATGAGCTTGGTATTCCTTCAATTAGGACACCAAGTGTACAGAGAGCTCATAGTAATATAAAGGCTCCATTGAGTGATCCAGTGGTACACAGGTCTAGCAAGGTCAAATATCCTATTAAAATATTGGGCTTTGAAGGTTATCTAGCTCACCATTATGCTTATATGGTGAAACTAGTTGAGGATGTTGAGCCCACTTATTTTGAGGATGCTGTTGGTCATGCTCATTGGGATGCAACAATGGATAAGAAGATGGCTGCATTAGAAGCCAATAAGACTTGGGATTTGGTATCCTTGCCTACTACCTATTGTGTATACAATGTGTGTTTGGTGTAGCAACTCAAGCAAGTCCCCCCACCACACGATTCTTGACAAGTCATACATGAATGGGCAACAACATGTATATGATCACGATCTTGGCTATGATTTGCATTATGCTAGTGAACATGGGTAACATGTTGATCAATACTTCTATGATGATCATCCATCCCATAGTCAATATTATGATGATGATCAATTGTTTCATGGACATGAGCATTATGCTAGTAGAAATGAATGTGGTCATGACTATGGAAAACCATTTTATCATGAGAAGTATGATGGTCATAGTGGCCAGCATGATGTTATTCGAGGAAAACTCTTAACCAGTGATGATATTAGAGAAATACATGCACAAGGCTTATGTTATAGACATGCTAAATATCTTCTAATCATAAAGATATATACAAGAAAATGAATGCTTAAGTGTTGTTGATTATAGAGTTTTCAGATAATGGAGAGGAAGCTAAAGAGGCTGAAGAGGGAGTGGATTGTAAAGACCAAGATGGAGAGTCTTATAAATCCTTTGAAGTTGATCATGATGCCTATCAAATTTCTAACCTACATCATGTTAAAGACCAAGTGAATGCAGTAATTGAAGAGGGACATGTAAAGGAACTTCATGAATCCATAAACTAATCTATGGATTCAAATGACATGTTCTCAATTGATGACCTTATATTTCCACTTGATCAGAGGGATCATGAGGATGCTTCCTTGTTTCCATTTGACTTGGGAGGCAATGATGTGATCTATTTTTCTACAGAAGAAACTTATGGTTGTGATGACTATTTTGATGGATTTCCATTTGACCCTAGAGGCATATGGGACTTTAGTGACTTTCATCGTTGGTGGGTTGTAAATAATGCTTGCAATATTGATTCCTCAGCATATTCAAGCATCCTCTCTAGGCTTCATGATTCCTTCAAAACAATGGGATTATTGTAGTTATAGGATAGTGGATAGCTTGATGTGTGAATTTTTTATCATGAATTACATGGTTCTTTTTGGCAAGATGATTTAATTATATGTGCTGGATAGGTTTCTTATGGTCTTTTCTATCCAACAAGACTTTATTTGTGCCATTTGGACTCTTCTATCACGAGTTATGGGCAACTCTTATTGGCTATCATGTATAGATTACAGCAATCCACATTCCTCTCTTGGTTATTATCATATTTTGAAGGACTCTTCTTTTTTGTATGAAGACTTTTATTCCATAGCATGGAGTCTTAGTTCAGCATGACTCCATCTATTTCAAGCTATTCTTGTACCCATCCTTGTATCTTGTCCCAAATTCAGTTTTGAGGACAAAGCTCTTCTAGGCCGGGATGGCTTGTAATATAGTAAACGTGCCTAAATGCCTTAGCCAATATTTAGCCTACTAGGGTTAAGTATAAAAGGCTAATTTGTAACTAGCCTAGTGAGAGCCTAGCATCCTTTTTCCATTTTTGAAGAATACATGACTCAAGGTTTCCTTCCTCCTCCCACCATCTTAGAGGGTGCATACTCTTAGCCACCAAGATCATGGGATGCATAATACCATGTCCCACCTTGGCATGAGATGAGTATTCATGTTGCAGCATTCATCTATGATTCTCAACCTTCCATGGCAATATAATTTCATGCCTAGCCACCTTGGCTTTAGTTTCTTGGCACAAATGGTGTATTTCTTGTATTTCCAATTATTTTGCTTACTGTGAGAATTAGCTATTTTACAGAGAAGTAAATGACTCTAGTCTTCTTGCTGGGATGAGGTATAGCATACCAAAATTTGTTTTTACTCACTATATGTTTCTAGCAATAGACTTTCATGTCGATTCTTACTATCTCCATTCCTTTGCTAGGTGTGTAATGCATGAGATCCCCTTTGATATACAACAAAAGATTGAGGTTCTTGATCCATCTATCTCATACTATATGAGGAGTGAGCTTGATGTAAGTGCATTTGACACATTGTAAATAATAATAATGAACTAAAAATCTTTTCTTACAAATGTATGATAGTTTACAAGGGATTGCTATTCAAGTGAGCATGTTTGGTATATAAGAGCAAAGCTCATGAAGTACATAATGGTCAATTGTATACAATCGACAAGAATGGACAATAGTGGGGGCTTGGATATTGAAGGAGAGGAGATATTTATAATAAATACAACACGTGAAGCTATGCCTTCAACAACCAAGGCAACCAAAGCATCAAAGATAAGCAAAATGACTCCTAGAAAGGAAGTTCCTTCTCCTAAGAAAAGTTCTCAAAAAAAGTAGACTTTGCCTCATTGATTGTAAGCCCTCGTGTGTAAGTCATGAAAATGGCTAACAAAATTTTGCTACAAAATTTGTACATGTATTTTATATTGATAGTAAAGAGATATTTTCTTCAATATCCTTGCATTGTATATCCTTCTCTCTCCTTGTTGATATCTGTAAAAAAAATTACAAATGTTTATTAATCAAGAAGTGAAATCAAATATGCACATAAATGGATATAATATGATATAAAAACTTACTTGTTTGTTATTAAGTTGGAACACAAATGAGTATGGAGTTCAATATCTTCATTCTGTAAATCCATCCTCACTTGATGTAGCGTACATGATGATCTAATCTTTACGATTGCAATAATTTCCTCATTGTACCAAACATCAAGATCCACTATAGGATCTTTGCTAAAATTATCAAGATTTTAGTCTAAAGCAACCAGACTACCACCAACATAATGCCATCTACTATAATAAAAGCTAAGGATGAAATTTTGAGTAGCAATCATATATTTACAAGCTATAGAGTCTTGATCCATCTTACATATAATTTTTCCTTTTGTCCTTCTGTCCTAGTGTAGTGGCGTCAACTGCCAAGACCCACAAACCACTTATTCTTTCAAGTGTTTCAAGTTGAGCACTAATAGCTATCTCTCACATAGCCAATGCAATATCTCTCTCTATGAGTATAGTGAGCTTACCTTCATGCCCGATCGAGTTTTCTTCTCTCCCGAGCACTCTGATAGCTTCACGATCCAAGTGCAAGCTTCAAGCGAGCTTGATCCTCAAGCTCCATTGCCGCGAGTAAAACAAGAGAAGAGAAGATAAGAAAAGAAGATAGGAGAAGATGGAATGCTTCTCCACCATGGTCCCTCACCCTCACACACTCACTCCCTCACACCCTCACACTCCCTCTCTCAAGTACAAACTCAAGCAAGCAAGAACAAGAAGGAGAAGAAGAAGAGGAGAGCTACTTTTGGCCACACACAAGAATGAGCTTCTCATTCACTTTTCAACTTTATATACAAAACCCTAAATCCCTTTTGGGCGGTCATCCCCTTTTTGGTCCGAGCGGCTTAGCCCATTCCTCCAACCCTTCTCCTCATCTTCCCTATTGGCATGGCCTCAACCCGTGCCTCTAACCATTTGCAATTTGCATGGGTGAGAGCCCGCCGATGCTCTTTTACAAAATAAATTATGGTGCACCTTGCGCTCTTTTACAAAAATATTGACTCGCACTTTTTCTTGTGTGCCTGTCGCCTTGATCTAGGACTTTTTTGCACTTCTTGTGTTCCCAAATTTCTCTTGGCATGCCTTCATCTTCCATTTCACTTTTGCCTTTGGCTTGTCTTCTATTTTAGATTTTCCAGATTTTCCACCTTGTTTGTCTAAGGATTAACATTACCCCCTTCCAGACGAGTGCCAGTCCCATGGCACTCATCATCATCGTAGGTAGTAGGCTTTGGCATGCACTAAAGACATGGGTGGAAGAGACTGCTATGGTTTGCCTTGGAGGATTTTTGGTGGTGGTGCGGATGGAGGTCGTTGGTGGCATGTTGTTGGCCTGATTTGTTGGTGGTAGGGTTATTATAGTTGGTGATAGGGTTGCTTTTTGTTTTTGGAAGTTGCACTCATGGCTGGCACAAGAGTTGGTGTTCTGGGGATTCTGCGCGTGACGTGGGCTTGCATGATGATAAAGGACAAGAGTTTAAAGGTGAGTGTTAATGAAGAGTTGATGGTACTTTTCTTGGAGTTTTCAATACCTACAATTGAAAACCTCTCATATGGTCTCTCCCTAGGATTAGTGCTAGTCTTCTTATCATGCACAAGACATAGCTTGATTAGTTTAGGAGACATGTCAAACTCTAAGCAAGCTGAGAGTATTGTCCTGCACTTAAGGACCCAAACTGTGTATAGAGTGTGGTGCAAATATTATGTGAGTGCACATGCATACTTAGATATTACGTAGTTAGGAGACTATTGGTCTCGTTCCTCGTAGCAATGTGTGGATGAAGCGAGGTTCAATGGGGTGGAAAAAATTATCGATGGTGAGGAGAAGTATACTTGAAGGATTCTTGAGACATCATTTGTGATTTTGACAACATGATGTAGCATAATTGAGCTCATTAACACCTTATCCTTTGGTGGTGGTTACTTGTATTGTTTGAAGAGTAGGATGTACTTTTCATGGTCTTTCATGCCTTGCTCACCACTATTGATTGCGATGGTACTAAGGTGGAGTGTGAAAAAGAATTGTGCAAATGGTTTAGGATGATAGGTCTAACCGATCTCCCTAGGTATGTCTTGCCCTTGATGTGCCCTGAACAATTGTGGGGGATGTGTAAAGGGCTAGGGGACTAGGGATGGAGCCATCCGACCAAGGTCACTAAATGTACCTAATTTGAGGACCCCTAGGTGTTGTGCTATGACTGTGGGTACTTTTTTTTTCTTTTTCTTTTCTTTTTATTTTCTCTTTTTGGACAAAATGAATACAATCAATGCAATACGTTGATGCTATCAGTCTTTCATTTGGATTGGCAAATGTTGAGATCCAAAGGCTATGAAAAATGGATATTACAAAGATGATTGTGTTACTAGCATCGATGCTAGAGGAACATTTGTTGTGATAAAGAGATACACTTGAGATTTTGTAAACCTCTTTGTAACATGTGAGACATCGGAACAATTGAGGTAGTAACTACAGTGAGTTGTGCATGGACAAGGGGTAAAGCATCTAGCGAATTGAATCCTGATTGATCAAGAAACGTTTGTTTTTGTTAAGAGCGTGGCTCCTACCTAGATGTAGAGTTTGGCCAAGAAAGGGAGAGTAGCCACCAATGACTATGCTTTGGGCCATGCTCAAATGTAATGTGTGATTTTTGCAGGGATGATTTTCTATTCCAACAGGACTTCTGTCATGGCTCTTTATTTCTTAGTATTTCTATCACTTTCTTCATAATGGTTCTTGTGGGGTTGGTGGTATTGTGGTGACTTGGACATTGAACGCTCTTTTGCACAAAGACCTGTGTTGCCCTGCATTCAGTTGGCAACTCGTGAGAGTATATGCAAGTCATATGCTTCAAGCATAATGAACAAGTGTAGCTCAAAAAGACATCATTTATCTGAATCCCATTGTGTTGACTTCGATGCATATCGCATGTGCTTGATTATCATTGCTTGTGTGTGTGTGTTGGCTTTGCTTCTTTTGGTATTATTTATACACAGTCACAAAACACATTGTTTATTTATGTACACGTTTATGAATCCATGTCACTTCATGAGGATAAAAACCACTTGTAGAACTCAGGATTGTACTAGAGTGTGGCATATGTATCAAGTAATTGTGGCAGCCTAATCAGTAACAACATATATTTTGCAACATCGAGTAGGATGGTGCCTTGTCTGAGTCTATTGGCAATATGTAGCTTTGCTTAGTGAGAAACTTATCAATCAGAGAGTTCTCTTGGCTAGTTCCAGCTAAGTCCATACCCCAAACGGTAGTTGGTACTTGAAAGGAAGTTGGAACCACATAGGTCGGCGGTCTCTTTGAGACTGCCATTGGGCTAGTCGCTCCTCTAAGACTATCATAATCTAGGCTCCAAGTTTGGCCATTGTAGTGCAGTTTTCAAACCAACGTTTTTCAAATTAACTTCGACCCTTTGATTATCGCTTTAGTTGCTCTATCTCTAAGAGATTGGTTGGAAAATTACTTCATTGAATGTCACAATTAAGCATAGTTTGTCGACTTCTTCATCAGAGATGAGCTGTATGTGTTTATGTAGAATCTTGTCATAGTGCTCGTTAAGATATTCTTACTCTTCCCAGGATAGCAAATATGACAAATATTCCTCAAGCTACTCCCTAGGGAATGTGCCCATGTCCGCAAGGATGTAGACACATGCAAATAATTTGAGTCTATTCTCCAACTTGGTCAAGCACTCTGTGTCACTTCTATGTTCAATGAGGGCTTGCTCAGTTGCTATCTCATGTAAGGTTCTGGGAGTTTTCCTAGGCTTTAGCATAGCTAGGGGCTCATGCCTAGATGAGCAATATTGGTCAATGCTAGGATTGCTCATGTCCTCGGGGTTTTCATATTTCTCCTAAGGCTTTGATGCTATTGTGTCATGGTTCTCCTCGGATGTGATTGGTATAGTTCCTTAAACCTATTGTGATAGTGTTGTATCCACTCTTGATTGGTCAATGTAAGTTTTGTTGTCAATGGATTGAGTGTTGCAAGCAACCGTTGATGGTAATGGTTGCTTTGATTTATTAAAACACACGGATGTATCTGAGGTTTCACCACTGTTAGGAGAGATGGCAATGGGTTCATTCGTGGGTGGTCTCGATGCTTTATTCCTTAGCTCTTCAAGCACTCTTGGTCTCAATCTTCTTGGCATCTACAACCACTTGCAACTGCCGTTATTTTCTCCTCTTTTTCTTGGGCAATTGAGGTGTATCCTTTAAAGATTTAGGACCCTAAACTAGGTCAGCTACCATTGATGTGCTTGGTTGGGCCTCAGCCTTCTCTTTCTCTAGTGTGTCCTCATGGGATATAGCCACGGCCTGTTGAATAGATGCACAAGGTCGTGAGGGTGCAACTACCTCTCTTCTTGGAGAGTCTAGATCTTCAGCTAATTCCCCTCCATTTAGCCCCTCATCTGATTGCATTGGTAGTTCCTCCTAGTCGAGAATTTGCTCCCGACTCTTGTCCTTACCCATTAGAACATGCCTCAATTGCTTCTTATCAGAGCGGGTGTTGTGTTTAGAGCTGTTCTTCTCTTGCTTTGGAGGTTCAATGACTCTAGTGTAGAACCAAGAGATGATTTAGGGTTCCTCCCATGTAGGCTTGGACGAAACTAGCTAAAGAAGTCAAGGTTGTATTGATGGGAGTCATAGAGATCTAGGATTACAGGGTCTTGAGTGAGGCAGAGGATATATGCGCTAACATCAAGTACCATACTCCCTACTCCTAGCCTACTAGCCACATGTAGATCTTCTTCTAGAAGTAGTTTATTGTACAAGGGATGTTTTTGGATAGTGGCAAAAAGTTGGACCTCATGGACCATTGCCAACACTCTTAATGAGATCAGGGCAACGTACGTGGGATCATGTCTTGATGTCCAAAGGGCTTTCCTTTGCTCAACGAGTGTCATTAGTTGGTGGCCAATTTTGGCTTCCAAACCCTGGTTGGAGTACCATTTCTGCACAAAGTTGCCTTATCCTTTCCCTTTTTGTTTGATTGCTTTGGGCTTTTCCTTGTTTGTTTCACATTGAGCAATATAAAGTGAGGGTATCAAGCGCAATTCTGTAGCTATGGCCTTTGGGATGTCCTTTATGACTTCCTTAGCAATAGCCACATAGTGGGAGCAAACATGTTGTTGCTCATCCCAAGTCAAGGGTTCAACTATGAGCTTTGTGTGCTCTGGTGTTGGCCTTCCAATGTCCACATGGATGTACTCATGTGTGATCACTGTCAGCTTGTAATCAAGCTTCATCATGCACTTCATCTTTGGTTCATTGGTCAAATGCAACATCTCCTTGGCCAAATCTTCAAGAGATTTCTCCTCAATCCTAGGCTTTAGGTGCTTCAAAAGTACTAGAGGTGTCAAGGATGTTGGTTGCAACACCTCTTCCACAAGTGTATTGCTAATGACACGTTCCACAAGGAGAATCATCATTGCCAAAGGTTGTGACTACTATGATTCCTGATTGGAGGTAGTAGCAGCTAGTTCAATGGACTGGCTACTATTGGTAGACCCTAGTGTCAAGTCCTTAAGCAAATCAGAAGTGGTTGTGTCTTTTGTTGCCCTTTATGCATTCACTTGTGTAGATCATGAGCTAGTCACAATGGATTGCACATGCATATCCTTAGGCTGAGAATTAGGGGCGGTGTCATGTCCCGCACATTGGACATCTGGAAGCTCAAATGGAGATAGAGTTTGGGATTGAATAGCTACACTTGATGAATGTTTTTGTGTTTCATGTGTCCATTTAGGGAAAGAGGGTGTAGGAGATTTGGGACTCATAGGTGGACTTGGCACTTAGCTGGAGGATTTGCTCGTGGCTATTAGATGATTCTGTCTTTTTCTTTGTTGAGCAATCAGCCTTATCATGAGCAACATTGCACCTGTGGTGCTCATTATCCTCTTGAGAAGTCAAAGGATCCTTGGGAACTAGTGGTCTTTATGCACACTCGATGGTTACATCTGATAACCCCCTATTAAGCATGCTAGGCTAAGGATCTACCTTTTGAATAGTCATGTTTGGTTTCTTGATTTCAATCGTGAGGGGCTCACTCACTCCAATGTTTTTTACTTGAGACTTGGATTTTTGTTTAGATTTCCTCATATGCTTCTTTTCTTTTGATACGATTTGGCCTTCAGCTGATAGAGGTGGTTTAGCAAGGGGTTTTGGTACCCAAATCCATCAGTTACGTGCTTAATACCCTTGAGCACGTAGCAAACCTTTGGATATCCATCGCGGTGTTGTGCTGCCTCTCCATCGATACCTTTGTCTATCATGCTTGGGCTTCTTTTGTGGTCTTCTACGATATTTGTAAGCCCAAAACCTATCCTTGGCATTGTCTCCTAACCTTCCTATTTCAAGCATGACCTCGCTCACTGGTTCTCTTTGTTCAACATATGCTTGTATCAACTCTTTCAACAAGTCCTTGCTCTCGTTACTAGGCTTGCTTGGTATGTCAGAATGTTGCTTATCTTTCTATCGAGGTTTGATGAGGTCACCCTTACCAAAGGTTGCGATTATCCTCACACTCGATAGTGTCAAGTGTATCCTCTGTGCTACATAATCAGCCTCACACTTCGTCGCCCTTTTGAAGGGTCTTCCTAGGAGGTTTTCCTTTCCATAATTAGCATTGTTTTGGAGGAACGTGGAATAGGATAGGTAAGCTTTCCATTTCAATAGTTACAAGGATTTTTCACTTCCCTATAAGTGCTTGTGGGTGTCCCCCATAAGGACTAGGAGTTGCATTAGTGGGTGTGAGCTCTGGTTGGCCTAGTAGGGTCCATGCTTCATAGGTCAAGATATTAAAATCAGTTCCCTCATCGATGAGAGGATCAACATAGTGCTCTCTTTTTGTTGTGAGTTTGACCCTAAGATAAGTAGGCAGTACTATGTCTTCATCTTTCGGTTCTTGGTTTATAAGTTCAAGTCTTCTTATACATGCCTTTGAGTCCCCAACTGCACAACTAGATGTGGATTCTCTATTGATGTCTTGGGTCATCTATGTAGTGACGTTCAAGGTGCATCTATCATCAGGATTGCCATGTCTAGTCATCCTCATAGTTGTAGCTTGATGTTGTAACTTGTTGCATTCTGCTTGTTCGAATGCAACATATACATGCTTTTGTGGTGTGGTCTTTTTGCCCTTGTTGGCTAGATTGCCCCATTGAGGTTCTAAGGTATCTGTTTGTCTTTGTTCGAGTATGGGCTTTTGGTTGCTATTTTGCAAGTGGGAATATATGCTTGTGTAGAGCCATTACTACACTAGGATCTAATTTGGAGGACCTGTCACGGCGTGTGTTTTGAACTATTTGATCTAGATTTCAGCCCAATGATAGATCTATGGTGTGCTTTCGGCTCTATATGGTCTCTCGGTCAGTTTTAGGGTCTACATGTTAAAAAATTTAAAAAATCCAAATTCGTCCCAATAGGTTCAAATCGCAGGGGCTGAATATCCGATCCGAACCATCCAAATGGCCAAGGGTTGAATGAGAAAGGGCCAAATGCAACTAGTCCGAATGTCAAATTCGACCAGTCCGAATGTGGTTGTCCGAGGGCCGAATGGCTGAATGATAGTGGGCCAAATCAACCAGGCTGTGGGCTGAGTCAGGTGGGCCGAATGGTGAATTCAGCTAGGCCAAATGTCAACTTGTCCAAATGGGGTTGGACCGAGTCGACATGGCCAAGGGCTAAATTTTCAAGTGTCCGAGTAAGACGGGCTGAATGGTTGATTCGGTTGGGCCGAGTCCTAAGTGTCCGAATGGTTGTGGGACAAATGGCCGAACATAAGAGGGTCGAGGGCCGATTCTAGGGTTTGGCCCAAAATCAATGTCACTCGGATGGGCCAAACATGGTGCGGTTTTGGCATATGTGACGAAGAATCGATCAAATCATATGATTTAGGTCACAACATATAGCATGCACCTCCAAATCACAGCTATGGATAGAGTTATATACACTTGGAATAGCAAATAAAATCCAAAATACAAATCGGCAAACAAATTAAACCCTCTTGCCCTTTTATGACAATAGAAACCCTAATGCTTGTTTTTCCTTTTTTTTTTCATTTTTTCCTACCCTAATGCATCCAAATCATAAAGAAAACACCTACACTACTCCAACATGCTTTTCAAAATCTTAAAAGCCAAAAACTTACTTGCTTAGGAGATCGAATACCTCTTCAAACTCCTTCACTTCCTACCTATCTACCCCAAGCACCAGTTTGGGGAAAACCCTACTTCAATGCTTAATTCGGAGTGCGCAAGCACTCAAGGCTTGAATCTGTTGGTCTCGACAACGGAACCAAAATGTAGTGGCAAGCTCAAGCTCAACCGACAAGACCCATGGATCTCTTATTACAAAACCCTAAATCCCTTTTGGAGAATCATCCCCTTTTTGGTCCAAGTGGCTTGGCCCATTCCTCCAACCCTTCTCCTCTTCCCTATTGGCATGGCCTCAACCCGTGTCTCTAACCATTTACAATTTACATGGGTGAGAACCCAGTGCTCTTTTACAAAATAAATTATGGTGCACCTTGCGCTCTTTTACAAAAGTATTGACTTGCACTTTTTCTTATGCGCCTCTCGCCTTGATCTAGGACTTTTTGGTACTTCTTTTCTTCCCAGATTTTTCTTGGTGCACCTTCATCTTTCATTTCACTTTTGCCTTGGCCTCATCTTCTGCTTTAGATTTTCTGCATTTTCCACCTTATTCGTCTCAGGGTTAACACCTAGTGTCCCATCCCTCATCAATAAATTGTATAACATGATCATATGTTAGTCTCTTCACTTAAAGCATGGCCTTTGATCTTCTTATCTCATCATTAGAAAATAAGTCAATAAATATATTAATAGGTATGAACAAAGTAACTTTTCTTAGCCTACTTGAGATACTAGGTTTTAATGCTCTCTCTATCTCAGAAAATATTTTACATCTATAGCCCTTACTAGTAGCTCGACTTGACAAAGGCCACTCAAAGCTTGAAAAATCAAGCAAAGGAAGGGGGGATATTGATCCCCATTGGCTACGCTGCATGGGGACAATATAATAATGGTCATAGAAGAATATTCCATTCTCTACAACCTCTGTCTTCTTTCTACCTTTCTACATCTCTTCTCCAATCAAGCCATGCATCACATCAATCACATCAACAATAGACTCGATCGGTTGTCATTCCTCAAGATTAGAGGGATAGACATCTACAAGACAAATGAACAAATGTTATACTGAAAAACCTTAAACCAAGTTCAAGTAAATAAAGACTTTAAGAATCAAATCCTTACAATTTGGTTTATGCATTGGAAGATTTGAACTTCCAGGTTCCAAATATAGCTCTCTATGCATAAACACATGTTGTACCAGAACCTCTTTTATGCTATTATTATTTACTCTAAGCTTAAAATCTCGGATTCTACCCTTCCAAGCAAAAATGAATGAGCTCTCATATCTTCTCCTTTTCCCACGTTTTGCCTGTTTTGCATGGTGATCCAACTGCCTTTGCTAATGATTGTAGGAATCCATCTTTCATCTTTTTGGAATGAGTTCAGCACTAACATGGATGTGATTTGGGAGCTCGGATGCCTTGTTGAAGATCAAATTTCTATATCCATGGCAGAGAGAGAGAGAGAGAGAGAGAGAGAGAGAGAGAGAGAGAGAGAGAGAGAGAGAGAGAGAGAGAGAGAGAGAGAGAGAGAGAGAGAGAGAGAGAGAGAGAGAGAGAGAGAGAGAGAGAGAGAGAGAGAGAGAGAGAGAGAGAGAGAGAGGACTAAGCTACCACAAAGAAGAGGAAAACACGAGAGGGATAAAAGAAAGGAGGGAAAAAAATGCACACCAATCTCTTTATTAATTTGAGTTTAGATTAAACATGTCATTATTATTAATCCAGACATATAATTAAATAAAAGTGGCCAATACTATAAATCATTAATGCAAAGAATGTCGTAATCATGAATATAAGAAGCTAAAAATAGATATTGATAATACAAAGTCGTACTATTATTATAAATATCTCTTTTTGTAAAATGCTTTTTTGTAATTTTTAAAATAGAACTTTCGTTATGGAGGCTGTGCTCCTATTACTCTAGAGGACTCTCTCTCGATCTCCTAAAAGGCATATTCGAGACCTCAAAACTCCCCTAATGATACTTTTCAATGCATCACATCATAATACACATTTTGTCAAAAAAACTAACTTTGGATTCTCTTTCTTTGATTTTCTTATTTCTTTGACTTTCTATCCTTTCAATCCATTGCATTCATTTTCTTTCTCCTTTCCTTTTGTCTATGAGATGCTCTCTAGAATAACATCATCATCTACATCCTCACAAGAAGGTGTTTGCAATATATCAGTATCAATTGCACTTGGAACTCCAACAATCTTTGGTGTGAAGCCCAATATAGCATCCATAGACTCATAGAATGGCTGTACATAGCATTGAGCCCATTTTATCTAGCAATATTTTCTCCTTTTTATATTGCTATTTCAAATTATAAGACCCCTTGATCTCTCTATTTAATGCAAATGTTAAGTTTTTCCAATATTTTGATCTTAGCTCTCCCTTTTAACATGCATGTATATATCATCATACCACTTTATCAACACGTGTGTTTTGGTCTTTCCACTTAGACACCTAGTACATTTCTTAGTCTAGAAACTGTTAGAGGTGATGAAATTCTCTATCAAACCTCTTTCTTTTACTAGATGTGTTGGTTTCAAGAGGAATATGCTCATGTTGACATGTGCTTCCCTAGATATCACTTATTTCTCCCCATAGAATTTCTATAAAAGATGAAGTAACACCCATGAGAACTTGAGAGGAAGACACATAATCTTCAAATTGTCATTGCAGTCCCATTAGCTTCCTTCCATGCCATCCACCCCCTATTGTTCTCCCAACATGTGAAGAAACTAGCACAATGCAAATATCTTCTCTTCTTGAAACAACATGAGGAATGTGATCCATTGAGAGTTCAATTATTGGCTTAGGGAAACTATTACATGCAGAGATTAGTAGAAGAACCCCGTATTAAATTTTATTATGTTAGAGCCTTAACATTCACAACTAGGTCTCTTTACAAGACTAATGATTGATCAATCAGAATGCTAATTGTGCCATACTATCTCAAACATATCATAAACTCAAAATAACCCAACACTATGATAATTGTAACTAAAACATAATTGAAACATAAATTAACATAAAAGAAAACATCAAAACGTGAAGTGCAACATGGTTTCTAGTCACAAAATCAAGTTTTAATGAACTAAAGTTCATTAAGTCCATAATATATTATAAAATAGGCAACCACAATTACAATGTACCCAAACCATTGAGCCCTAAAAATCAAGCTCTCCTAGAATGATAGATTCCATCACATAAATTACTTTCAAAATCAAGTACACAAGCACATTAGTGAAGGAGGACCACCGTAGATCTCCAACATCCTTTTTTTGAACATAGTGAAAGGATAAATGGTGGAACCCCATTGTTGAACCATAGGTATGCTCATGCAAAGACAATACTTATATAATTCTAGCTTGCCTCATGCAAAAGCAAGACCTTTATAATTCAATGTATTGTTTTAAACAATACATTCCCATTACAATGTATAAGAAAAATCAAATAGGCAACCACAATTGCAAAGTAGCTAAACCATAGAGCCCTTAAAATCAAACTTGCCTAAAATGAGAGATCCCATAACATGAATTTGGATGAAATTTTGATATGAAAGCAAAGGATCTACACCTTAGACCTCTATCATTCTATTTCCAAACACAATGAAAGGATGAAAGGTGGAACCCCATTGATAAACCATAGATATGCTAATGCAATACAATGTATACGAAAAACCAATACAATGTATAAGAAAAACCAAATTGACAACCACAACTACAAAGCAAGCAAACATAGAGCCATGTTTGATCAAGCTTGCCTAAAAGGATGCATCCCACAACAAAAAGCACAACGAGAATGAAATACAAAACCCAATTGGAAAAGGAGCTGCACCATAGACCTAAAACATCCGCTTTCCAAACATGATCAAAGGATTCATGGTGGAACCCCATTATTGAGCCATAAATATGCTCATGCAAAGAGTAGACTAAATCAATAGCTTAAAACAGTAGTGCTTTTGGGTGTAGAGATGCGGTCCTCGATTCTGTTGAGAAATCCTTAGAAATGTCACCGAATCAAATTTTCATCATTAACAAGTATTGTTATTTGGTTATTGTCTACATTTCATAATACAATATACAAGCAAAACCAAATAGGCAACCACAATGCAAACTAGGTGAACCATAGAGTTGTACTAGTCAAGCTTGTCCAAAACAAATGATCCCATAACATAAAGTAGGATGAAAATGAGATACACAACCACACTAGCAAAGGAGCTAAAAAATATAGCTCCCAATCTCTATTTCCAATAAAACCATAATATGATTGGAGGATACTGTTGTTGAATCTTAAAGTAGTATTCAAGCTAATGCATTTAATAAACTTAAAATAGTCTTATTGAAAACTGAAAAGGCAACCAATATTAGTTAGTTGAAGGTATGATTTGTAACCCTTGTGTAGAAATCAAGTGATCATTGAATCAAGAACCTGAGTGTGGATCCTTGCATAGAAGGCAATGAATCAAATATGTAGCTACATGGAAAAGAAAGTGCCCTATAGGTTTCCTTTTTACCAAATCAATCAATAACATTGAGCATAAAGTGAAAGGAAAAGGTTCATAAAGCAAACATCTCCTCAACAAATGCATAGATAGCAATGTGGCTAACTAACTCTTCTTGCTATGTTCAAGAAAGTGATGCAAACAAAACAACATATGGAACTTTGAAACTCTAAAGTCTCATGAACAAATTGTTGGAAAATAGGTCAAATGATGTATGTTGCATGATGAGGAGACTTGTATCCCATAAGCACAATGAGGAGAGTCGAGAAGCTGGAAAGTTATAAAGACATGTACTTGGTTCACTTTTCAATGCAATGCTATTGTACTTTGTACTTCACTGTGAGTCCATGTCATGCCCTACTCGGGATTGTGTTTATGAGTCCAAGAATTCTATCTTGGAACCTAATTCAATCGAGTAACAGTTAGTGTCATTTGTCTGTGTTGTCATGGTTCTAATTACTACATTCCAACCTCCATAGCTACAACCATGCTCTAGATCCATGTCCTTCAACACAATTTTTTGACTATTTGATAGTTTTTAAGATCAGAAATAGCAAGGTGGAAGCATGCTAAGATGGACCACTTTTACTAAGCTATTTAGTCAAGTCATTTCAAGATTGGATAGTTGATAAATTTTTTGAAAAAATATATAAATCTTGTATTGGATACCTTTCTAGATTCTCGTCATCAAGACCTTTCCAATGATATATAGCATGATAGGGTATGCCATGGGATAAACATTGAAGTACAACCTAGTAAAGGAGCTAGCCTAGGACAATCTATTTTGGTACCACCTTATCATGCTTTCATTGAGCAGTGCAAATTAGTCAACTGCAATTTGAAATAGCATTGAAGCTGATCGCATAAAAATTAATGGATAGATATAACACACAATAGCATAAGGAGCTCTAAAGGTGCATGCATTTAATGTTTGATGGAAAGTAGAATAAAATTATAGTTCATTTGAGTGTGTATGTTTGCTTTGCACTTACCAAAATAAATGTGACAGTGCATGTAATTATTAATTGATGGGAAAAGCCCAAAAAAAAAACTATTGATCTAATTGTGCAAATCACATCCACATGCGTGAAACAAATCATAAACAAGGAGCTCCAGATTTGTATGTGGTCAATGATAGAAAGAAAGGACAATAGAATAGTGGTACAACAAGGATTCAACATGTTGTGGTAGAGACATGTGATCATCTTTCACATGAGAAGTCATCCATGAAGATTGCATGCTATGGTTGATGCATGTGACACATCACCCCAAAAGTTTCAATAATATAGGGATAGGAATATATTGCATGCTATGATACATGCATGATGCAAACCATCACGCCATAAGTTCCAATAATAGACAGATAGGAATATATCACATCAATAGGCCTAATATGAATTACAAATAAGGAGCTCCAAATTGTTGATTAGATTGTGCAAATTGCATGAACATGCATGATACGGTTTAGGAGGTCCAAAGTTGTATGCAATTCATGGCCGAAAGAAAGGAGAATAGCATGGTGGCACAACAAGGATTCATCAGGCTATGCTAGAGGCATGTAGTCCACCACAGAAGTCATCCATCACTTAAAGCATACTATGTAGATACATGCATTCCATCACCTTCTTCGTTTCAACTTTCAGCAATACACAAATAGGAATATATTCTTGTTCAAAAATTATGACGAGCACAGTTGTGTTTGATCTAGACTTGCTTTGGAAGATCGATTGCATAGCAAGAAGAGAAACACATGCATAACAAAGAAGATCCTAAATTTTTGCCTCAATATCTACTTGCAATCAAAAGAGAAGAATTGTAGTGCTCAGAGAATAAATGTCCTTTATCAGCAGTGCAAGGAACCGTTGATTATGGTGCATATAATGGCAATCCAATTGGGAATGAAGCACTAGGATCCTTCGATTGGATGTCAACGCACAACCAAGTGATGCCAACCATGTTTAGGAGTAGGGATCCATCACATAAACATTAGACTCCCTCCATTCGATCTAGGAAGGTTGGGCCGAAAGGGCCATTTGCATGTCCTTTGTCCACATCAACACTCAAAAAGCCTCTCCAAACAAAACCCAATGCCATGTGTCGAGTGATTAGAATATATAAGTACAAAGAGAGAGAGAGAGAGAGAGAGAGAGAGAGAGAGAGAGAGAGAGAGAGAGAGAGAGAGAGAGAGAGAGAGAGAGAGAGAGAGAGAGAGAGAGAGATATATATATATATATATATATATATATATATATATATATATGAAATAAAAAGAGAGAGGAAAAAGGAGAGAGAGAGAGAGGGGCAAAAAGAAGAGCGGGGCGAGAGGAAGAGGAAAAAGAATTGAAGTCAAGGGCACACTCTCACCCGCATGAGTATTGCCCTTTTTTCTACAGGTGTAATGTCCCCATTACTTAGTTTATTTTAATGTGCATATACATTCTAAAGAAAATTTATTTATGTTGCACATTTTTAAAAAGTAACTCTACTTATGAAACTAACTCTCATTATAAAGATAATTGTTATTATTAATTAGGTATTATATATCAGTTAATGGAAAAAAGACTTGGGAGACCCTCCCAAGATTACCTTATTAAGACTATGCTTGTAGTATAGAACAACAAAAAGAACTAGCCCAGTGGATAGTCACTTGGTAGTTAAGTGCACTTGGGTGACAACATTGTCAGGATGGGTGACCTCCTTGGAAGATTTTCCTACAAGCTAGTGGGAGCTTCTCATGCACAGCCAATGGCGCCAACGAAGTGAAGCCTTCATAGCCTGTTGCCAAATATGCCAAGGTCTATGCCTTGCTCGTGAGCCTTGGAGTGACGCCGTCCGACGACAAGATGTGTGGTCCTTGCCCATATATTCGTTAAATTGGTATCCTCGCGCTACGAGAATGGAGCCCCTCCCTGATGTTGTAAAAAAAACACTAAAATAAAGTGTTCCCTCTTTATCATCGATGATGTCATTAAAAAACGCTAAAAAGAAAACATCTTATTTTTACCCCCCAGTTACTATATAAATAGGGGTAGAGCATCATATCAAGAACACACACAGATACAACGATCCATGTAGAAGTCTCTCTGTTGCTATTAATGCAACGAAGCTCCTCTCTCTCTCTCTCTCTCTCTCTCTCCACTCTTACGTGGAAGCTTTGCCAGAACCCATCAAGCTTCTTCCATGGCTCCTAAGAGACATTGAGATGCTGAGTGAGCTCATGCTCAGAGAGCTCCCCAATAGGAGGAAGTGGTCGCCGTTGCTCTACTGAGAAAACTCAACATGATGCTGAAGCACAAGCGGAAGTTAACCCCAAACCCATTCAAACCGAAGAACCAGCCATCCCACAACAAATCGAGATTGCGGTCATAACCCGTAATCATGATGGATGGCCAAATGGAGATAATCAGGTTTAGTACATAAGAAAAGGATTACTTTTCAAGCTATTAACTCTACAATTTTCCAATGAGGGATAAGTTAGTCCATTATATAGATTACGATCAGTAAGAAGGTACTTAAACTTACAAAAACATGTTAGTATTATCAATTGCTTTTAGAAAAGAAATCTGGGATGAAGAAGATAGATTCTATGCATTGCATACATTGACAAGTGTGTTAAAATTGTTTTATGGTTATGACTGCTTTTGGATTTGTGAATGATGATTTATAGCTCTTATGTTTTTGGGCTTGCATAGTCGAACAAGTTGTGGATTGTGGTGGTTTAAAACGTTGGAATCCCCAACCCAATGCTCCTTAACACTCTGTGGAGTGTGAAAAAACTCACCTGCGGGTGGGGGTCCTATGCTCTTGAGGGAGATATGTGTTTTACTTTTTGATCACTCGAGCACCTGAGAGGGAAAAGGGCCGAGTAGTAAGTGCCCATGTTATGTAGGACCTCTTCGAAGGCTCATGGAAGCTTAGAGGGGCTCTGAGCCAATAAATTCCCTATTGACCGCCGCAGATGGAGTGTGATCACATACATCCCAATACCGAGGGATTGGAAGGTCCTATCCTAGGCTGGATAGTGTCTTTCAACGGAAAGACGGTTTTGTATCACTCTGCAGAGTGATGGTGAAATAAAGTATCTGATTTTTGAATTGTTTGTTATGTGCTAAAGATCAAGTTTAACGAACCCAATTTAACATTTAACAGAGTAATTAAAAAAAGCTAATTTTATATGTCCAAACAGTGTGGTAATATGCTTTGCTAATTAGAAAACTAAGCAAACCCATCGAGCAAAGTAGGAAGCTTCGATCCTGACGATTGGACACCTATGGTTGGGTGGACCCGATAAGTCGGGTAACTTTCCAATGCTAGATAGAGCTGATTAAATTGTGACCCTCCCAATACCGATAGGATTAGTTACTAGGTTTAACACCGTTTTAGGGGGCCAAAATTGAGATTTTACCTTATGGGTAGGGGGATTGAGTTACACTCTTCCCCTCTCTTACTCTCTTTCAACCAAGTGCAGTGTTATTCTCACTCCTAGTGGTCATTCTTAGGTGGGCGTTAAATTGCTGTTAGGGGTGGCTTGTCCACACTTCCCTTGTGAAGTAGAACTGAGATTCCCGTGTTCAACTTAGTCCAAGGTTTCCCATGGGGAGATGGGATGGTGATGTGCATGGATATGAATTTCAATCGACTACTAGAGGACTCCTCCAGGTCTGTAGGAGGAGGCACCTCACAACAAGGGACACACACGCACACACACACATAACTTTTTTTTTTAATTTTCTACAATAAACTCTTCTTTCTTGAAAACCAAGATATTCACATGTTTCAAGGCTAACTGGACCACTTAAATGAAGTTAACAATGGTGGGTAACTTTTTTGGAACTTGCACCACCTTGTCATTGTACAATTGTATATGCATATGCCCTAAAGGGCAATCCTTATGATTATATATATATATATATATAGTATTTGGAAAAAAGAAGCTATTGTGATATTGCTTTGTAGTACGAAAGTATGGTGAAGTGACCTAGCATTCATTGGGTGCAAAGTGTGTAAGAAAAACCAACAATGTCTTACATTACCTTTTTTAATTTGGTCTCCATTCAACAAATTTTGATTGAATGCATCTAAAATGGTCAAATTGATATTTACACTTGAACAATGAACTATGGAGGAGCTACATAACTTCTATAGATCAAAGAAATAAAATAAGAAACAAAGTAAGGAAGCAAAGTGAAGGCAAAAGATCCAAACTAGACAACGTTAAATATGATGTTTGACTAGACATATTACTTTTTATATGCCTAGCTCTAATTATATGAGATTTGACCATGTATGGCACATCTTCATTTTCTCAACACAAACAAAAACCACCTAAATTTTTTTAAAAAGGGTCTCTCTTTAAGTTTTTATTTAATGTCAAGTCTTATAATATGTATAGCACTCATGTGCCTAGCATAAGCTTGTTTAGTGCTTGCTAAAACTAGATTTCAACATCAAGTTGCTTGGAACCTCAATAATGTTTGGATACATTGGGCTCTATAAGAGTCTTTCTACTAACAAAGAATGGCAAACCAAAATTTTGCTAGTCCTTTTGCTTCCTTTAGTACCCTTCATCCAATATTCTCATTGTTGGTGATTGTTCATTTTCTTGGAACTTGACCTAACTCTCTTGTAAAACTTTGCCTTCTTCATTAGTTAACAAAGTTCAAATACATTCTAACATATTTCTCTCTTATGATAAATACTTTTTTATTCTTCAAGTGGTTATCAAAGGATCAATTAGTCTTCATAGGCTTTCTAGCCATAAACATGCATATCTTAACAAATCTAGTTGATGCGTTCCAAAGCTCCCTAGAGAGAGATCTAGTACAAGATGCATGGATATCATGCCTCGGAGCCATCCAAGATTGATGAGCCATCTCTCATCATATGCTATCTTGGGAAACCTCTTCCCATGGAGAGTTATGTCCTTGCCTTCTCCTCTTCTCCTTAAATTTTCTCTTTTATATATATATATACATATACATATACATATACATATACATATACATATACATATACATATACATATACATATACATATATACATATACATATACATATACATATACATATACATATACATATACATATACATATACATATACATATACATATATATATATACATATACATATACATATATATATATATACATATATATATATATATATATATATATATATATATATATATATATATATATATATATAATTCACTTATCTTTCTCTTCACCTCTCCTTCTCCATATTTCCCTCTCTCTTCCTACCTTCCTCTCTTTCTCACTCTCTCCTTATCTTCTTTTGTCTCGCTATCTCGCTATCTTCTCCTCTCTTTGAATGAAAAAAATCTATTAGCTTCACCACCTCTATCATAAATGTGAAAGGGTGTGATGACAACGAGGTGGCATGAGTATAGAGGTTCAAAGGAGAAGAAGGAGGTGGGAGGAAATTCGATAATGGTGGTGGCTTGGGGGGGTGATGGGTGCTCATGATGGATGTTATAAGTGGAGGAAATTCGATCATGATGGTGTCCAAAAGTGGGGGAGGATGGCTCCTCACAATAAGTGGGGTGTGTGTGTGTGTGTGGGGGGGGGGGGGGGGGGTGTGGGCGGGTTTTTGGGTGATGGCCCTAACAAAACAAGTGTTATAATAAGTAGAGGGGGTCCCCCAAAAGGGTGATGGTGGCTCATTATAGTGCATAACCATAGTCAAATTTTGAAATTATGTCTAAGTTCTGGATGCCCACAAAGGGATACTGCTACTATTTGAATGGCATACACAAACAACATTTGTTTTCAAACTTTTTTGTAAAATCAAAACCCCCTCACAACTAGTTTTATAAGTTGAGGGGGTCCCCAAAAAGGGTAATGGCGATTCATTATATTGCATAATGGTAGTCCAATTTTGAGATTGTGTTTGAGATGGGGATGTCCACAAATGGATAATGCTACTGTTTGAATGTCATACATAATAGTATTGTGTTTTCAAACTTTCCCATAAAACCAAAACCCCTTTCTTGGCTTGTGTGTCCACAATTACACATGCTCACATGGATATGCACCACATAGATGTAAAAAATGGTGCAATAAAAGTGCTTGAGTTCCATAAACAACAACATCGTGTTTTCCACGTTTTCACAAACAAAACCTTTATCTAGCTTGTATGTCCACTTACACATACTAACACGAACATCCACATATCCTTTTGCCTATATACGCAATTAAAATATGATTATGGTTTCATTCTACAATAGAAAAATATGTAAACTCTTATCATCCTAACTAGAACAAGCTATTATACCACCCAAAAAAGTACAAAAGCAAGTATGAATGTAAGAAAGCCACACGTGGCTCCTTTCTTGAACTTTGTAAGATTATGATCACACAATTTACATATTTTTTTCATTTTATTCAACCTAGTCTTTAGTAAATGACAATGAATAGATAACACTTTACATCTCTTTTTTCTTAAATTTTTATTTTTCTTTGTAAATAAAGACTTCTTCACAACAAATACATGAAAAGATGCTTTCCATTAGAATGCATAAGATGTTTCCTATACCAATCAAGGGAGCACTTGATCATGAGTACATGTCATAATCAAGGATTCAATTCAATCTATTCTTTGGAAAAAATAACAGTTGCTTGTAATACTTCTCGTCTTTAAAAAATCAAACTCCTAATATGCTTAATTGAATATCATACTTTTGGTTGATATTAGACTATATTATTTTTCAATACAATGGCAAGTCGTAATGATACTCTTTGTAGGGAATAGAGACTTGATAGGACAATTTGTACATGCTTGTGTAGAATGATGGCTCTTAGGAAGGTTGGTATTAGAAATAATACCCTTCAAAGGCCTTTGTTTATCATTTTCATTTTAGTGTTTGATAGACAACAAGAATCACCTTTTTCGATGTTGTTGTATTCTCCTCTCCTTTTGCAAATTGTTACTTTCATAGTTGTTGTAGTTCTTATTTTTTAAATGTGATCGACCTATTCATGTTAAGTTTCTTATCTTTCTATATGTTTGTGAGCATACTCAAAGGATATGGCTACAAAGGTTTGGAGTCTTTTGCAACCATGCCCTAGCTAAATAAGCCATGAAAATACCACTTGAAAATTGGTAGTTGAAAATTTAAGTCTCCATAAGGCCTCTATTTTGGAGGCTTTATGCAAGCCTAGAATTAGAAGGCTGCCCTTGATTTTCTCTCAATAGGTCCAAATTAAAATATGTGTTCAAGCTCAAATCCCTAAAATTTTTCAATCTTCTAGATACAAACCAAATTCAATATGAGATTTTCTAATGGCTTCAACAAATAAACCATAAATGTCACTTAAATGGTATTATAAATTCTAATAATATGTATGCCCATTATAAAAAAATCACTTCAAACTTCAACATCAAATAAGTATCTATCTTTCAAGTTACAAACAAATATATTTATGAAAACTAATACACATTGATTAAAAAACTATAATTTTACAAGATTTTCACTTTTACTCTCTTCAATAAGAGTTCTAAATTTATAAGTTTAACTCTTTCCATCATATGACTTGCAATTTGCAAAGTTAGGAGAAAAGAAATTACAAGGTTGAAGGGAATCGACAATTGAGACTCCTAAACAAACTCTTGTTATTCATATCAAATTTTAATTACACACATATACACACAAAATAAAACATTTTTTTTAGAAGGGTCCTTTCAGCTTCAAGACTTCTCATGCAAATCCTCTATTCACTTTGGAAATGGGTATTGAGTTTCTTTTGCTACTTAAGTTGCACTACAGCACTTCAAAGTTCTACAAGGCCAAAAAGGCCATTGCAACTATTAAGGGCACTGAGACAGTTAGCAGCATTAAAAGTAAGACGACTAGTGGCACATTGGTGAGCAAATGGTTAAAGTGGAAATTATGGCCATTGGCATGGCATGTGGTCATCAAAGAAAATATTTCAGCTAGCAATAAGCTATACAAGGAGAGGCTCACCCAAGGAAGGGGTTCATTTTCGGGGTAGTTGGTAGTTGGTTGGTTCAATAGTTCATACTTGACCTATTCTTCAACTCATAGCGTGGCTGCTATGACAAGAGTAGAGCCATCCCCAGTATATTGAGTCATGATCATTGGTAGTGATACTATCCCCTTTCCCTCTTCTATTTATGTTGTCTCTCTGAGTCTATGAAGTTATGTGACTTCTCTAGTATTGGTCTCTGTGTATTTAGATATTGTCATTCCCATTCTGATGAGACTATTGTATTGGATACGAATATCAATACACTTGAGAGTTTTGTATGGGTATATTGTCTTTGTCTCTGTTATTTTAGCTATGTTTGTCTTCTTACCTCACACACTAACTATAGGTTAGGGTGTTGGTGTCCACCTATGTTCTACACATGACCACACTCTCACTGTGGCAGTGATGCTCAGACTTGATTACAACAACTTGCAAATTTCAACATTGAGTCCTTTCTATAAAAGCATGGAAATTGAAATATGAGAGCTTGGATAAAGAAGAATAGTACTTGTTCTCTTTTTGCTAAAGTCTATATTAAGATTGAGAAAGAGATATTATGTGACCATGTCCAATGGACTATTCACAAGATCTTGAATCTTTCTTTTGCGAAATAATTTAATTGTTTTGGCTTTTAAAGTGACTTCACAAGTAGACTCAACTTTCATAGTCAAATATCTATCCAAGTGCCAAAATCTCTTCAAGTTTCTAAATGCTCATGAGGTAATAAAGGTCCATGATATTAAATTTCCAAGTGTAAACATTTCTCTAAGAGTCTAAACATTCACTAAGTGGAGTACTATAAAAGCAACAAATTGTCAACAAAAACTACTATGATTTTGCACTTTAGAAAAAGATCTTAATTCTATGATGTTGAGAAGTTACACTAACATCATGGACTATGATGCAATTAGAAAAATGTGGGCTTTCACTATGAGTAAGAAGAGACTTTGTCTTATTTTTTGAAATTTCTAGCACTTGCAGAAAATCAAACTAGAAACAAACTCAAACTTTTAAGAAAAAGACTCAAGATTAGCATGGTTTTGCACCCTTCATATTTTCCACAAGGCCCAAAATGTGGTCCATGCGAAAAAGTATGAAACCACACTCACACATGTACGAATATATGCACACATGCAAATGCACACTTGCAAGCATCACACTATTTTATGAAACCATGACTAAGTTACAAAGTAGATAGAGTAAGTTGTATTAATTTTGTCATGTTTTTTTATGTTAATACAAGTTGAGGTATTTTTCCAACTTTGACTAGGACAAATTAATACAATTATATTTGCATACAAAGGTTTCTTCATGAAAGAAAGTATATAATGCATATAAATGAGTTTGATACATCAAATACAATAGGTTATTGTTTCAAAAGACCGCATGCCTGTGAGTGATCAGAGTAGCGCAGTGAAAGCATGGTGGGCCAATAACCCACAGGTCCCAAAATGATACCCCCAATTTCTCTCGAGATGAGGAGATCTCGATTTCTCTAAGGGGGGGAGGATGTAATATTTCCATGCAATTAAAAGTTAGTTGGTTAATTAGAAAGTTAGTTAGTCAATTAATAAGCTAGTAAGGTCACTAACTAAAGACTACTAACTAAGGTAAAAACTAACTAACATTAATAACTAATAATTTTTATTTAATTAAAAATATTTTATTAAAAATTTTTGAGAGTTGTAAATCCAAAATTTTTCTCGAATTGACAAGGACCGTAGCCACCCTTCATGTAAGTTACAACGTGAACAAGACTTATGAGCTATATTAATCACTAATATTAATGTTTATGGTTTGGATGGTCCAAAAATATTAGATTTTGGGCAAAACCAATATATTTTAGATATTTTAGATATTATCTTAAAAAAGATATGGAGATTTCTAGAACCGGATGTCATTTAAAAGAAAAGACAAGTGATGTTTTAGTTAGTTTTGGAGATTTTATCAAAAGAAAAAAATAAAGAGAGGGATTTGCGAAATCGCACATGCCACGATCGCAGTCTACAGAGCAGAAAACAGCATTTCGAATAGAGAAAAGAAGAAGGAGTGAACTGAGAGCTTTCTAAACAAGTATCTTGGAGTTTTACCCCCCTTTCAGAGCCAATGGAACCATCAGATTTATGATCTGAGCATCAGATCACTGATTTTTCCAAGATCCCCCTTCACAAAGAGCTCCTCTTCTCAGCCACAAGCCTCTTCTCTAATCCACTATAAATATGAGGCATGGGGAGGTACAAGAAGCATAAGGAGACCCCAAGAGGCAGCCACAAGCCTCTTCTCTAATCCACTATAAATATGAGGCATGGGGAGGTACAAGAAGCATAAGGAGACCCCAAGAGGCTGCAAGAGAGAGGTAAAGAGAAGGATACCCCTCTAAGGGATTGTGAGAGAGATCTTGAGAGAGAGAGAGAGAGAGAGAGAGAGAGAGAGAGAGAGAGAGAGAGAGAGAGAGAGAGAGAGAGAGAGAGAGAGAGAGAGAGAGAGAGAGAGAGAGAGAGAGAGAGAGAGAGAGAGAGAAGAGTCACCCCGAGAGGCTGCAAGGAAGAGAGTTACCTCAATTTCCACTATTTTGATCCTTGGCTCACCCATCTTCTCTTACACTCTCCCATCACGAATCTATTCTACCTTCTTAATCTCTTGAGTCTACTTGCGGACGATGGCCCCCAAGTGAAGAATGTCACGTGTGGATGGCAATCCCACAACCAGCAATAAAGCTTCGGGCAAAGACATCATTGTCAATCCAACTGTGGTTCCAGTCGTAAGTAATGTATTTCCAAATTGATAGATTCTTGTTTTGATTCTCGTATGAGATACGTTAGGCCCCATACTATGATGCACGAGTATAGGTCATTGGAAGGGATAAATTTTAATTCACATATTCAAAAGATCGAGCATGCAAAGTGAATGTATTAAGAAAAGTTAATTGCACCTAGTTGCATATGGCTTATTCATTGATAGAGCAATTACAAGGAAGAATTGGTTAGAGGTTATGGATGGCATAATCATGACATTAAAAATTGTGCATACAAGAGTTAAGTAAAATTTACATAGAATCGCTCTTTGATCCCAAGGGGAAGAACATATATGCGATGGTAATGTTATCGAGACTATTCTTGCATTATTTGGCAAGAATACAATTGGTTTTTTTTATTGGTTGATCGAACAACATCCTAAATGCTTTTACATTCAACTGATTGTTAGTTCATTGTTTGGATGATTGTTCCAAGTGCTTATGAATTATGCTAAATGCATGGCAAGGGTCTGTGATGACAAGTTGCCATGGGGATAAAGGAATGTTTTCCTGGAAAATGATATTAGGGCTGAATGCCTTGTTGTGCTGGATTCCTAAAGGATTTAATTAATGAAGGATATATTGCACGGGTGGATCACTCGATTCATGGATCGAAGGTCGAGTGGTGAAAAGGCCAACCACGGCAATGATGTTTTGCTCCTAGACAGCTTACGGGTCAGGTGGAGCTCTGGACACCCCTTTCTAGGTCTAGAATGGATTTGAAGACCTCCATGGGAGATCCTATTTTAGATAAAGGATTGAATTTGTGGTGCCATGAGATTTGGACCAGTTACTTCTGCAAGGCAGAAGAGATACTTCTGTTGGACAGAAGGGATACATAATTTCTCATGTATGGGCGGGAGACAAAGATTAACTTGGAGATAAGTTAAGAAACTTGTTTGAACTTGTTTTTCAAATAGATTTCTTGCTCTATTTTTGTGTCTGTGCTATAAGTTATGTGAATGAACCATGTTCCCTAAAAGTCTTAATCAATGAAACTGACTTTAAGTATCACACATAAATTTGGTAGGACCTAATTAGAAGACTAAAGCTATTAAGGGAAGCGGGTGGGCAGAACCCCCGACAGCGGGTCCACCCTATGGCAGGGTGGTCCCAGAGAACTGAGAGGCTTCTCACAAGATTTTTACCATCGTTCGACCTTTAGGTATTGTTAGGTTAGGAACCCGATTCATGCCGTTTTAGGGGACCGGAATGGGACTATGCCCTAGGGTAGAGAGGTTGAGCAGCACATCCCTCTCATTTTCCATTGTCTTTGAACCAAGTGCGGCATGGGTTTGCTTCAACTTGGATATCTTTGCGTAAAGTAGGATATCTAGGATCCGATGCTAGAATGTTGTTAGGAGAGCTTGGCTACTAGGAGCCCAAATTTCATGTCGATCCTAGTGGGTTCGACCGTGAACGTTCCATTGCGAGGCGGATTCGAGAAACCCTAGGCAACAAAACTCGAAACATTCCATGGGAGTGTCGGGCAGCAATGCTTAGATTCATTTCTCGATAGACCGCTAAAAGTGTGCTTGGACAGCCAATGGGCGGGCACCTCATAGGGATCTAGAAGGTAGAAAGATTTTCCATAGTAATGATATGAACTTCAATGAGAAGAAGATGCATGCATTAGTAGCTTCTTAAGGAAGTGGAAACAAGAAAGATTACTTCAAGTTGTTTTGCCACATAGAGTAAGTGCTAGTGCACCATATGCAAATAGAGGGCACAAGCAATACTTCAACTACCAATGAGTAGGCAATAAGGAGATTTATTGAGTATCAGATTGAGAGCCCTATATTGCCTTATAAAGAAAGAGTGGAGGTTGAAATTCCCCTCAAGGGGGGTCACATTGTAAAAGCCCTCTATATAATATGCCTTCAAAGGATACTTTAACAAACCCTTTTTAAAATATTTGCATCATTTTATATACCCCTGTTGTGAATTTCAGAGGCAATAGTTATATTCCTTTTGTAAATCTAAATTTCAAAGAGAATGTTAATTTTCATGGCCCCTTCTATATAATTCAAATTAAAACATGGTGCTACAATACTTTAGCCATGGAATTTTCACTCTGATCCAAGATGGATATCTAGACATGATGCCAATATTATGAACATTTTACAATAGCATTTTGACATAGAGTTGTATGCAAAAAGCTCAAGATCCACATGTCCAAAAAGCTTCAAGATCCTCATGTCCAAAGCATGTCATGTACACAACATGTGAGGCTCTTTGGGTGCCATATGTGTAGAACCTCTTGTACTCATTCTATATTGTCACATTGTAAAAGTCCTCTATATAATGTGCCTTCAAGCTACTATGAAACCCCTTTTAAAATTTTTTGCATCATTTTATATACTCCTTCTATGAATTTCAGAGACAATAGTTATATCCCTTTTGTAAATCTAAAATTCAAAGAGAATGTGCATTTTCATTGCCCCTTGTATACAATTCAAATTAAAACATGATGCTACAATACTTTAGCCATGGAATTTTCAGTATGATCCAAGATGGATATCTAGACATGATGCCAATATTATGAACATTTTACAATAGCACTATGACATAGAATTGTATGCAAAAAGCTCCAAGATCCACATGTCAAAAAAGCTTCAAGATCAACATGTCCAAAGCAAGTCATGTACACAACATGTGAGGTTCTTTAGGTGCCATATGTGTAGAGCCTCTTATACTCATTCTATGTTGTTTATTCAACATGCCTTGTTTAGCATCCTTAACATTATTCTCTCTCTTCTTTTCTCCCTCCTCTCAATGTTTAGTATTTATGATCAGTAGTAGATGCATATGTATATGCATCACTATATTGCGATGTGGTATTAGAGCAGATTTAGGGCTAATCAAGCATAGATAGATTTGAAGAGGACAATTCAATGTGACACAATAGTTATATTTTTAGTGTATGGGTGTAAGTAGAATGGTGTACATCAACACATGGCTAGAGCAAGCAAAAATACATGCAAAAGAGGCTTTGTTGATGTTTCTTGGACAAGACTAGCTATTAAGTGTGAAAAAGAGTGTGTTTTGAGCCTTTTGAAGCAAATTTGAATTTTAATTATATTTCACAATGAAGTTATTTAGTTAACAAGCAAAAAAATTCTAGGCTAGCTATAGTGTTAGAGGCAAAGATGGGCTACACAATGAATACAAAAAAGTGTTAGTAGAATAGACATCATGTGTATTTGTGCCTCACAATGGGTATTTATACATTTTTTTATTACAAGAGTGTGTAGACTAGATGTCCATTTTACAATGCCATCATCTTACTAGCCAACTTGTATTGTTGGGTTGCCTAACTTGTTTGTGTCTAGAGCCTATTTATAGGCTAGCAAGCTCTGTCCTCATCCACTTCAATCATCACTATTCTTGTAGGTGTTCAAGAGAGGGAGCTAGTATCCATTGCTATGGTGGCTCATGTTTGGAGTCTTGTACTATCTTGTGCCTTCATATATAAATTCAATTTCCCAAGCATTCTCTTATTGAGTTCCTTGTTCTTTACAATGTTTCTCTTGTTGTGTTTGTGGAGTCCCTTACAAAAAACTCTCACACTTCCATCGCTACTCCTACTTCTAACACAATAACATGATGTCCATGGTAGGTCTTATAGTATTGTTTTCTATGGTTGCAGGTTTGTGTTTATCCCTCTCATTTTGATTTCACCTACACACTATTGTACACAATGTTCAACCTTGGGTGACCTCAATTCTACCAAGCCAGCCTAATTCTTATCCTTTCAATTTTCATTTTGCATAATTGAACCTATATCTACTCTTTTTGCATCCAGTATAAGCTAGGCAACCATTCTAACTGTTCCACAACCTAATTTTCAACCTGCTATCTTTATATTTGTTCTACAATAGTCTAAGTTTTTAGGTTTTGGCACTCTTCAAGGTTGGGCAATAGTGTTTTCAAGTTGCATAGATACCTTATGGGTTGCAACTTTTTCATTTGATAGATCTACTAGGGGCCACACATTGTTTGACCTTTCTTCTATCTTCTCTCTATTCGTTGTGCAAGTATCACTTACAGTGAGTGAAGTCTTGAATTGTACTTATTGGGCTGAGTCTTAGCAATATTCTCTCTCAATACCTATTTTTTATGTCATCTTCTCTCCTCCTCTTAAATGGCACCTCCCTATTGTTCTACTGATGATGAGCTTAAAGGTCATATAACTATCTCACATCGAGTTTGGCTTGTCTAGATTCCAAAAGCACCTATGGTATAACATTTTACAAACTATCATTCATCCTAAGATGATCCTATTACATTTGATTAGGACCAATATAACTATCTACAAGGAGGAAATTCATACTTTGGAGACAAATGATGATCATGCCTACCCTACTCTTCTCAAATGCATCTCTAAAGGGGCCCTTTTGATGGGTTAACTCCTTTAGGACAACCTCAAAAGTGTGGGAAAACTTATACATGTTATACCAGATTTTGTCTATGGTCACCTATAAACTATCTAGTTTGAGCTAACTAATATGATTCAATCTTTTCTCCTTCAGGTGACATAGATACATGATCAATTTTAACACATGAATTCCATCCTTCCAAAAGCACATCCTATGGGGATTGTCTCTTCAAGCTTGCTCTAGAATATAATGGTGTGGCCAACTCTTCATGGGCTTAGACATTAGTGACACATATTAGTTTTGAGCATATGTTATCCATGCTACTTGAGCATAAGGCATCTTTGCATTTACAAGGAAGGCTTCCATCTCAATATGGTGGCCATGAGGAGGCTTGTGTAGCTTTAGAGAGGGATGATAGAAAGAAGAAGACAATGGCATGGTAATACCACTACAGTAAGAAGGGTCATCTCCAAAAGGAATGCAAAGATCTAGGAGCATTGTAGAAGGAGCAAGAGAAGAAGAAGAAGAAGAAGAAGAAGAAGAAGAAGAAGAAGAAGAAGAAGAAGAAGAAGAAGGGTAAGACCTCCTCTGATGAGTTGTCATCCTCTTTTGACTCAAATTTGAATTCAAGACCTTTGGTAGGGCAAGAACCAGGGCTTTGAAGGGCTCATATTTTTTAGAGAATGTGAAGGAATTTGGAGAGAGAGAGAGAGAGAGAGAGAGAGAGAGAGAGAGAGAGAGAGAGAGAGAGAGAGAGAGAGAGAGAGAGAGAGTGTGTGTGTGTGTAGCACTTTAGGAATGTCTGAAACCAATAGAGAAACACTTGTATATTGAGAACGCAATAGTAGGATAGTTGGTAATGTGGTATCCCAATAGTGTAGGGGTTGTGGACAATAGGCCAATACTTACACAAGGATCCACAAATAGTTGATGTCCTTTCAAAGGGGTGTGGGCAACAATGGGTGATGAAAGGGCTAGTTGGAATGAAGGGATTTTGGATGCACTCAAATAGAAACCTATTTATAAAGGATTAGGGGTGTACTTGACCTAGAACCAAAGATAAGTGTTCTAATAATAATAAATAGCACCAATGTGCTTTTGGGGTTGGTTGAACTAGACTCAATGATGGGTTAGTGGAAACCCTAAAAGTAGTATTTCAATAGTAACTCCATGGCTGCAATAGCTTTCTATGCCTCTATAAGGCATCTAGATCTTCACAAAAGGCCAACCTTACAAGCAAAGTTATCCAAATTAGGCTTTTATGTTGTGGTCTTTATTAACTTGAAGTTCTTTACTCAAGGTAACTATGCTAGCACATGGAGCTACATGCAACAAACACATAGGTATGTAATGAAATATATCTTGACAACCTATTGTGGTCTTTAGTAGCTTGAAGTTCTTTACTCAAGGGAACTATGCTAGCCCATGGAGCTACATGCAACAAACACATAGGTATGTAATGAAATCTATCTTGACAACCTATTGTGGCATGTTCTCAAGGCATTGTGTAAACATCTCACCCTCATGATTTTCACCATAGCCTTAATGATTATTGTCCATGCCACCACATCTTGTGAAGGAAACTTATCAAATAATCCACAAGCTTCTCCTATCAAGCCATATTTTCCATAGATGACTGTCAACACACTATCCACAAAAACATCATTGTCTAGAATTTTCTTGACCTTGTGATGTATTTCATGGCATGTCTTGATGGCTTCTATAGTGCTATATGTTTTCAAGTAGGAAACATATTTGAATAATCTAAAAATTGTTGAGATATCGAGCTCCACTCGTGATACGTCAGGGTGACCGTTGTGTATTTATGTCACCGACTTGTCAGTTGCAGACGCGGTTGGTACACCGCCCATGAATAATAGCTACATGATAGCTATCCTTATCTACTCTAGTTCGTGGCTCAGTTAGTATGCCACCTTAGTTAGTTGAGTTTGGTTTTGAGACCCATATATAGGGTTCTTCTATTTCTTTGTACTAGAGTTCTTTTGGCTTACACAACTAAGAAGAGGAAAACTGTTTTCAGCCTCCACCCTTGTGTGTATTCCCCCATTGTGCAAGCAAGAAAGCTTCAAGCGAGACTCCTTCCTTCTCTCCCACAATCTTGACATGGTATCAGAGCCTTGTTCGTGGTAAGGAGCTCAAGAAAGCAAGCCAAGCTTGCGGTGTTCTGGTAAGAGGAGCAGTGTTGCTTTCATTTTCTGTTTTGGGAGCAGATCTCTGCAGGTAGCACAATCGGAAATTGCAAGAGTGCATTGTCTCAGGTTGAGACGCCCTTCGCGGTGAAGCAAGAGGGCAGTATATGCTGCAGGTGAGGGCTTTAGACCTCGGCGACCTTGTTTTTTTTATTTGAGGCCATTTCGGGGCCTGTTTTGGAGGCAGAAGTTTTTTGCACTCACTCAGGAAAAGGCCCAGTTTTATGCTGTGCAGCCACTATTCTACAGGTCGGTGAAAAGTTACTGTAGAAATTGCATGGTATGCTTGTGCGCAGAGACATTGGGAGTTACATAATCATCCCTGTTTCCTGTTGATGCAAAATCGTCACTAGGAAGTGACTGAGTGGTCAAATACCACTTTCGTCAGTTTTGCAGATTTGCCTTTGTGAGGCTGAAGCTGTGTTCTTTGCAGTGACAGAATTTTTTGCAGTGTTCTGTAATGGCGTCTGATTCTCTTTCACAGATTGTCACTGAAAAGCTTGACAAGAACAACTTCCAAGCATGGAAGTTTAGAATGACGAATTTCCTTATGGGAAAAGGATATTGGGAATTTGTTGCAGGAAATGAAGAAGAACCAGTTCTTCCTGATGTTCCCAATCAACAGCAAATGCAGGCATTTAAAGCATGGCATGAGAGAGCCAGGAAAGTTATGTACTGGCTGTCTATCAGCATTTCAGACTCTATGATTGTGCATATTCAGGATGCAAGTACGCCAAAGGAGGCATGGGATACTCTGTCAAAAATGTATAGCACAAATACACAAGCCAAGAAAATGCAGCTCAAGCAAGAGTTGCACAATGTGCAAAGAGAAAATATGAGCATCAATGACTACCACATGAAGATGAAGAAGATTGCAGATGCACTTGCTTCCATTGGGTCGCCAGTGGAAGATGACGATTTAGTTTATGTGACCTTAAATGGTCTAGGAAAGGATTATGCATAGTTTCGGACATCCATTTCAGTTCGTGAAAGATTTCCTGATTTTGAGGAGTTGATTGCTCTTCTAATTTCTGAGGAACAGAGAAATGGTGATGCATCTTCTTCAGGAGGAACTTCAAAAGAAGCTGTTTTCTACTCAAATGTTGGAAGAGGTAGAGACAGATGTAGAGGAGGCCGATTTGGAGGTTGTGGCAGAAATCAGAATATGCAGCAAACTCAAGAAAACCAGTCCTATGGAGGAGGATGTGGTAACTCTAGAGGCAGGGGGAGCCAAAGAGGTCGTGGTGGATGGCAAAGAGGCCAAAATGCAAACAGTAATGTTGAATGCTACTACTGTGGTAAAATGGGTCATATGGCTAAAGACTGCTATAAAAAGCAGAATGACATGATGAATGGAAAACTGCAACAAGGGAATTATGCATCTTCTAGTATACAGGGTGATGACAGAAATGAGCACTTGTTTATGGTGCAGCACATGAACAATTCTGTGACAAGTGCAGAAGAAAGCAATGATGTATGGTATGTTGACTCAGGTGCATCAAACCACATGACAGGTCATGCAGAATGGATGGAGGATGCAAGAAAAATGGAAAAACCAGGATTTGTGGAGACTGGTGATGATACTGCACATCCTATTGTGCAGATTGAAAAAATTCATTTGTCTATGCAGGATGGGAAAAAGAAATACCTGTCCGATGTATTTCATGTCCCGAATATCACCAAGAATTTGGTTTCTGTTGGTCAAATGGTTGAGTAGGGCTTGCAGGTCAGATTTAATCCTCATGGATGCTTTGTTGAGGATATGAAAAATAAAGGTCGCTTGATAGCAAAAGGAAAGAAGAAGGGCAGAATGTTTACATTGGATGCAGACATGTCTGAATTGAGTGCAGCAATGTTTGCACATGGGACCGATGTAGTTGCAGATATTGATATCTGGCATAAACGCATTGGTCATGTTAATGTACAACAACTTAAATCAATGCATGCCCAAAATATTGTTGCAGGATTGCCCAAATTCAAGGTTGCAGAAATGCATAAGGTATGTGAAGCCTGTCAGTTTGGAAAACAGGCAAGGAAACCATTTCCTAGACATGTTCAAGAGAGTAAGAAGCCATTAGAATTAATCCACTCTGATGTGTGGACAACTAAAGCTGCATCTCTTGGAGACTGTCATTATTTTGTCAGTTTTATTGATGACTATAGCAGAAAAGTTTGGGTGTATTTTATGAAAAAGAAAAGTGAAGTTTTTGGGCATTCCAAAACTCTTAAAGCGATGGTTGAAAAAGAAACAGGCCTGCAGATAAAATGCCTAAGGTAAGATGGAGGGGGAGAGTACCTCTCAAATGAGTTTGCAAGGTTCCTGCAGGAGCATGGCATAAAGCAGCAATACTCATGCAGTCATACCCCACAACAAAATGGAATTGCAGAAAGGAAAAACAGGCATATTGGAGAAGTATCTCGTGCCATGCTCAATGAAAAAGACTTGCCAGATTTTTATTGGGCTGAAGCAGTTGCTACAGCAGTCTACATAATGAACAGGACTCCCACTACAGCAATACATGGAATGACTCCAGAGGAGAGGTATACTGGTAGGAAACCAGATATTTCTCATTTGAAAATTTTTTGTTGCATTGCCTATGTACATGTGCCAGATGAGTTGAGATCCAAGTTGGATCCAAAAGCTGAGAAGTGCATCTTTATTGGTTACTCTCTGCAGCAAAAAGGGTATAGATGCTATAACCCTTCTACTCGTAAGTTTACAGTAAGCAGAGATGTTTTTGATGGGATGAGTAGCTGGTATAAACCGGTAAATGTGATTGATGATGTAGATGCACAAAATGGTAATGCTGCACAGAATTCACAGCAGCAGTCACAAAATATTAGTGGACCTGGAGCGTCCTCTAGTAGTGGTTCACATTCTTTGCCATGGACAGGCAGATTGAGATCAGGAGAATCTTCTCAAAGCAATGCAGATAGCGGTATGCAGGTATCACGAAAAGGAAAAGAGAAGGTTGATCAGCCCATGTTTGATGTGAATGCAGGTCACTCTTATGTGGATGGTGAATCCAGTGGCTCAGAACAGAGCATTGATGATGAGTTGGGTATTCCTTCTATTGCTACACCTGGAGTAAGGAAGACCAGGGATGTTTTGAGAGCATTTGGGAGTGAATCTACTTTGCGCAGGCCTACGAGAGCTAGGTATCCTGTGGATAGGCTGAAATATGATGGATTTACAGCCATTCACTATGCATATATGGTCAAAGTGATACAAGAACCAGAACCCACTTCTTTTGAGCAAGCCATGGGAAAAGAAAAATGGGAGAAAGCAATGGATGAAGAAATGGATGCCTTGGAAGCAAATGCTACATGGGAATTGGTACCTTTGCCTAAAGGAAAAAATGCAATTGGTTGTAAGTGGGTTTATAAGGTGAAGCACAATGCAGATGGTTCTGTGAACAGATACAAGGCAAGATTAGTAGTCAAGGGGTATGCACAAATATATGGCATTGACTATGAAGAAACATTCAGTTCAGTTGCAAGGATGGCAACCGTAAGAGCAGTCATTGCTATGGCTGCATCAAAGGGATGGTCTTTACATCAGATGGATGTAAAGAATGCCTTCTTGCATGGTGATTTGCAAGAAGAGGTATATATGGAGCAGCCACCAGGTTATGTGCATGCTGTTCATCCTGAGTTTGTTTGCAGGTTGAAGAAAGCCTTGTATGGCTTGAAGCAAGCACCTAGAGCATGGTCTGACAAGATAGGACAGTATCTTGTCACTATTGGCTTTCAGATTTCCAAGGCAAATTTCTCACTTTATGTGAGAAAAACAAAGAAAGGTATTATGCTACTTGTCATTTATGTTGATGATTTGATTATGACAGGTGACAGTGATGAAGATATCCTTCATGTGAAAATGCTATTGAAGCAGAAGTTTGAGATGAAGGATTTGGGAGAGCTGCGTTATTTCTTGGGCATTGAGGTGATTAGATCACCAAGTGGGATACAGCTCTTGCAAAGGCAGTATGGATTGGACATGCTATCCAAATATGGGATGACAGGCTGTAAGCCTATTTCAGTTCCTTTGGAGCAGAATGTGAAGCTGAGCACAGATGCAGGTGAGCTTCTAGAAGACCCTACTATGTACAGACTCATAGTAGGAAGTTTGATTTATATGACTACTACCAGGCCAGATTTGAGCTATGCTGTTGGATTGGTAAGTCAGTTTATGCAGGCTCCAAGGAAACCACATTTGGATGCAGCTAGACACATACTCAGGTATGTGAAGTCCACATTGCAGTATGGACTATTTTATGAGACTGGGGTTCAGATACAGTTGCATGGATACACTAATGCTGATTGGGCTGGTAGTATTTCTAATAGACGATCTACCAGTGGATATGTGTTCTCTTTTGGGAGTGCTGCAGTCACTTGGAGCAGCAAGAAACAGCCTATAGTTGCCTTGTCGAGCACAAAGGCTGAATACAGGGGTGCAGCAATGGTTGCATGTGAGGTAGCTTGGTTGCATAAGCTACTTTATGATATGCATCAGTCTACAGATGGGCCAGTTGTCATTTATTGTGACAACATGAGTAGTATACACTTGGCAAATAACCCAGTCTATCATGCTAGAACAAAGCACATTGAGGTGCATTATCACTATGTGCGAGAGAGGGTTTTACTAGGTCTTATTGATCTAGTTTATGTCAGCACAGAGGATCAGGTAGCTGACATATTCACGAAGGCATTGGGCGCAGAGAAGCTGCGCAAGTTCAGAGACCTGCTTGGTGTGCAAGAATTGGGATTGAGCTCGAGAGGGAGTGTTGAGATATCGAGCTCCACTCGTGATACGCAGGGTGACCGTTGTGTATTTATGTCACCGACTTGTCAGTTGCAGACGCGGTTGGTATACCACCCATGAATAATAGCTACATGATAGCTATCCTTATCTACTCTAGTTCGTGGCTCAGTTAATATGCCACCTTAGTTAGTTGAGTTTGGTTTTGAGACCCATATATAGGGTTCTTCTATTTCTTTGTACTAGAGTTCTTTTGGCTTACACAACTAAGAAGAGGAAAACTCTTTTCAGCCTCCACCCTTGTGTGTATTCCCCCATTGTGCAAGCAAGAAAGCTTCAAGCGAGACTCCTTCCTTCTCTCCCACAATCTTGACAAAAACATGCCTACAAACTACATCCATCTAAAGCAATCCGCATTATCACACTTATGCCAAAATTGCCCTACATATGACAAATTCTTTTCCAAAGTGAAATTCATTGAGCACAAGTGTGAAGTGTGATTGTAAAAGGATCTTAAAAAGGATGATTATGGGGTTATAATCTCAAAGAGACATTGATTTCATGAAGTTCTTCTAGCTACACCAATTTTATAAAATGAAGAGAAGGGTCCTCTATGTTACAGAGATTTTCAAAGATGTGGCATGATATTGAAAGCTTAAAGATATCTTGTATCTAACTAGTAGAAAATTTAAAAGATGTAACATGAAGAAACACATTAAAATAGACAATGGCCATTTTTATTAAACTAGTCATTCTCATGGGGTGGTCCCTTTTCTTCAAGAAACCTTTCTTCCTCTCTTAAGTCTCTTTCTCTATCTTTGTCTCTTTGCTGAAGACAAAGTGTTTTTTCGTAATTCCCTTGGAACTTCATCTCTTGACCCACTTTAATGACAAGAACAGGGAAAAATAACAAGACATGCTATCCTCTTTGGTCGATTTCCAAGCTATTATGCATAACGATAGCAATCTTGCTACAATTCTTATTCTAAGGAGACATTTTCCAATCAAAACACAACACTTGAAGAAGACATATGAGGTTTTCAACTCACACACACATCTACTTCTATAAAACTCTTCTTACAAATGCTAAGAAAGCTCTAAATATGTGGGCCATCCAATGATTTTTACAAAGTTAAGCTTAAAAATCATGAACTGTTAGTTTAATACATGATAGTCTATGCATAATTCTTTGTTTCGGGGCTATCTTCAATCTTGGAGCTCATTTCATCTATGACCCTACCTATAATAATTATGAGCCTAGATATGCTAACAAGGCTAGCTATCAAGGACTTCATAGACATGTGAATTGCAAACATTCATATGATGCAAAGTTTGTAGTTAAAAACTCATAATTATTTGAATTTGGTTATGTCAACATATAGCTTAGTCAAGTACAACTGGTCAATAGTGTCTAGTTTCAAGGGTAGCCTCAATCCTACACATCAATTTATCTCTAAAATTGGCTATGGTAACTATGAGCCATTTTAGAATTCATAATACATGGAGCCAATGACATGCCAACAAGGCCAGCTGTCAATGAGTTCATAGCCATATTAAATGCAAGCATTCATATGCCTGCAAAGTCTATAGATCCAAGAGCTCAAAAATATTTGAATGTATTTCTATCAACACATAGCTCAATGAAGTGATTGACATCCTTAGACGTAGCTAGTTAGCATCTCATTGCTGCAATTCTTACAAAGGCACGCATTTCCATTTTAGTGATGACACTGAGATTGCAATTTTATAGACAATGCATGCTCAATTCCAACCTTCTGCTAAGGTGAAGACAAGCAAAATCTTGTGAAAGTGCTCTACAAGATTGTGGCATTTGTAAGTGTGTAAAGGTGGTCACATAAAAAACAAAGCATTGGGTAGAGAGAGAAGACAGTTATAATAGTTGATCCTAGTATTTTCTTAGAGAGAGGAAGAAGTTTTCAAATTTTAAATGTGTAGATTTGGAGAAAGCCATAGGCTAGGGAGGCCCTTTAGAGATTCGGGACCTCGTTTAGCCACAGCAAAAAATATATAATATAGATCGCCCACTCTGAAGAAGGTACACTAACTTAGTTTTTCCATGTAATCTATGCTATGAGAGGTCATACTTGTTGTGATGCTCCTAAATTTACTTGGAGTAAAGAATTATGTAATCAAAGAATCTATTATGGCTTTTCCTAGATATAGACAAAAAGTACCACACATAAGCCAATTGATAGTATTAGGAACATTGGTAGATCTCCAAGTCATTATCAAGTATTGAAGGCTATGTTTGGAATATCCAATTCTCAAAATCTCACTTGTTAATATGTTTGATTTGAGATCAATCTCGGTTTACACTTGTGTGTATGTATTATGATGAAGGCATAGCAAAAAAACTAGAACATTATATTGCAAGAAAAATCACTAGATTAGGTTCACAAGCTATATTATGCAATGCCACAGATTCCATCTTCATTACAAGAAGCCTCATGGAGTGGAATGCATCAAAAATCTTGTCCAAAATCATTAGAACTGTAGAAGAAATGTAGTAGGCAAAAATATATATAGAGGTTGTGCGCCTAATACTTTGCTAAATAGCTAGGTAGCTGGTTAATAAGAATTATTGCAAACATACCTATGCTACAAGTATCGAGGGCACAACCTGGTTGCCATCCCTTTCAACATATCTAAGTAAATATCTTATTCATGCCACAACGATGTTGAAATTAAGTTCACTCAAGGGAAAACCATATCTACAACAAAGAAAGAAAGGAGTGTCTTAGAGGTATCTGATTAGAAGTACCTTAATTGCCATATAGGTTGCTATTTTTTGTGATAGCATAAATAGCCGGTAACAAATCCCAATAAAAGAAACAATTTTAGACTACAAGTGTTTCATCTTACATGTATAGGGTCATGCGTCCTTTATTAGTAGGTCAATGATTGCACAATGCCAATCATTACAAAACATCTTGTACCTTATATGGTCACAATGATCTATGTCTAGGGGAGATGGTACCAAAGGGGACACCTCCCAACATAGAGAAACTCCCTTGGTACCCACCATTTACAACTACCAAAGCATGCGAGAGAGAGTTGGCAAGGAAAATCATTGGTATACCAACTATCAATGGTATATCCACCATTTACAACTACCAGAGCATGCGAGAGATTTGGCAAGGGAAATCATTGGTATACCAACTATCAATGTATGATTTGAGACTAACTTTGAGTATCTTAGCCAAGAGCTTGTCTCTACTTTCATGTTGCCACTTTTTTGTCATAATAGAATGAGAATTGATTGACTAATAAGTGCTTATGTGAGAAACTCTTGCAAGTTATATAAAGATGGTTTTGTTAGCATTGAAACACCTCAAAATAGTGAACCAAATTAGAGATTTCTTGCTATTAAAAGGTTCTCCGCTTTTTTGTGATAGAAATAGTGTAGTAGAATAGGCTTTGTACCATCATAGCATTTGCATGTATAGGCATACTTATATTCGGACCATCTAAATTTAAAACGTTATTCCAATTTAATGGAAAGTGAGTAGATGAAATGTGTTGTATAATGATATTCGATGAGAGTAGCGAAGATGGAAAGATAGGTAGACCAATGATCCATTATTGTAAGAATGAGATAAGACTAAGGTAACATACTTTGCTTTCAAATTAGAAAAGATACATCATGTCAACATGGTCCACAGCATGTAAGCATAGCTAAGAGAGTGCTAAATAAGGTGATAAGTATGCCTTTATCTGTCAATCCATATCATGTTACCATAATGTCCCATAGAGACAACATGGTTTGTAGCATGTAAGCATAGCTAAGAGACTACTTAATAAAGTAATAAAGTATGCCTTTATGACTCAGTCCATAAGTGTACATGGATGCTTGGATTCATAAATCAACCAAATAGATAATTTCTAGCACATGCCTAGAGCAAGTCATTTTGGTATCACCCAATGTATGTATACAAGGCCAATAGAATATCACGGAATTAGAGTACTAGAGCATTATCAATTTAAAGCATCATGTTGTCAATACTAAATAATGCAAGTGGATGCAAAGATTGTGGCAATAATACTACCATATCAATAATCATATACCCTTGCAAAAACCAAGTGGAGAATTAGGTAGAACAAAGACTACAGGATAGGGCATGCTTGCACATAGCACCATACCTTAGAGTGAGTATGTTACAAAGAAGCCATAGTAAAAAATAGAATATTATATTGAAAAAAAAATCGCTAGATTAGGTTCCCAATCTTGGGCACTACATTATGCCATGCCACACATTCCATCTTCATTATCAAGAGGACCCATGAAGTGGGACACATGTGAAACCCTAGCAACATCATTAAGTCATAGAAGAAACACAGTAGACCCTACTTCCCCCACTAAGATGTCACTACACTACAAGAGGTGGGGGTAAGTATAGGTAAGATAATCCATTGTAAGGCCTGCTAACATAGGTCAAAATCAAAGTTGTAACTTATTTTTAGTGGTGCAAATAGAGAAACATAGGTCAACCAGCTCATGCACTTGAGACCACATTCTTGTTTTTCACTTTTTGAAAAATGTGACCGGTTATTGTAGGTCTCCAAAAGTGGACCTTCTAGGCATTATCTACAACCCTTGTCCCTTCCCCATGCAACTTGATCAATGCTAGTAGAGCTCCCCTCGCCTTGCATCAACCCTGTAAAAACCAAAAGTAACATAGATCTTAGTTTTTTATTTTCTCCAATTTATATTTGCACTTCAAATTTCAAGTGTATTTTTTTCCTACACCAAATCCTGCCCCAGTTGTGTGACATCCCTTCAATTTTCCACTTCTTCTTCTTCTTCTTCTTCTTCTTCTTCTTCTTCTTCTTCTTCTTCTTCTTCTTCTTCTTCCTCTTCCTCTTCCTCTTCCTCTTCCTCTTCCTCTTCCTCTGCCTCTTCTCTTTCTCTCTCTCTCTCTCTCTCTCTCTCTCTCTCTCTCTCTCTCCCTCCCTCCCTCCCTCCCTCCCTCCCTCCCTCCCTCCCTCCCTCCCTCCCTCCCTCCCTCCCTCCCTCCCTCCCTCCCTCCCTCCCTCCCTCCCTCCCTCTCTCTCTCTCTCTCTCTCTCTCTCTCTCTCTCTCTCTCTCTCTCTCTCTCTCTCTCTCTCTCTCTCTCTCTCTCTCTCTCTCTCTCTCTCTCTCTCTCTCTCTCTCACACACACACACACACACACTTTGTGTTTCTCTCTCATGATGTAAGGATGGAGGAACAACCTTATGTTACCTTATGAAGGGCTCTCCCTTGCACTTCAACAGAGGGGTGTAGCAAGGTCTTGAGCTACAATCTCCATGGTATCGTTTCTCTAGTCAGGTTTTTTGCAACATGACAAGGGATATGCTCTTGTGGTGATTGCAAAGTCGAAGATTTTAGCCCTTGTCTCAACATAGGACATGGATAGCATGAGGATCCACACCTTATCCTAGAAATTTAGTGTAGGATACATCCACAGTAGGGGAGCTAGCATGAGCAATAGGAGGAGCTACAACAGAGCCCACCAGTTTGGTGTAGGACATGGGCACCAAGAGGGGCTATAGTAGGAGAATCTAGCATGGCTAATAGGAGTAGCCGCAATAGGGGAGCCAACAAAGAGGATCTGTAGAGGGATTGAGCACCAAGGAAGAAAATAGCCAAGGTTGGAGTACTCTACAACATGTGGAGGCTATAGAAGAGCCATGAAGTGAAAACGGTTACGAGAGAGAGTCTCTCTTGTAGAAAGCTCGAGCCTCACAATTCGCTCGCCATTATGGTTGTTTGAGCTGATTGCATGGTTGAAGGTGATTACCATCATTGATGGGCCCACAAAAATGTGATAAGCAGCCAACCTTTTCTAGGTCTTAGGGAGTATTATAAGTGCTTGTTGTAGGTCATGTATGGCTTTGTGAAGATGCATGCAATGTTGTACACGATGGGGCAGTTGAGAGGAGGGCCAGGACAAGCACAAAGACAATGTACAATGTGAGAAGGAAACCTAGGCAGATACAATGAGAGTTGGTGCCATCACTCTTGGTGAACCCTAGTGGTGCTACACGTTTTTTGTTCTAATGGCAACTAGATATTGTACATAAGGACAACTGGACATTGCACATGACAGTGGTGCTCATAGCATCCAAAAAGATGGACAACGAGAGAAGGCTCAAGGGGGTGACAGAGAGATAAACAAGATTGTAGAGCTAAGCTGGGGAAATGAATCAAGAACTACTACTAGAAAGCATGGCTGCCATATGAATTAGAATCATGCAATGAGAAGTGGGACAACTTGTTGAGAGGCTATAATAAGGTGAGGGATTATAAGATGAGGGTAGTTTAGCATTATCAACAAAAACATGGACCTATAGAGGGAAGTAGTACTATAGTCAGAGTGGATGACAGGCTCTGCAATATTACTAGATGTTAGAGAAGCATGAGTACTTGGATCCACCTTTTCAAATAGGACAATATCAAACTATTAAGGAGACCTTGGATTATATAACTTACAACTTAGCATTTCCATGGCTTCCTTTCATAGCATTGATGAGGAAACATTGCCTCTCCACAAATCTATTCCAATTAGGCTCCAATGAGAACTAAAAACAAACATACTTCAATAATTTAGCAAAATAAAATCTAACAAAATATCAAATTGCTTGCTTTTCATTGTATGGAATTAGAAGAACCTCCAAAGTTTCAAAGTCAATTGGGTTGAACCAATGATCAAATGCACATGCATCAAACTCACTCCTCATATAACATGAGATAGATGGATCAAGAACCTCAATTTTTTGTTGTATATCAAAGGGAACCTCATGCATTACACACCTAGCAAAGGAATAGAGATAGTGAGCATAAACATGAACGCCTATTGCTAGAAAAATATAGTGAGTAAAAATTAATGTTGATTTATTATACCTCAAACCAACAAGAAGAATAGAGTCATTTACTTCTCTCATATTAGATATTAGATCTTCTACTAATCTAACCAGGTAAAAATTAATAGACATTAAAGCCCTTAGGATCAACACTTTCAAGAAGGGTAGATAGCTCTTTTTCAAAAGATGGTAGGTGATCTACTTCCTTTTCTTTTGCCTTCTTCATTCTATACTCCCTCTATTTATTTGCTTGCTCTTCTGTGTCCTTTTCCTCTTTCTCATGTAGTATTGTGTCCTTTTTATGGGTGACATCTTCAACCTTAGGACTTGGATCACCTTTCTTTTTTTGAATGGAGGCACATTTAAAATATTAAACTTATTCACATCAGTAAGGGGAACTAGCTCAATGACCTTTGAAAATTTGTATCTCAACCTCCTAAGGATTGTCATGTCTTTGTCCATAAGTGCAAGTCTATGTGCATAAGCAAAAACTCAATCAGAAAATATTATGAAGTCTCCTAGTGGATGCAGTTGAGAGGTACCCTTGTCCATCTAAAACTATCAAGTCTATGTGTGTCACAAATTTCTCTGACAAGCCTTTGAAAGGACGGTTTTGGAATTGTATTATCCAAAGCCTTCATTGCACTTCTAATCTCCTTCAAGAATCTAATATGCTATGAAAACTTTCTCCTTAGCTTTGATTTCCTTACAAGTTTAAAAGGCTTGGAAGACTGATTGGATCCTTGAAGCAAGCCTCTAGGATCAACTTTTTGCTTTCTTGTAGTAGCCTTAGTTCTAGCCATGTGAAATCTCCAAAAGAAACAAAAGAAAACTCAAAATTAGGACAATAAGAAAAATATTGACATAGCCAAGGATCTTATGCATCCACAGTTGTTAGCTTGATGTATGCCATAGTTGCTATATATCATGAGGTACTTGAATGACACTAGTATTTGCTTCAAAGTACATGAAAGATTACTTGCACATTTGTCACACTATGTTCTACTAGTTCAAGCCTCCCATGGCCAAAAATATAATCAAGAGAAAGCTTTGCACATGGTTAGTCAGTCTATCGCCACTCTTACTATGACTACCATTAAAAAAAATCCCAACCTAAAACCAAACTGCACATTCTACCTCTGCAGCAAGTTTTCAAGCTCTGGAAGAAAATGGAGTAGGTGTAGTAGGAAAATATGGCTCTTTAGTCCCAAATTTTGCAAGAAAAGGTAGAACTCTAGGAGCAATAATAAAAGTAAAGTGTAGAAGAAGCCCTCCCTTCGACATTATTTTTTAAATGCATTGATTTCGAGGAAAGTGGAAGAAAAGCAACAAAACGGATGACTTGGGGGTTAGCTTAATTGCCTTACTTGTCATTGAACTTGGCTTAACTAATCAATAGTCAAATCACAATATGAGCTGACGTATGAAATGCGAACTGAACACTCTAGGTGAGAGAGAGATATGCCATGTCATGTTTCATACGTTATAATTTTTTGGAAAAACTATTGCCCTCCTTTCTTGATCGAGTAGCTAATGTATGAAACACGAAGTGAACACTTTGCATGAGAGAGAGATATGCCATTTTCGCATTTCATACATTAGAACTTTTCAGAGAAAATTGGGAGAAAACAATTTCCGACAAAATTCAAAGAAAACAATTTCAGGGAAACTTTGTAAACAAAATTACGGAAAAAATTAGAAGAAAAATTTGGAGAAATTTTTTAACAATTTTGGAAATTACATCACTATTGAGCTAGCCAAGATCTATCAAAGGAAATGGCATGCCCAAGACTTTAGCAAATACTATGCATTATGGAACCTATGTGATGAAATCTTACCTTATATGCTAGGTGCTGAAAATTTTTGAGTTATAATGAAGTTACCTCAAGCTGGTGAATCAGAGCAAGAAAAGAGCTTAGTGGTTGGAAAATTCATTTTGTGGTCCAAAAATTCTTTTTAAAAAGACCTTTTCTCACACATGTGGTGGTTATAATGCCCAATTTACTTCACATGGGTGGTAGATATACTGTTGTCACCTCAGAACTTGTGCCCATGTGTGATTCATGTTTTCGAACGTTATGGCACTTAGATTTCTAGGATTTTCTTTTTTAATTTGAATAGAGCCTTTTTGAATTAGTGCATGGTGACCGTTGATAAATAAATACAAAAAGTTAGGCTGGTGTTTGCACAAACTCTCCTTCTACGCATTTTTTTTCTCCCCCACAACCACAAACTTTGTGCATCACAAAGCTGAGAGTATGTGTGATCCTAACAAAACCTATTCATTCTCAAAAAGTAATAAATTTATAAGGTAACAAAATTCTAGTTGTCATTTTTTTGTGCACATGCATTGAAAAGTGATTGAATCGGCTATTTTAAGGTGTTGAGAATGATAAAATTGGTTATTTTTCCTATGAAATGATTCAATCAACCAATTTTTCTCGAATGAAACAGAATAACAATCCACAAAGCCCCTCTAACCTCAATTATTGTGTTTCATAAGTCTTCAAATTAGAAATCACAAATGCTCGATGAAACGCAAAACATGATGTCTAGTTTGTTAACCTAAGACTCAACTCACATTTCATAAGGCAATCCTCTTTTGATTTCACCCTTAACATAGCTAAGGTCATTCAATTACAAGTTGTAACTAAGTTTTTTTCAAATCTGTATAATATTTTATGCAAACATTTTGCGAAATTGTAGTATGATGTATGGATTTAGACATAAGAAATGAGTAGAATAAAGTGTCATTTTGGCCCTTAGTTTTGTGTTTGGTGGTCCAAGAGAAGAAAGAGGACATTGAAGCTTTGCTCAAGTTCCCTTGATGAGCATGCTTCACATCAAAAGGATAAACTTCAAAGCCAAAAATGGCATTGATGGGATTTTTCTAGCAATCTTGCTTTGATCTTGTACATATGTAAAATGAAGTGGTTTTGATGTTCTATGTGCACCAACTTACACAGATTTAAATTGCTTATTTGGATATAAGAAAATATAGATTGGTATTTTGTATTTCTAAACTTGTCTTGTTGTTTTAGAATTTAGTTCTATAAGTAATCAAGATGGCTAAAAGAAAGATTACTCTAGAGGGAATGGAGAAAGAGGATCTGGAGGATACATGTGATGAGAAGCTCTTTGATTTCTTCCATGCAATTGGAAATTCATCCCCAAATGATTCAACTACATCAGAGATATGCTCAGTGTTCCCTTTGTTTTGTCAGAGCTCTTGAAGGATCTTGAAGACAAACTGAAGGATTATAGGGAGTGTTATGATACACATGTGCAAGGCCTAGAGATTGAGGGATTTGTCCATGATACTGATGTAGTGGAAGCTACTACCAATGTTGCTAGAACAACTTTGCAAACAAGGTTTAGTCTCATTGATAAGGAATTCAAGAAGTGGGAAGTAGATTGCCCTTTTCATCAAAATCAGCATCAATGTCTTCTTGTCCACAAGAATGTTGGATTTCTTGTATATCTTCAGTATGGACAGTTGTTCTTTTGATAAAATACAAGAGAATAAGACAAAGGATATTGCAAGTAAAGATAAAGAGATTGAAGACAAGGGAGAAATGCTTTAGAAGGATGTTGAGAACCAACTAGTATAGGGATTTGATGTTGCTTTGTTTAAAAGTTAGAACATTACAAAAGTGGAAGAAAAGGAGATAGAGTTGAGTGTATATATTGAAGAAGTTCCTCTTGATTATGTCCCAATATTTTTATGTTACCTCATTAATAAAAAGAGGTATGTATTGTTAAATGATATTCAACACCTTTTTTATCTCAAAGAAGATTACTGCTTAGCAATCCTTGCAGCATGGGGCCAAATTGATAAGAATTTTATAGGTTATAAACAAGAGTTGCTAGCAAGTTTTGATGTTGAGTGTGGGAGAATTTTCAAGATAGCTCTATAGCCTTGCATTCATGTATTAATCAGATCATGGAATATGAAAAGGAGAGGCTACCTACTACAGAGGAAGAGTCCTCACAAATTCAACAAAGACTTGGTATTGATGACATGGGGTATGAAAAGAAATTGAAGTCTCCATCAGAGGAGAAACCAAAAAGTTCAATAAATATTTATGATGATACTCTTCTTGATGAAGATGAAAACCCTAAGGTATGGAAGATAATTTCAAGATGTCCATTGTGATTTATAGAAGAGTTTAATATGCATTATAAACAAATATTATTAGATATTTATCTATTGTCATATTTACTATTGTGGTTTATTGTGTGTAGATAGAATTTGAAGATGCAGAAAACTTTCTTGGAAGAGCCAAGGGCTCAAGGCCATTGAAGCTTGGCAAAAGTCAAGGCCTTGGTCATTATATTGGAAGCTTAAATAATCAAACAGTTGCAATTTATCACAATAGGTTTTCAAGCTCTCTAAGCTTGCCAATTATGGCTTTGAAAGTTATATCCAAGGCAATTGAATCCCAAGCAGATAATATAATTTTGGTGGAGAAGAAAGAAATTGTAAGAGTTTTTGGCTTCATGTGTGGATATAGTGGATCTAGGGTAGGACATTTTGGTGTTCTTGGCTCTTATTTCATGTTCCATGTAGGAGATACCAAGAATTTGAAGCTCCTTCCAAGCTATAGGAAACAAGAGGTCTTGAAATGTAGAGGTCTTATTGAGTGGGAGTTACTTGAAACTAGAGACTCTTCTACAACAGAGTCAAACTAAAAGACATCAAGGGTTTCTTGAAACCCATCTATTTGTCCAGTTTGTACCTATTCTGAAAATCTTTGCTTTGCACAAGATTTTAAATATCTCTATTTTCTTCTTTGGGTGATAATTTGTATAGTCCTTGCCAAAGATGATGTATTACATGATGTGGTTGTGTCTTTGAGCTTGAATTTGTGCTAAATTTGTCTATAGAATCATTTAATGACCTCTAATAAATTGTTTGCTTTATATCTTCTACTTCCATATCTTGTGTGTCTAAAGTATTTTGTTCTTGCTTGATAATGTGATTTTTCCATACCTTGGTTGGTCAAATAGATAGAGATCCATATTTCTTGATAAAATATGGAGATGGTTGTATAAAATATGTTGCATAGTTAACAAATAAAGAAAGATAATAATAAAACCTTATATGAGTCAAAAAATGAAGAGACATATATATGCAAACTTTTTACCATATAGTGAGTGAAGTATTGATCACCCCAAGCTTCTGTCATTGCCTTTTTTAAAAGGTTCAATTTGGTTTTAAAGGCATTGAGATCATCATCATTCCATTCAGTTTTATCGCAATAAAAGAATACTTTGACTAGTGTTTTCCAAACATTTCTATTACGAGCTTGTTAGTTATCAGCATGATTCTTAACTACATTATGTAGGGACTTCCACTAATTGTATGTAATAGTTGAGCCACCATTCCTAGAGTTTATCTTACCAAGTCTCCCGTGAAAGCCTAGGAACCTTCTAGCCTTCACTCCACCAATAGATGGATTTTTGGGTACATAATTGCCATCCTTGGACTTTTGAAGATCTTGTTCAATAACAACATTACCACCATGCAAACCAATTGCAGATAAAAAAATTTCAATCTTTGTTATAGCATTAGTTCTAGCTAATAATTGCTTTAGCTTCCATGCCAACCCCTATATAAAGATGAACAAGCTTTTCAATTATCTTGCAAAAGCATGAAATGTACACATATGGGAACTCACTAAAGGAATATCTAGGACTGGCTTAAACTATGGATCCTTGTTGTGCCTAGAGAGAGCTCTATTCCAATTGCTTGAGTTCAACTCTATGGTTGGGGGACATGCAATATAGGCAAGGAGATCTAGAGTTGGCTCCCTTTGACACATTGTACACACATTTGAGTGTCTTTAAGTCACCAGTTATGTGCAACTCGATCTTATAGTTTCAAAATCCTTCAAAAAATAGCTATTCTCCTACCTATTGTCTCTTAATAATACCATGTATTGGTGTTTGATGAAAAACCCAATATAATATATCAAAATTCTATGTATCTATTTCGGATACTCCTAGCCACCGGATATTGTGTTCATATTGAACACTAAATGACATTGAATGATTCCAATGACCTGATAAAACTACTCAATTCATCAAGGTAATAGAGATCCTCTCTAATTTTGTGCATTTCAAAATCTCACTTTTATCAATTTTAACCACAAATCTAGCCACTCCTTGTGCCTCTTCTAGGTCATAGAATCTTATCATTAAACATTGTAGGGTGGGAAAGTCAAGAAAAATATTGTTAAATTCATTGAATATAGCTTTCTTTTTCCTACCCTTGTGTTGATATGGAAAGGCTCACCCAGAATTTCCATCACTTTGTTATTCACTCTCTGTCTCTAATAGTTCTAACCACAATAGATGGCCCTGAAAGTATGCAATTGCATACCTATCCTTGGTTCATATTTGATTGTAAAAGCTAGAAACGTTGAATACAAGCATCTCGACTTATACCAATACTATCTAGTATCATTTGCACACTAACTCAATATGCAAAGAATCTCTTTCATTACTACTTGGATTGAAAAAAATTTAAAGTGAAAAAAAATTGTGCAATTGGTTTGCATGGTGGTAATGTTGCTTTTTCAAGAATCTCTTTCACTTGCATTTGGTTGAAAAAGAGACCTATCCAAAATGACATCACAATTTAATACAATTTATTATAAACAAAGCCATATTTAATATTTTTAAAGTGAAAAAAATGTACATTACTACTTGGATTCTTTTACTACAACCACCTCCCTCTCATTTAAGACTCTCAATACTTTTAAGAGCCCTTTGTTGATTTCAAAGGCCTAAAATAGTTTGCTTTCATTGATAAGATTTGATGTTTCTTCAATGAATGAATCCTCTATTGACAACCCTCTAGCTTCTTCAATAACTCATTGTTATGTTTTGATAAAAGATGGTTCTACAATCTGAGGACATCCTTTTCTCCAACAAAGTTAAGTGTATAACCTAGAAACCCATTATAACCATCACCAATTAACCTCATCAGTGAAGAGCTATTATAGAAAGGTGGAGTGCTATTTTTGCTAGGATCTTTAGGATATAGCTTTCCATCTAACCAAATATCAAGATTCTTCTTTCCTTCAAACTTGAGTACATGTTTTGTAGACTTTGATAGTAATGGGTTTTATTCTCTTCCTTATTAGTTCATACTCACTATCCAACTCAATATGAAGATGTAGAGAGGTCTTTTACTAGAGGTATAGAGATCATTAGATGATTGATCCATAGCTAAGGATGTGATTAGAATATCGAATTGAAAAACCATGTGAATTAGAACCAAGAAGGAAAATGAAGAAAAAACTAGTAAGGAGAGGAAAGAAAGAAGAGAGTGAGAATGGAGGGAAGTAATGAAATGTCAAACAAAATTCAAAATGAATATTAGTTTTCACTTTAATGAGGATGAGTAAGATCTTCATTATGACAACCTTTGTCACTTATGGCGGCCTACATTCCTAGATTTGATGTTGTTGAGATTTGCAATCACATCCATGCTACCTCTTTGTAAGAGCAGATGGGCTAAGGACATGCAGGCTGTAAGAATCCCATAGGCATAGAGAGAAAGACTATCACCTACCCAACTCTATTCAACATTGTACTTGCTTGTCATTTTCATGTGAGATGAATGCAATGTCATTGTCATGTTGCTCCTCAGTATAGTGTACTTGATGGTTGTCTTTTGCTCTTGAGTCAAGGTTCTTGGTCTCTATCATATCAATGTCTTTATGTGTCTAGTCAAGGTCTATGAGCTACCATAGCTACCATGCTCTAGATCCCGTGTTTTCAACCATGGTATCAGAGTACAGCTGAGCATGGCTTAGCATGTCTCAGGTCCTCTCTCTGCTCTCTTAGCTCTCCTCCATCATTGCCAAGCTCAAGGCTAACTAATGACCTCATTTCTCAACTCTACCTTCACCAATCTACAATGGCAACCATAGACACACAATACCTATGTCTAATGGAGCTCTCAAATCTCTTAATACAAGCCTTAACTTCACATGCTTTCTTCTAAGGTGTTTCTCTACACTTCATGGCACTTCATCCCAGCACCTAAATTGTCGGCATTGCTGCTCACTAGCTCTGGCATTATCAAGATTTGTGGTCGCTGCCTGGTTTTCGAGTTCATCTAGTCATACTATCCATGTTTGTGGTGTATGTTGCTCATCATCCTACAAGTATAGGGCTTCTTTAGCCATTTGTATAGGCCTACTCTCCACCCAAAATTGGTTGGAATGCATGCATGTACGCGCTGTTGTTATCATTTTTGTCAGACAGGTCTGATACCCTAACACAATCCTCCATAGCCAAGATTACTCAAGCTTTTCCTCTTCTTTATTTTCTCTCTCCTACCACTTGGATTAAGGCATTGTCACTCTGATTTGTTGGACCACTGAAGACTCCAAAAAAATTTATCCTCGAATCATTAAGGAGGGGAGATCATGGTGACTTCTTGCAAGATTGAAGCATAGTATCATAGTGTCTCTTGACACTTATCCAGTGACTCTTGTCACTTGTATCAGCTTTGTCTTACATCAAATCTGAGATTTTTTTGGGCTACTCCAACATCAAATCAAGGAGGGGAATACAACATTGAAGATCCTCGAAGTTCTTAAAGACCTATTGAAGATTTTCCAAGCATCTGGCTCCACAAGTATCCGTTGATAGTAGTCACTTAGTGCTTTTTGGGCACTTATGCTTGTTAGCACATTCAAGATCATTTCTTATACTACTGAAATCTGAGAATTTTGAAGCTGATTTGCTGATGTTCCTGCAACTCCAACATGGGCAAGGACTCTCCGACAGTTTGCTTTAAGGGGGTTGGGTTTCACACCTGGCAGACCCGCATCAAGCTCATCCTAATAAAGAAGGATCTCTGGGCCATTACAAATGGCAAAGAAAAGGAGCCTCATGATGTGGACTTGGCAGTCACTTGGCAAAAGAATGATGATAAGGCTCAATCCATTATTAAATTGGTGGAGCTAGACAATAGCTATATCCACCATGTGGATAACTGTGATACTTCACATGATACATGGAAGAGACTTGACACTTTGTTTGGTGCACAATCTAAGCCATCAAAGTATGGTCTCTTGATTGAATTTTTTAGGCTTGACATGAAGTCTAGCACATCACTTTCCACACATCTAAATTACATGGAAGGACTTCTAACCCAGCTTACAGGAATCAACATAAAAATGGAAGCAAATTTTTTCATTGGTGTTCTGCTTAAAAGTTTGCCTCTTGAATATAATGATGTATCAACAACCTTAATCAATATGCCAAATCCTAAGCTTGTTGATATCCATGCAACACTGTTAGAGGAGGGAAATAAGCTAAAAACTAAGGAAGAACCAAGCACCTCTAGAGATGAACAAGCGGTATATGTTGGCAACACGTACAAAGGCAAGAAGGATCGGCTTTTCTATGATTTTTGCAAAAGGACCGGACACACGAAGAAGTTTTGTCACACCAAAAAAAGGTCCCATAAGACCTATCTTGCTACAGTTAAAGAAGAAGAAGAACATGGAGCAGAAGAAGAAGAAGAAGAAGAAGAAGAAGAAGAAGAAGAAGAAGAAGAAGAAGAAGAAGAAGACCACCAGGAGAAGGACAAGCCTCATCAGTCCTTCTATGCCTACTCTGATAGATTGTTTTAGCCTTGTAATGTCTAAAGCCCAAATTCTTCTATCATAAGCTTGTAAACTCCTCATCTAGCATTGTACTACAGCCTATGTACACTTTGTGAGGCCCCTGCTATAGCCTCTAGATTTCCACCATGTTTGTGGTACCCACATTTAGCCTTTTCTACGACAGCCTCTAGTATTTTGCCATGTTTATGGTGTGCCCACACTTTGTAGGTGTTGCTTTCACTAAAGCCTCTACACACTTTGTACTTCTAGTTATGATTAAGGAGGGTTGTTGAGATTTGAAATCACATCCATGATGCCTCTTTGTAAGTGCAGATGGTTGGGGGGCTGAGGACATGCAAGCTGCAGAAATCCCATAGGCATAGATAGAAAGACTGTTCACCTACCCAACTCTATTCAACATTGTACTTGCTTGTCATTTTCATATGAGATGAATGCAATGTCATTGTCATGTTGCTCCTCATTATAGTGTACTTGATGATTGTCATTTGCTCTTGGGTCAAGGTTCTTGGTCTCTATCATGTTAGTGTCTTCATGTGTCTAGTCAAGGTTTATGAGTCACCATAGCTGCCATACTCTAGATCCTGTGTTTTCAACAGATGTGACCACGAGAATATCACGACAATGACTTATTGATGATTTTTATATATTTACATACCAAAATATAACAATTTTAAATATCTAAAAATTAACTTTATTTTCTAAATTTTTCTCTCTCTCTAAGATTGCTTACAAGGCATTTTCGAGACCTCAAAACTCCCCTAATGGGGTGTGTGTGTGTGTGTGTGTGTGTGTGTGTGTGTGTGTGTGTGTGTGTGTGTGTGTGACATATTCAATTGCATGTGTTCTTGAGGGGTAAAGTCTAACATGAGAGAGAGAGAGAGAGAGAGAGAGAGAGAGAGAGAGAGAGAGAGAGAGAGAGAGAGAGAGAGAGAGAGAGAGAGAGAGAGAGAGAGAGTGTGTGTGTGTGTGTGTGTGTGTGTGACAAATTCATTGCATGTGTGCTTGAATGAGAGAGAGAGAGAGAGAGAGAGAGAGAGAGAGAGAGTGTGTGTGTGTGTGTGTGTGTGGTGTAAAACATAAGCTTTTAGTTATCTAAACCTTGTAGCTACCCAAAATCCAAGTGCTACAATCCAAGTTATTTAAAGGTATTGACACAAAGCATCATACTTTTATAAGTCTATTTGAAAGTGATATACTTTTTCATAACTACAACCTTCTAGTTCCTATGACATAATAGGTCAGAGCTAAGGCCATACTCATAAATATAGAAATGTATATCAAAAAGCATACATTTGTAGCCCCAAAAAACATATCATTATCTTGTTGCCATAATCACATCATCAATGTATACTTGTATAATCCAAACATGGCAAGAGGATGCCAAACCATGAGGTATGGATGCATCCAAAGAACACAAAATGTTATCTCGATGCTAAGAGAATGAATCATAGCTCTTAAGTGTTGATATTATGAAGCTACAATCTCCCTTGGCTAGCTAGTGATCCGACTCTCAGCATCATGCCCAAGACTATGACTTTCAGATATAAGCTTGAGATATTTCAGATGTAATTGCTCTTGAAGCACATATGATGAGAGATCGAGGGGACTTGTGGCTATTTGTTGCACTACTTGTCTCATCGATGTAAAAGTAGCAGTCTTGTAGGACTTTGACTAGTCAATCAACCAACCTTCATTATCAAGTGTGAGTTAGGGCAATTTATTCACAATACATGCAATCCCCGTGCCATAATTCATTGTAATGTCTTATTCCCAAAGGTGGATCATGAAAACACTAATAAACAAGTATCAATTATACAACTGATAACAACATGCAACACTAAAACTAGGAATGACCAAGAAGCGTATGCAATCTCTTAGCTGGGGGAGACATTTGATGTAGCTCATGCAGGCTACATCAAAGCTCCACGCAATTTGGTTGATCAATAATCCATCACTGGGCCAGCAAAACTATCGAGGTACACGTATTATTAACAATTTAATTACGAACTATAGCAGATACGCTTTTGATCACTATTTTAGGACAAATCAAGTTATCAACAAAGTTTAACCTCAAACCTGAGTAAGTAGTTGTTGAGCTATACCAATGACTTATTTTTTCAATGACCTAAAATGCATCTTCTAGTAGTGATGAAATTCTTACAATGGAGTAAAATCACAATTATACTTGTGCTATTAAACCTAGCTTACAAGATCATAACTTCTAATACACAAGTTGTATTTTGAAACACTTTGCAACATTAGAACAAAGAGGTTGGGATGTGGAGCAACACGAATCCAATTCATCTTGCAGTCTTAATTATGGAAAGTATGAGAAAACACTACACCCGATAGAAGCAATGCCAACCAATGACCAATTGAATAGAATATCCAATCTAGCATGCTTGTAGGTGCAATCCATAGGCTCAAAGTCCATTGTACCTTGCTTATAAATTTAAACCACCATAAGGGTTGTGGAATGGGGGAGTTGAGTCATATGATATATGCAAACATAGGTTATTATCTACCATAATTCCCTCCTTTCATTTCTCTAGAATCTAAGGATAATGGTTACAATCACTTTTGTCCAAAACTTCCTACCACTTTTTAGGGCAAGCATGTCCTATTTTATTCATACCCAAGGCAATCGAGTACTTATATTTCTCATATGTGAGTTATGTACAACAACTTTGACGATGGGGTGGGTAACCATATTAAATTATAAAACATACATCTTTATACATAGTTATAATGAAGCATCCCAACCTTCATGAAATTTTCTACTAGCATGTTCACATATAGGTTATCCAAGGTTACTACCCTTGGTAAGGTAGCTAGCTTTGTATTGCTTAACTACAAGAAACTTCATAGAGACTCAGTATGTGCATTAAATATAGCATAAGAATACATTAAGGATAGTAGATGAGTGCATACAAAGTGTTCACTAGTATGAATGTGTGTGTGTGTGTGTGTGTGCGCGCGCGCGCGCGTGTGTGCATGTGCGTGTGCGTGGGTGCGTGCGTGCATGCATGTGCGTGTGTGTGTGTGAGTGCGTGCGTGCGTGCGTGCGTGTGTGTGTGTGTAAAAGTAGGTTTTGAATTCTAGGAATTGAATATTCACTTCTCATCATAATGTGTTTCTGACCACCATAGTGAAAATAAAAGTTTATAAAGGCTATCATATTTATTATAGTGGAAAAGTGATAGTGTAATCATTAGTAGAAATCCTAGTGGTCATGCGTTTCTTAATTGCTTGTTTGGTTTAGTTTTCTATAGCATGCACATCATCTATAGGGTTCTTTTTTCCTATGAGACTACCTCATAAGATGGCTCAGTTTTAGGAATCATCAACTTCATTCACATTATTGAGTTGCTAAGGCAATGCCACCTCTGGTCCCACATGTCATGTGGATCATTGCTTTAGAAGTTTCCATATAGACTAGATAATCTTCAAGGACTTTGTGTGAGTGAAAAGCTATTGCAAAACTTCTAGTCTTGCTGACTATGAACTAATAGCTTTATCTTAGGCCTATATTATGCTAATTTTCATGTATACATTGCCTAAATGTTCTTGCTAATAGCTTGGCCTGTTTTGGGTGCTTGTAAAGTCATAGGATGATGATATGGAAGGCCTTGGGTTGGTCAAGAATGATATTTGGTAGCGATGATGAGGAGTAAGTAAAGATGATGGACTAGGAGTAGGGTTGTGTGGTTTTACTACTACATGCCACCCTCACAAGTTGTACAATAAGCTACTAAGCATAAGACTACATTGATTGACAACACACTCATTGACATGCATATGAAATGTTCTTCTTTTGTAGAAGCACATTGAGTGTTTGATAGGGTAGGACTTTGAGATAGTCTTGTGAAACATGTTTGCAATGGAGTTTATGCGAGTGAATTTTAAGTGCTTGATGGCATGCTTGCCACTTGGCAAGAGAAGGGAAATTTAGTGAGAGCTATGTATATGAGAAGAAAAGAGAGAAAAAATATGAGGGAGAAGGGTTTTAGTATTTTGTAAGTTTCACACACACACACACGCGCGCGCGCACGCACGCACGCCCGCACGCACGCACGCACGCACACACACACACACACACACACACACACACACACACACACACACACACACACACACACACACACACACACAAGGCTAAATGGTTTTGTTACTTTAGTGCTCCATGGCAATGGTGATGGAAATCAAGCTTTAGATATCGGTATGTTGCTACGATTCTTGTATTCTCTATGTGTGATTAGAAGTGTGATTGGAAGGGATTGCTTTTATCTTATTTTCTCATTTTCTGTTGATTAAGAAAAACTAGTCATCAAGAACATTTATTTTATATCTTGTTTTCAACAAGTGAAATAGCAAGAGAATTCTTGTGTTTTGAGTTACAAATGATGTACCAAAAGTGCCTTTTCTAGTCGAGTTTCTTACATAGGCAAGAAAAAGATAATAATGGGTTTTTTAATATTGTAGGTTAGTTATCTTGCACAAATTGCACATTGTTCTTATAAACTGAAAATGAAATTCAAGTCCTTGGAGAATATAAGAAATCAACAACAACAATAATTATATGTTGTAGGTTTTTTGAAAGAGGAAATACCTTCTCTTCTGGCTAGTTTCAAAGTTTTTTTAATACCATTTTTGTAACGGTTCTATCAAAGAATACCTTACTAGAGTATATATAGGTTAATGTAGAAATACATGTCTAAATTCAAAAATTGTTTGACAATTTGCTAGTTTGTGCAATCCTACAAATCCTGTAAATCTATAAATCTCAGCAATTGGAAGTTTGAATAGAGATCTATCTCAAGAGCAAGTCATGTAGGAAGGGTGATAATGTGTTTGCTATAGTGCCTACTTTGATTATTTGTTAGTATGGAGATCCTCGACTTTCATCTTGTGGAGTTGGATTTGGAGCTATTAAAGACCAAACACCACTAAATTCACTTGCCAATGTGGTCGAGCTAAACTTGTTGAGATAAAAGGGACACATCATGAAGTTCAAACAAATTATTAAAATTTCCCGTCATGCTAATCTTAAAGTTCAGCAAATGATTTTGATCTTGCATTTTGTCCATTAAATGAGACAATATGGTTTTCTTCTATAAATACAGTGCATGCTTTCATACTTTCATTTTATGTGTCTATTTGTCCTCGCTATAAACTATCAATACTGATGATTTTATATTCATCATTTTTATAAGCTATACAATTAGTTGCAACGTTTTAAAGCATCATAAACTTTGGTATCAAATCTAGTGATTTACATGTGTTTTTTATGTATGCTATAGAACATGAGGTCTTTAGCTTCTAAAAAGAATGCATTGGCCTACCTCTTTATCTTTTTCTTTAATGTGGTACTAGCATTTCGCGTGCGCTTCGCGTGCAACAAAATGCTAGGCCACTTCGTGACCACAAAGCAACAAGCAAAGTTATCGCATGGCAACTTCACTCAACAATCCATTTCTCCTCTTTCACTCTCCTATTTTCTCTCTTTCTAATTTTTTCTCCTCTTTCTCTCTCTCCCCTCTAATTCCCTATGCCTAATCTCTCTCTCTCTCTCTCTCTCTCTCTCTCTCTCTCTCTCTCTCTCTCTCTCTCTCTCTCTCTCTCTTCCTTCTCTCTCCCTCTCCTCATTTTTCCTTTTTTTCATTCTCTCTCTCTCTCTCTCTCTCTCTCTCTTCCTTCTCTCTCCCTCTCCTCATTTTTCCTTTTTTTCATTCTCTCTCTCTCTCTCTCTCTCTCTCTCTCTCTCTCTCTCTCTCTCTCTCTCTCTCTCTCTCTCTCCTCTTTTTTCCTTTTTTTCCTTCTCTCTTCTCATTCTCTCTTTAATTTTCTTTCTTTTCTCTCTCTCGCTCTCACTACAAGATATAGGCCTTATACGACGTTAAAAGTGACAAAAATGTTCATAAAGAAAATTTCCCCCGTCGTCGCAAAAAATATCGTTATTGGCGACGCCATAGAACAATCAATATTAGCATCGTTATCAGCGTCGCTATTTGCACCGGTGCGTGCAATAAATTTACGACACTAATAGCAATGGTAACATGGGAAAAAAAAATTGTGGCCCACATATAGCACTATGTGCTTTATTTGGGCCATACAAAATTGTTTCAGTAATGTGTACAATGCCTGTGTAAATAAATGCAAAGTGTACTTAAATCATAACACTGATACATAAAATAAATACATGATTACATAATGAAAGTGACCGGTACAATCATGGTAAGATACTACTACTACATAGAAAATGTCTACACATATCATGTGACCAAAAAGAAGATTATGTCAGCTCCAGGGATCCAAGGGTGAGCTATAGATCCTCGCCATTCGAAACATCATCCCGTCGCAAAGGAGCATAGAATGGACTCTACAAAAAAAGAAACGACTACACATCAATCCACCATACAATAATGCATTTTAATTAAACTTAGTAACTACAGACAAGAAAGATGAGTGCCTTATAGGGCCACCACGTCCATACAATCATTCGATCAATGCTATGAGACCGTGTCTCTTTGCATATCGAGTCTCAAGGCCAGTGGGATCACGGTTTGTAATGGAGTGCTACAAAGAAAACAAAATACAACTGTTAGAAACACGATTGTCAGTACAAATGATATTGCAAAAAAATAAGCAAGCAGAACAAAAGAAAAACTTACAAAGTCCTCCAAATATGTCCTGTTGCCGCCACTCCCAAGATGATGGACCACTCCGGCCTCTAGTTGTGCCCTCACTGCCTTGCGCTATTGTCTCGGACGTCTTAGAGAATCTATAGCCTTCCCTAAGTTCATGATCCTCTAGTGAGAAAGCGGCGTGTCCTTGATATACCATTTTCTTCATGGTTCATGACCTTCGGGAGTCTAACTGTGGCCCACACAATGGACACTCATGATAACCTGAGGTAACCAGACATGTCCCAATACCTCTATCCCCACTGAATACAAACTTGAACAAGCTATGATAGAAATTACTAATGAGAACGAAACCCTACTTACCTGAGCACTCTCCGAATCCCGGAAAGTCATGCATGGTCCACATAAGAATGGCTCTAATATTGGCGGACCGTCGACCATCACGCTTGCTCATATCTTGCATAGTGACCCTCTCCTCCCACAAAATATTAAGCTCATCGACTAATGAACGAAGATACACATCCATATTTTTTACTTTGTAGCAACTGGGGAGGAGCAAGCTAAGGATGAGATGTCCTTTCTTCGTAGAAAGCCATGGAGGGATATTGTAGTTGACAAGGACTATAGGCCACACACTGTAAGAAGTTGAGCACAAACCAAATGGGTTCACACCATCCATAGCAAAACCGAGTCGAAGATTCCTTGGCTCTCGGGCAAAGCTTGGGAAGGTAGAGTTAATGTGGCTCCATGCGCGTGAATCCATTGATATTCGTTGAACTCCATCTGTGGACCTATTCTGTGCATGCTACGTTGTCAAGCTCGCCATGTCGGACATACAAAACATGTGGTTTATGTGGAGGCTAAGCAGAAAGTGTCTAAGAACTTTTTGAGGGATGGTTTGCCCTTGCAAGTCTTGTCGATACATGTGAGCACCACACTTTGGACATGTCTCCATAGTCTCGTATTCTCCTCCAAACAGTATGCAATCGTTGATACATGCATGGATGCTATTGTAGTCCATGCCAAGCTTTCATAAAACATGTCGCGCATCATCACAAGACTCAGGCATGGTATTTACAAGTGGTAATATATGATACTTCAGTAACCTTTAAAAAATCATAAAACACTTTGAAAAAGCATAAATGTTTTTAATGATAGTGCCGAAAAGAAATCAATCAACGAAGCATACGTACAAGGTACCTGAACAACTCGATCACACTCGCATTGCTCCACCCGTATTTTGCTTACACACTTAAGAGTGCAAGCAGTGTCTTCAGGCGAGATACTCGGCACCCATCATATAATGGTATGGATGCTTCCTCTCTAAGCGGATCAGAAGTCTCGACATCCATGGGCATCAATGCATCGATCATTACCTCCATCTCAGGCTCCAAGATTGTAGGTAAGTCTAGAAGGCTACCTATCTCCTCTAGTATTGACGGTATAGATTGGGTAGTACCTTCCAAGTGGTGGATTGGCTCAGGCACTCCATCCATCGCACGCCCACGAACTTTCTAACTGGCCACAAAGGGTGCACTCCTCCTTAGGATGAGACGTCACCTCCCTGGATAGAAAATTTGCTAACCACACCCAATGTTTTTGTATATGGTATTCAATTAGCTTGCAAATACAATGCATGATTAATATACACTTTTCTTACCATTTGCTCAAAATTTGAGATTGTCTGATCAATGATCTCAAATTGAAACTTGCCAAAGCATTGTATGTGTTCTATAGACAATCGACGTTTTCATCTAATTGCTAGCTTACATTAAGAGCAAGGACATGGGACACGCTGATTAAGATACGCCTCGTGATCTTGAACATCACAACGTTCATCATTTTCCATTTGGTCTATATTATGACAAACAATTTGTTTTTGTTATCATTCTTTTTTCCTTTCTTAAATTGTTTGAGAAGGGATTTCTTCTCTTGTAACTTAACAAAATTAACGTATGTAAAGTCTCCACCCACCCTCAAATTAACGTATGTCGGTCGGAGTGTTTCTCGTCTCGTGGTATTGCACCGGACCTCACCAGACCTTGCCACCACTTTCTCTTTGTTTTTTATCCATTCATTCTCTTCTCTCCTTCCATCTCTCTCTTTTTCTCTTCCTCTCCCTCTCTCATTTCCTTTAACAAAACATCTCTCTCCCTCTCTCTACTACCAATTTCCTTTAACAAAACATCTCTCTCTCTACTACTACCACTACCACTACCACTACAATAAACAAGAAAAGAAGAAAAAATAATTACTACTGCTGATGTTGCTACTACTACTACTACAAACAAGAAAAGAAGAAAAAACTACTACTACTACCACTACTACTACAACAACAACAAACAAGAAAACTACTACTACTACTATTATTACTACAACCACGACTGCGACTATGACTACGACTATGACTACCACAACAACAAACCACTATCACTACCACTACAATAAACAAGAAAAGAAAAAAAAACAACAACAACAACTACTACTACTACAAACAAGAAAAGAAGAAACTACTACTACTACTACTACTACTACTACTACTACTACTACTACTACTACAAACAAGAAAAGAAGAAAAAACTACTACTACTACTACTACTACTACTACTACTACTACTACTACTACTACTACTACTACTACTACTACTACTACTACTACTACTACTACTACTACTACTACTACTACTACTACTACTACTACTACTACTACTACTACTACTACTACTACTACTACTACTACTACTACTACTACTACAATAAACAAGAAAACTAAACAACAATAAACAAGAAAAGAAAAAAAACTACTACCACTACTATAACAAACAAGAAAACTACTATTACTACTACTATTACTATTACTACAATCACGACTACAACAACTACGACCATGACTATGACTACTACAACAACAACAAATAAGGAAAGAAGAAATTAAACAATAACTACTACTACTATCACTACCACTACCACTACAACTACCACAACAATAACAACCAAGAAAATAAGAAATTAAACAACAATCACTACCACTACCACTACCACAACAAACAAGAAAAAAAGAAAAGAAGAAATAAAACAACAACAACAATAACAACAACCTCTCCCTCTCTCTCTCTCTCCCCCTTCCTTCCTCCCTCTCCCTCTCTTTCTCTCTTTCCCTATTATGTTTAATGTTTTCTCCCTCTTTCTCTCGTTCCTTCTTTTATTTTCTCTCTTCCTCTCCCTCTCTCATTTTCTCTCTTTCTCTCTCAATACACATGATTTTTAATAAAAATAAATAAAAGAAAAGGAGAAAAAACAAAAACAAAGCAAGAGGGAACAATGCACTCATTGCAAAGGCCCAAGGATGGATTCGGCAGCTCCTCTTCGCGACAGCGGCTCCTCTTTGCCCTCCATACACTTTGTTCTCTTCTTCGCAAATGGCGGCGGCGGCGGCAAGATGCTTTCCTTCTCCCTATTTCTCTCTTTCTCTCCCTCTCCCTCTCAAATGCAAGATGGAGTTCACTCTTCCTTTCGCTCTCTCTTTCATTCATTTGCGCAAAATAATGCGCTTGGGTTTTCGCTTGCGTTTTTTCGTTAGAGTATCGTCGCTATTTGCGTCGCTAATGACACCGCTAATTTGCATCGAAAAGCGTCGTCGCTATGCCTTCGTATCCTTGTAGTGTCTCTTTTAAATTTTATATTTTCTCTCTCTATTCTCTCTCTCTCTTTTTCTTCTTGTTCTTCTTTCTCTCTCTCCTTTTCTTTTCTCCGTGCTTTTCTTCTCTCTCTCTCTCTCTCTCTCTCTCTCTCTCTCTCCCCTCTCTCCTCTATTTTTCTTCTCTCTCTATTTTAAATTTTATATTTTCTCTATGTATAATTCTCTCTCCATGTTTCCTCTCTCATTCTCTCTTCTTTTATTCTCTCTCTCTCCCCCCTTTTCTTCTCCTCCCCTTTTTCCTCTTTTTTCTTTTTTTCTTCCCTCTCTCTCTCTCTTTTAAACACACACACACACACACACACACACTCTCTCTCTCTCTCTCTCTCTCTCTCTCTCTCTCTCTCTCTCTCTCTCTCTCTCTCTTTCAATGCTTAATTTTAAAAAAGACTTTTTCCTTTCCTCTTTTTTCCCATCTCTCTCCCTTTTCTTCTTCTTCTTCTTCTCTTAGTTTTATTGATCGATTATTAATTGATTAATTGAATATTACTTAATTATGGACTCTCTTTCTCTGAACATGAGTGTGGGGATAGAGAGAGAGAGAGAGAAATTGATTGATTTTAATTAATTGATAGATAAATTAGGTATGGGAGAGAAGGGGAGGGGGCAAGGGAGAGAAAAATTGATTGATTGATTAGTTATGGACTCTCTCTCTCTCTCTCTCTCTCTCTCTCTCTCTCTCTCTCTCTCTCTCTCTCTCTCTCTCTCTCTCTCTCTCTCTCTCTCTCTCTCTCTCTCTCTCTCTCTCTCTCTCTCTTTGCTTTTAAAACAGTGGAGTTTTTAATGTTGGATTGTTATTAGAGAGAGAGAGAGAGAGAGAGGAAAATTATTAACTATATTAGTTGATTATTAATTATTAACTATGATTGATTAATTGAATATTACTTAATTATGGACTCTCTTTCTCTTGACACAAGTGTGGGGATAGAGAGAGAGAGAGAGAGAAATAGATATTAATTAATAATTATTGATTTTAATTAATTGATAGATAAATCAGGTATGGGAGAGAAGGGAGGGGGCGAGGGAGAGAATTTTTTATTGATTGATTAGTTATGGACTCTCTCTCTCTCTCTCTCTCTCTCTCTCTCTCTCTCTCTCTCTCTCTCTCTCTCTCTCTCTCTCTCTCTCTCTCTCTCTCTCTCTCTCACATACATGGTATGAAGTAGGTTAGTTTTGTTGGTAGGTTGGTTAGTTTTGTTAGTTGATTGGTTGGTTGGTTAGAGAGAGGGAGAGAGAGAGAGGAGTGCACATCTCTCTCTCTCTCTCTCTCTCTCTCTCTCTCTCTCTCTCTCTCTCTCTCTCTCTCTCTCTCTCTCTCTCTCTCTCTCTCTCTCTCTCTCTCTCTCTCTCTCTCTCTCTCTCTCTCTGCTTTTGAAATAGTGGGGTTTTTAATTTTAATGTTGGATTTATATAGAGAGCACGAACCCACGCACTTTAAATATGAGGATCTATGTTAGATTAGGATAAACATTTTAAGATATTCTTGACATCTTAAGATGTCAAGAATATGGGGATTTAAATCTATGTTTATTTTATTCATGAGGTGGGTATAATTTTAGGAAATTTTTAATTTGTCCATGGGTTGTGAACAAAGATAAATTATTCGACTTAAGAGAGAACTTAAGATTAAGGTAAGGTTAAGAGAGGGGTTTGGGATCATGATGGATGTATTCATAGGGATATTCAAATGAATACATCCATTGTCACAAAAACTCTAATGTCTCATCCAGGAAGCCATGGAAATTTGCTTAGAATCCTCAAATTGCACCTTGAGGACATGTGCATGACCTGTATGTAAGTTAGTGAAAGAGCCACTTGAGTTTTGTGTGTGAGATGAACATATTGGAACCTCACTCCAAACTTTGGTTGCTATAGCAAAACCTGTTGTTAATCAATCATATGACCTATATGTAAGTTAGTAAAGGAGCCACTTGAGTTCTGTGTGTGAGATAAACAGATTGGAACCTCGCTCCAAATGTTGGTTGCTATAGCAAATCCTAACATAATCAATCATATGATCTAGAGCACATATGTTTTAAATTTAATGTGTTTGAAGGCTAATCTAATGTCATCTAGGATTATTTCATGTTTCTAAATTTTAAGAATAGTTGATATGCACCTCAATGTTAATACATCTATTTTGCGTGGCAGCAGCATGGAGGCTCTTGTAGCAAACAAAGACATGTCTATAACAATAAATGTTGTGCAATGCACTCCTAGTGTGCAAATGAATATGTGCAAGGTGAAAAAGGTTACAAGGAAGAAGGTTATTTGTCATGCACTCAAGCATGTTGGAGGGTATGACAATTCTATTGGATTCTTGAGACGCACTCCCTTTAGCTCTAGTTTATTTGTCGCGATCTCCTCCTCCACCCCAATCGTCAATCACTTTACTCGCCTTTGTTTTCATAGAGTTCAACTCCCCCTCCCTCCGCCATTCAACGGCGTCGACATGGGGGAGGAGAGACATAATTAACAAATAATAATAATTCATTTTTATTTCGAAGTCCAAAAAAGGGGGAAATTGATAGCAACGGTAGCGAAAATAAAATGGGGAGCAACATTATTATGGTAGTGGGACGACGGGCTATTACAGATTGGCTAGCCTTTGTTGAGCATTGTGTACGCATGTGCTCATGCATGGCCATATATGCATTTGCTTATGCATGTGGACCTAATGCATGTCTATTCTTTTGCTTTCAAGTCTCCAATGCACTCGAGACTAGCATATTTTCAAGTTTGAGTGGTGCTTGCTAGGCCTTCGATGATGAGAGTTGTGTGCAAATGTGGATGAATGGACATCCATTAGAGAGAGGGGTTATTAGTTGGCCTTTGGCAAGCACTATGTATGCATGTACTCACGCATGGCCATATACGCATTTACTTATGCATGTTGGACCTACTGCATGTCTATTCTTTTGCTTTCGAGTCTCGAATATGCTGGAGACTAGCATATTTTCAAGTTTGAGTGGTGCTTGCTGGGCCTTCGACGACAAGAGTCGGTGCAAATGTGGATGAATGGACATCCATTAGAGAGAGAGGGGTTATTAGTTGGCCTTTGGCGAGCACCATGTATGCATGTGCTCATTCATGGCCACTTACGTATGTGCTCATGTGCGACTGTTCTTTTATCTTTGAGTCTGGGTCACCTTCAATTTAGGGTTTTTGATTGCAAATGTGTTTATCAATTGTATCTTGAGTAGCTTTAAGATTTTTGTATTGGAACTCTTATACTCTTTTGAAAGTTTTGTGTAGTCATCATGGAACAAAGCAATGCCATGGACGATGTTCCCAACATAGTGCATTTGATGCCATTGAATGCAATCGATACAATGGAATTAAAGAAAATGGCCACGATGTCATCTCTTCTACGCTTGCCTACTTGGAGCCGTTCGTATGGGTATGGGAGATAGTTCTAATTGTATTTATGTCAAGGTGTTGTGTACTTTTTCTGGAGATAATTATTTGTATATGTTGTTGTAGCAAAAATGTGGAGTCTAATAGAGTTAGTAAAGTTAAAGTGCAAAAAATGAAAGAGGTGGCAAGGCAATCGGGAATGTGTGTTGCTAAATCTACAAGAATAGCAAGGGTTCAAAGGAAAATAAAGGGTACTTCAAGTTCTTCGAACTTTAAACATCTTGAAACCAAGATGAATGAGTTGATGGGATTGTAGATGAGTTTATGCACACATGTTGATCATCCACTTGCCATTTACTCTGCAGAGCTACATGAGAACAGGCTAAGGGTTTGTATAGTGTTGTATGCGAGAAAAGTACACCCAGAGTGTTCTTCAACAAGTCTCGAGTGGTCTGGGTGGTGAAGTAAGGGAACTTTCAGCAATTTTCTCTGAGACAAGGAGGTTGATGAATTTGTTGGTGAATGATATGTGGGCATCGTTTTGGGGGCTTGGAGATAACCACGAGCCTGTGATTTTCCAGAGAGGTTGTTGACTTCCATTCTTGCAATTTCAAATGAATTTCAATAGGTTTAATGCCTTACTCCAATAATTGAGTCATCAAATGAAGTGTCACAACTAAGGAGGAGGAATTGCTCGGGATCAAGCTTATAAGATATTATTATCTTGCTTATTGTTTTAAAGTGCTTGGAACATCGCTTTTTTGTGGTAATGTGTGCTTCCTTTTTGTGGGGCCTACATTGGTTTTAATGTGGCAAAGCTAAACTGAGTAAAATGTATTGGGTACTTGCAATGTGATGTGATGCTTCTTTCTTGAGGTTTCATCTATAGGAAGAGGCATTGTGTCCTGCAATCTAGATAGAACTTTGTTGATTTTTACAATGTAATGCATATGAGAGTGATATTCTCTATAGAATGCTTAGTGTATGGTCTAACTATAATATTTAAATTAAATTTTCACATCTCTCCCTCCCTCCCTCCCTCTCTTCCCCCCCTCTCTCTCTTTTCAACATTTGGTTCAATGTATAAGGACTTGGATTAGATCACATTTTTTATTTTGAGTATATATTCATTGCTCGGGATGAAACTTATACGCTATTGTTATCTTGCTTATTGTAAAGTGCTTGGGCCACCACTTTCTTATGGTGATATATGCTTCCTTTTGTGAAGCTTGCATCAGTTTTGAAATGTGATGAGTGAAATGTCATGGGTACATACAATGTGATGCCTCTTTCTTAAGGTTTGATCTATATAAAGACTTATTGTCTTGCAATCTAAAGAGAAAATGTATTGATTTTTGCAATGTAATACATATGAGAGAGTGATTTTTGGATACATACACATCTCTCTCTCTCTCTCTCTCTCTCTCTCTCTCTCTCTCTCTCTCTCTCTCTCTCTCTCTCTCTCTCTCTCTCTCTCTCTCTCTCTCTCTCTCTCTCTCTCTCTCTCTCTCTCTCTCTCTCTCTCTCTCTCTCTCTCTCTCTCTCTCTCTCTCTCTCATAGTTATGGTCTTTATTGGCCTTTTTTTATTTGTGTTTTGAAGTGCATCGACACGTGCTTTTTGTAATGTTGTGTGCTTTCTTTTGGCAAAGTTGCATTTCATGGGCTAAGAAATTATGCAGCATTTTTTATGTACCAAGTTTAAAGATTAACTTATAGAAAAATTTATTATATCTTGCAATTTGTGAAGAGATAACTCTATTGTTATTTTCATTATGGAAAAGGTATTTCTTGAATCTTCATTAGGTCTCTGCTAAGTATCGTGATTGTTGGTGTCGGGAATAATTTAAGAATCCTAATGTTTGGGTATACTGCACATTCATGTTGAATGATATATTTGGGTTTGAATTATAGGCTTGGGGGATTGCTTTTGCTGGTTAGATAGAATTTTTCTTTGTCTCTCTTTGGATCATATATCTAATTATATATATAATATAAAAATATATAATTTTTATTTTGACTACTAGTATTCCTTGCACGTAGCACTGTGCTAATTTAAATAAATTACTGCATTGTTTTGAATTATGTGATTCTTGATTGATTCTACTTCTAAGTCTTTTTGAAAATACTAATCTTAATCAAGTCTCTCCTTGAAAGAATGCATGGTCTCTCTTGGCATGCAGGCTTTGTGAGAATCTAATCAATATGGGATTTTCACATCGGTCAACTAGCAAAGATTATGTGTTACGTTTTCATAGGCATAGACTCAACTCTACGTGGCATAGATAACAACAATTTGCTAGGCTTAGAACTCAAATGATTCGGCTACGAACGAAACATGGTTGAAGGGGGCACAAAGAGATGAGTTCTACTATGGTTGGGTACCAAAACATTTCACAGAGAGAAGCTCTAAATCACGATGGCGTGATTCATGGGGGAGTTCAAAGTAGCCTGCATAGTATGCAAAATATGCCTTCTCACATGGGGATTCTAGATGGGAATAGTGAATTGATTGAGCAGCAATTTGCTTTTGCTATGAATTATAATTGCAATATTGGAAATAGCCAAAAATCCAGGAAAACCTGCGATTAACAAGTCACATGTCAATAATACTCCAACCTTTAGCTCTCAAAATGGAGGTTTTTGTTCCATTTTGCGCGCTTTACCTAAATGTACATTCATTCTGCAGCTACAATATTGCTATTTCAAGACCCAATTGTGCATTCCATGGGAAGTCTTTCTAAGATGTGTGAGCGATGTTCTGCTAAATTGTGGAAATGTGAGACTCAAGTGCAAGGATCAATTTTGGTTGGTAAACATTATTTTCGAAATGGAAAGGTAATGTTGCCATCGTTGCAACGTCCACTGCAGCCATTGCATGATTTGTTGCATGGTATGCATCCTCAAAGTAGAGTATTTAAGAATAATATACAGGTGTATAATAGTGCTCTTGCATTTGTGTCACTCGGTGCCAATGTTGATGAGTTTTTGTCTGTTGCGGGGAACTCTTATACCTTTAGAGTGCATGGCTCCATTTATCATTGTATAGGCCTTCTGCTTCCTAATGTGCAATAGGAAAGGCCAAGATTTGCACAACTTTATGTTTATGATATTGAGTATGAGTTATCTAATCAATTGGGTGCTATGTTCAATTTATTGCCAAATTTACTTGGGGAGCTTCAGTCTATGATGCATCGACACAATGTATATGCACAAACTTTTAGATCCGTGGGTATGCAATTGTAAAACAATCACTTGCATGATTTAAGAATGACTATTTCTGGCATTCAGCAAGCTAATAGACAATACTCAGCTCCGATTGTAGTTGATGTTGCGGCTATCATGCCGAGACAAGGCAATGAGAATAGTCTCGATCATCAAGATACACATGTTTATAGTCGAGATGCACAATATATTGCTATTTCAAACTTGCATAGGATGTATATGCCAATGCTATATGTTCTTCTTTTTCCTATGGGTGATTATGGCCAGTATGTAAAGATGTCTTATAGTAATGTTAATATTCCAGTTAATGTACATGGATTGTATAATAAGGACTATGTTACTTAGATGCAATTTTATGCATTTCAACTACAAGTGTGTGAGGACACTGAGGTTTGCATGTTGTGTGGTGGTTGATTGTTGCAATAGTTTATTGTTGATGCTTATTGTAGTGTAGAGCAATGTAGGTTGGCTTGGTGTCATCAGAATCAATCATTTTTACACTTTGAAGTTTATAAAGGCTTGGTAGATATGATGGGATTGATGGATAAAGGGCCAGTATAGGTTATTGGTGCCTCTGTTCCCATCTTCTTTTACTAGTGGGCCAAGGCACATGTATCAGTTGTATCAAGATGCCATGGCAATAGTGCGGAGTAAGAGAAAACCAAATCTCTTTATAACAATGACATGTAATCCAAAGTGGTCAGAGATAACTAATGCTTTTTTGCCTGGACAGACTGCTTATGATCATCCTGATTTGACCGCTCGGGTCTTTCATTAAAAACATGCTGATAGGATGCATGCATTGTTGAAAATGATTTTTTTTTGGAAATGGTATAGGCTATCTTACTGTGATTGAGTTTCAAAAGTGAGGGTTACCACATTCTCATACTTTGCTGATTTTGGAGTACCCTTTTAAACCCTCCGAAGCATGCCATTATGATAGGTTTGTTTGTGCTAAATTTCCTAATAAAGCAAGGTTTTCAGCTTTGTTTGAAACTGTCTCAAAGTGCAATGTCCATGGTCCTTGCGGTGCGTTGAATCCCAAGAGCCCTTGCATGCATGATGGTCAATGTACTAAAAATTTTCCTCAGAAGTTTGTGAATGTGACAACTGTTGATAGATCTAGCTATCCTATTTATAGAAGATGGGATGATGGAAACACAGTCACAATAAAGGGTAACACTATTGATAAACGATGGATTGTTCCATACAATCTTTACTTAAGTAAGAAATATAATGCACTTATAAATGTTGGGGTATGCTCAACAGTTGCAGTCATTAAGTATTTGTATAAGTATATATACAAGGGACATGATCATGCAACCATTAAGTTTTCTGTTGGAAACTCAAGGTGTAATGAACCAAATTAGCCACATTAGTTCACTTACCTTTACCAAAATAAACCATGTTAATACCTTAGCCATGATGATACTAGTGTTTACTATAAAAAGGCAAGAAGTGCTAATGTAGGCAGCTTTTTGACACTTACACAGTTTTTCTTGAGATTTCTTGTTCATCACCATCTTGGGGTGAGTACCGAGCTTTGTTTCTTGTATCTTGATTTTAGCTTTCATGGCTACATTTTGCTGTGGTATAATGGAAGATGTATATGGCATGGCCATGATTGAAGCATTTCATGTTATTTCTTGTTATTTTCTAAGTTTAGCTCATTAGTTTTCTGTTAATATTCATGGTAGAATAGACCTTCTTTACATTGGTATCAGAGCATTAGTTTAGATCCTTTCAGAAGTCATTTTCATGCATTAGATTTAGTTGCAACGACTAGGGAGGGAAAACTGCAATTCAAATTTAGTCACAGGAGTTAGTTCTTCCATAACTGTGACCAGACATGGAGATCTATCACAAACAGTGACCAAGATAGAGGTTCTTGGCATGAACCTATGGAAAATGGCAGACTCCAACTATTTTGGCACGTTGTGACCAAATTTATTTATTTTTTAATTAGGAAAAATGGACAAAATGGAGCCTCAAGACTTTAGAGAAGGAAAAAGCTTCGTTACTTTTTCTTAAAGGAGGATCTATTCTTCTTCTGCAGCTCTATTCTTGTCTTCCATGGAAAATGTTTACCTTGAATCTTCCTTCCATGGCAATATTTCTTCTCTAAACTTTTGTAGCACTAATCCTTGCATTCTAAGGATCATTTGGAGTACCATTTTGACTATGGTGCCAAACTAAGGCAGACATGGTGGACGATGGATGCACACTAAATGAAAGCTTGGTTATTCAGAGAAGAGGAAATCTAACAAATCAAACCCATCATCAATGAGAAAGCCAGTCCCAATCAACTTTCTTTGTTGTGGGAGAGGGGAATCAGGAATCGAAGATTATCTGCACTTGACATTATCTGCACTTGAGTGAAAATTCTAGAGCTCAGGGAAGCATTTGATGCACATCACTTTTCCAGGGCTCCCTGACAGACATAATTGCTACTGCTTAAAATGCAACATCTGATAGCATTTGCTATCAACTTGGCTCAAATTCAGCGAGGCTGAAGCGGGATCGCCTGTAAAAGCCCGCTAGTGAAAGGTCCTTGTAGATAATTGCTACTGCAGGTCCAAATGCAGCATCTGATAGCATTTGCTATTGACCTAGCTCAAATTTAGTGAGGTTGAAGCAAGCTCGCCTGTAGAAGCCCGCCAATGAAAGGACCTTGTACTAGGTCATGATCCCGTCTCATGGATTATCTGTACCATAGTTGCGAAACACAGGCTGTCGAAGCTAGAATGCAGGGTGTGTCAAAACAATCATGTACATGTATCATAATGTCCTCCTTCTGACTCTTCTTCTGAATCAATGCTGACAATTGTGACAGGATTAACCGACCTTTTGTCTTGATATATTTCCTTACGCCTTGTATCTCATGCCCCTAGCTTGTCGACTTCGATCACGCGTACAACATGAACAGCAGCAAATGAACTGTAGAAGGTTCTTGATCCATTTCCATTTTGTTCCCTACATAATGTCCTCCTTCATCCTTCTCTCTGCAGAAGGGGAGAATCAAGAACAGAATTTTCCTCTCCACTCAGACTTGTGCTGGTTCCATACCAGTGATTGGAAGATAATTAAATCTGTTCATTAGGTTCTTGGTGATGCAACATGCTTGGTAGTTTTCGACCTTGCTTGGTATTGCAATCTTGTAATGCAGAAGCACTATAGCAAATGGATGAGCTCAAGAACAACAAACAAACTATAGTGGATGAACAGAAAACTGGAAAGATGGTTGGATCAATTTCAATGGACATGTACCATGGATATCGGTTTGATGTTGTGCTGAAGCTTATTGAGGCAGCTAAATTGAAACCATTCTTTCAAAGGAATTCTTCATCAACAATATTCTCCAACCGAAGTACAAGAGGTATTTTCAAATATCTTTTAATCTCTCTTGAATATTATATTGATGAGCTTACCCAATTGATGAAAGAGAGGTTAAATTGATAGGAAGTTTATCCATATTCCTGAATATATTGCATGAATTTTCCTTAGAGCTTTCATAGATGGTAATGATTAGCAAATCATTTTAATCTCATTGCCATAACCAAATTTTCATCTCCAAATTTCTCATCTATCATTTTCCTAACCTTGACAGTGCCTTGTTTGATTGTTGTCTCAAATGTCATGCAAAAATTTGTGCCCAATGGTGAGTTTTTAAAAAAAATTGTAAGGTAGTGAGTCACTGCTAAAGGTATTTCCCACCTACTCCCATTCAATTTCCAGTCCATTTCACTCAAATTCTTGCATATCATGAAATGGATACCTATTTTCATTCAAGCCATGTGTTCCATGTTGTTTTATTAGCCTAGTATTAATCTGCCATGTCATTACCCACAAGGAAAAGTGGATGCCAAGCGAGTTGGTAGAACAATAGTGAGGTGACCCTCCCCTACTGACGAGGACCCTGATGGGGAGCACAAATCAGATTGAGAGGGAAATTTGCAAACCCCTCAAGTCACGGATCCCACGTGTTTTCCAATTTAGGTGTAGGTACTGACATATAAAGTGATGTACTTAGAAAATGATTCCAAGATGTATTGGGCAAATGTATGACAACATGAAACACTTAGCAAATATGGATAGAGATATGCAGAGCAACTTGTATGCTTATTTATGCATTGAAGTACTTCAAATCAGCATTGAAGAATCTGATAGCAAATGCAAACAGGGATTCATTGTTAGTAGATTACTTTTCTACAGTCACAATGGGATTAGTCAACTTGTTTTGGGTATTTGCAGAGATTATTCAATACTTGCAGGATGCATGGAATTGCAGACAACCACTGAAAATTGCTTACAGGAATTTTTGTATTGAACTAACTTCAACATTTTATAGTTCATTGGAAAGGAGACATTCTTAGTTTCAAATAGAGCCAAGAAGTTCATCATTTGGATCATTGAAGCTCAAGATATGTGAGTTTTACTACTGTTGTATATTCAAGACAGATCATCAACTATGGCCAAATACAAAAATAAGGGTCACATTATGGATACTATCAATGAAGGATTAAAGGATTACCAATAGGAAAGAGAGCATGAAGCCTCCCAAGAATCTATTTACCATGTGAACCATGATAATGAGGAGGCAAAAATGAGTTTAACTCATGTTGCAGTCAACAATCAAGTGAATGGGGCTGACACAACTTGTGTTTCTACAGATTCTAATAACTTTCAGCAACTATCCAATGATATAAGAGAAATGAAGTTGGGCATTGACAAACTTGTGGCCCTCTTAAGCGAGAGAATATTACCTACAACAATTCCAAATGTTCCAAGCCCTCCCATTGTTGAGGAGCATCCAAGGATCACAACACCTAAGGTTGTGAGGCATTATAAGGTTGGAGAACCATCTAGACCTCAACCATCTCAATTTTGGCCTCGTTATCAGCCAAAGATTTACACAAGCTCTCATGGTCAAGACCCATAAGAGAGGATCCATGCTAACTCTAAGCATGATGAAGACACATGTGGATGTGATCCTTTCTACAAATCCTTTTATGTTCAACCATCAACTATCCCAAAACCTATCCATAAAGAGAAGTTTGAAGAAAAAAATTCATATCATGGTCAAGCAAGTGGGGGCAATAATTCTCGTGGACAGCACCATTATAATGGACATGGTCATATCAATTTAACCCCAAATTTGTATGGGCAGCAGCAGCAGCATGTCAACAATAACCATGCTTACAATCAATCCTCTAAGCAAAGTCCTCATTCTAATCAGTTTTGGCCTCATCAAATTAGTGGTGGGCAACAACCACCACAAATATTCAGTCTCATATGTATGGACAACATCAAGGAGTATATGGACAACCACATGTCATGGGTAATTTTTTCTCTCAGCCACATGGATTTGGAAACCCCCATGAACAGCAACAACCATATGCTCATGGAACATGGATCAACGATAGTCAAAGGCAAAATTCATTTGGTGCAAATACTTATGGCTAGCAACATTATAATAGCCAACCTCATCAATTTGAGAGGGAATACAAGGAGAAGATTACCATTTCTAATTTCAAAGGCAATAATCCATCCCCAAGTGAATTAGAAGAATGGTTTCACAAACTTGATATGTATTTCTCTAAATTGTATCCTAGACCAGAAAATGCTAAGATCAAGTTTGCAGCCCTACACTTGGAGGGATATGCACACACTTGGAGGAGGTATATGCCAAGGATCAGTCAGTCATAAGTTCTTAACATGGGAAGCATTAAAGAGAGCAACGATCGAAGTTTTTGTATCTCCAATCAAGAAAGAGAGGCTAGAAAAGAAGTGGTATGCTCTTGAACAAAGGGGATTATCAATTAGAGACTATTCTAATTAGTTCCTTAACCTCTCTACGTATGTGGATGGAGTATCCGACAATGCCAAGTTGAATAAATACATATTTGGGCTTGAACCTTCTCTATCTTTGAAAGTAGGAGCCATGAAACCTTCTTCCTTACTAGTAGCTATACAATTGGCTAAAAGGTATGGTCAAAAGTACCAGAATTTTCCACCAAGAACATGGCATCATTTTCAGCCAAACCAAATCACTAAGACAATTGCTAATTTTGGGCAGACAAAGACTGATTTATAGTATGGAGGAAAGTAATCAAATACTTACAACAAAATTCCTTCATTTCCTATAGTTTATGGGTCAAAACAGGGCACTAATTTCAAATTTAATGCTAAAAATAGATCAGATGGAAAAATGATTGAAATTGGTAGAAATTTTTCAGCTTCTTTGGTGCAAGGCAAACTTGCTTCCAATGACAAGCTAAAGGACATGTACGCAAAAGAAATATGCTACAAATGTGGAGAAAAATGGTCTCCCGATCATAAAGCAAAATGCAAAGTCAATAATGTCAAAGTAAGCATGATCTTTGAGGAAGATTCAGATGTTGAAGAGAATGACAGCAATGTATTTTAGATTGAGAGCCCAACTCTTGAAGAGATGCATGATCATGAAGAGGACAACCGTGAGGAGTTTTATGATCCCATGGATGGTTTTCCATTTGACCCGGGTGGATATTATAGGGTCTGACCTGGATTCTTTAAGGTTATGTTCTATTTCCCATGACGCATGGAATGGTTCTAAAGGGGATAATACCCTAGGCATTAGAGGCTACACATCAATGGAAGAACTGTTCATATTTTTATTGACACCAGGAGTACTCATAGTTTCATAAACACAAAGTCTCTTGATGGGCTAAAATTTAGCATTCAAGAAATGTCTTCCTCTCTACGGATCCAAGTGGCAAACGAAGCTTATGAGAGCAGTAACCAAATTTTCTCTAATGTTCCTATCACTTTATCTCCATCTTATACCACTTCGGTGAGTCTTATTGCTTTGGAAATGGACCCAATTGATGTGACACTTCTTATAATTGGTTGAAGAGTATTGGCAAATTTACCATGGATTTGGAAAGGCTGCAAATGGAATTCCAATGGCATGGACAACAAGTTATTCTTCAGGGGATTGAGAAGAAGAAGAAGTTAGAGGTGATTAGTCCCAAGAAGATCAAAAGGGAAATCACTACTAAGGCATGTATATTCACCCTTTTCTTGTCTAAGATTGATGAGGATCAGTCCTCTTCATATCAACCCTCTATACTTCCCAAGGATATGGATCCTTGCCTTTGCAAATTGTTGGAAGATTATGATGATCTATTGTTAACCCCAAGTCAAGATGGTGAAGTCAAGATGGCGAAAAATGGAGAAAAAGCAAAGGAAGATGAAGAAAAAGCAAAGACATGCAAGCGGCCTCTAAAGATGAACCGGGGCAAAAAGCGCAACCTTAAAAGAAAAGGCGCCTCAAAAAATTCAGAAAATCCTTGTAAAAGAGCGCCAGGCTCCCTCCTGTTCCCATTGTAAAATATTAGATGGGTGTAGGCTAGAGGCACGGGGCTAAAAGAGGAAAAGGGAAAAAGGACCTTGCCACAATGGCCGGTTATGTAAAAAAGGGATGGGTGCCCATGGGATTTTAGGATTTGTATATATAAAGTTCAAAAAGTGAATGAGAGATCATTCTTTGCTGTGTGGCAAAAGGAGTCTTCTTCTTCTTCTCTCCTTCTCACCTTCTTTCTTGTGTGTGCTCTTGAGGGAGGGAGTGTGAGAGTGTGAGGGAGTGAGAGTGTGTGAGAGTGAGGGATCAAGAGGGTGAAGCTCTTCACCATCTCCTCTTCTTCTTCTTCTCTTCCCTTCTCTCTTCTTGCGCGCGCGGCTATGGAGGATGGAGCTTGGAGATGGAGGAGGCTTGAGGATGCTTGAGCTAGCATCTAGGATCGTGGAGCTACCGATGTGTGGAAGAGAGGAGGAAACTCATATCGGCACTAAGGTAAGCTCCCTACACCCGTAGGATCGACGGCGCATCGGCTAGGTGAGAGATAGCCATTAGAGCTCGCTTGGAATGCTTGAAACAATAAGCAATCCGTGGGTCTTGGCAGTTGAGCGAAGGCTCCCACATTTTAGTTCCATTGCCGAGACCAATAAATTCAAGCTTGAGCACTTGCGTGCCTCATTTCGAGCATCGAAGTAAGGGATTCATCCCCAAACTAGAGCTTGAGATAGGTAGGAAGTTGGGTATTTTTTGATCTTCAAAACAAGTATTTTGGGTTATTTTGTTTGTTTAATGATTAGGAAACATGGAGAAATCAGTTCAGTATTTTGCTTTCGATTTTTGTTGCATTTAGAGTAGGATAGAATTAGGAAATCGCACCGGAGAAGGATAGGATTTACTGTTGCAAAACAGGGTAAACAGGGCAAAAAATCGTGCAAAAATGGCAAAAAGCTCGCTTGCAATGCTTAAGATTGGTAAGTGAGTGATTGGGGGCGTCAACACCATACCCGAGAAGGGGTATAAGAGCCAAAAGGCCAAGGAAACACTCATTTGCAACAGTTCAGTGTGAAAGAGAGAGAGAGAGAGAGAGAGAGAGCTACCAGCCCATTTGATTTGATCGCACCAACGACGAGCCTGTCACTCCATCCAGGTATATGAATCCCTTCTCTTACTCCCTTAGGTCGGATCTGGAAGGTTATGCCTGGTATGATTGAGTGATGCATGAGAAATGATCGAAATCGAGTTTCCGCTATTTACGTGCACCACGCTTGGCCTCGTCTCAGTGGCCACTCCTGGGCCAAGTCCCAGAATCAGCCCTCGGCCACATGTCAAATTCGGCCCATCCAACCAAAACCCTAATCGGTCCGTCTGAGTCTATAGGAAACTTGCCCTTGACCACGTATCAAATTCGGCCCTCGGTCCACTTACCTCGGCCCGTCCGAACAACCTTGTCCAAGTCAACCGCTCGGCCCATCCGAGTGATCCCGTCTAAGTGACTACGTCCGAGTGACCCCGTCCGAGTCCACCCTGTCCAAGTCCCAAATTCGGCCCTCGGCCCATACGGCTCGGCCCGTCCGAGTAACCCATTCGGACCCTACAATTCGGACTAGTTGGGCCGAGTGTGGATTTCTACCAAATTTTTAGAAGTTTGACCTGACCTGGCTAGGACTCAGTAGCTCAAACTAACGAAAGCCTATAGGGCGCCCAGAACTTGATTCTGGCATGCGGAATAGGAAAAATCGTAGGGCGCTGCCACTTAGCAGCTAGAAGTGGGCAGTTGTGAGACCTAGAGGCTTAGATGCAACTGTCAAGAATCGCGTGGTGGAGGGGGTTGCTCAAGATGCTGCGCCGAACACACACAGAATGCACAAGGAGAAGCTCACTCAAGAGACAAGAAGAGAGATGGAGGCCAAAACGTTTTCTTGCTGATTTCTTCTTCTTCTTCCACTCTCTTTACAATGTACACAAAGTATAGATAAGATACAACATAAAAGGAAAGTGGCCTACTAAGTCAAACAATGCATAACCGACTACACTAGTCGACTGGCGCTATAACTATGCCAGCTGTAAATAGGTGTAACAACCTGAATATAATAAGTAATGAGTCAGTGGCCATGTGAGAGTCATAATGACCACCGACGTGCTAAGTGTAGACGTGTGGACCCATCTAACCAGGCGGTCCATCATCCATGTCCACATGTGTTGAGCTTGCCATCTCAACACTCCCCCTCAAGCTCAACTGCATCTCTGCAACTCCAAGTAAGCTTTGAAACTTTTGAAGCTTCTCTGTACCCAATGCCTTCGTGAAGATATCAGCTATCTGATCCTGTGTGCTGACATACACCAAGTCAATCTCACCTGCTAGTACCTTCTCTCTCACAAAGTGGTAGTGTACCTCAATATGTTTTGTCCTGGCATGGAACACAGGGTTCCTAGCCAATTGTATACTGCTCATGTTGTCACAATAAATGACAACTGGACCTTCCACCTGCACATCCAAATCAACCAGTAACTTTTGCAGCCATACTACCTCACATGCTGCAACAGCAGCACCTCTATACTCAGCCTCTGTACTCGACAAAGCAACTGTAGATTGTTTTTTGCTGCTCCAAGCAACTGCTGAACTACCAAGAGAGAACATGTATCCGCTGGTAGATCGTCTATCAGACATACTACCAGCCCAATCTGCATCTGTGTATCCAAATACCTGTACGTCTGTACCTGCCTCATAGAAAAGCCCATAATGTAATGTGGACTTCACATATCTCAATATGCGTCTCACTGCATCCAAATGTGGCTTTCTAGGTACTTGCATAAACTGACTCACAAGACCAACAGCATAGCTCAAGTCTGGCCTTGTAATGGTCATGTAGATCAAACTCCCCACTATCCTCCTGAACATAGTAGGGTCTTCTATCTCATCCCCAACATCAGCACTTAGCTTTACATTCTGCTCCAACGGGACTGAAAGTGGTTTGCATGCAGTCATACCATACTTGGACAACATATCCAAGCCATACTGTCTTTGGAACAACCATATACCATCATCACATCTGATCACCTCAATGCCAAGGAAGTACCTTAGCTCACCTAAATCCTTCATCTCAAACTTCATCTTCAAATAGCCCTTGACTTCAGCAATCCCACTATCACTATCACCTGTAATAATCAAGTCATCCACATAGATGACTATGATGACCAAACCTACATCTCCCTTTCTCACATAAAGTGAGTGATCAGCATCAGAAACATAAAAGCCAATATTGACAAGATACTCTCTGATCTTGTCAGACCATGCTCTTGGTGCTTGCTTGAGCCCATAGAGTGCCTTCTTCAACCTGCACACATACGTGGGATGCTCTAAATCTTCATAACCTGCTGGCTGATCCATATACACTTCTTCCTGCAAATCACCATGCAAGAAGGCATTCTTTACATCCATTTGCTGCAACCTCCAACCTTTGGCTGCTGCCAAAGCAATCACACATCTGACAGTTGCCATCCTAGCAACTGGACTGAAGGTTTCATCATAATCTATGCCATATGTTTGGGCATAGCCTTTTGCAACCAGTCTAGCTTTGTACCTGCTAATAGAACCATCTACATTGTGCTTAATCTTATAAACCCACTTACATCCAATAGCTTTCTTTCCCTTTGGCAATGATACTAGATCCCAAGTCTTATTGGCCTCTAATGCAGCCATCTCCTCATCCATTGTTGCATCCCAATGAACATGACCAACAGCCTCCTCAAAACATGTGGGCTCAACATCCTCAACTAGTTTCACCATATAAGCATAATGGTCAGCTGCATAACCCTCAAAACCAAATCTTTTAACAGGGTATCTCACCCTGCTAGACTTGCGTACCACTGGATCACTCAATGGAGTCTTTGCATTAACACGTGCTCTCTGCACACCTGGAGTCCTCACTGAAGGAATGCCAAGCTCATCATCCAAGCTCTCTGAGCCACTGGAGTCTCCATCAAGAACTGCATCAATGCCTTCTGACACTTTATTCTTTCCTTTGTCTTTACCTATAGTGCTACTAGATGCACTCGAAGATGTAGAGGTACTCCTTAGTCTCCCAGACCAAGGACTACCAGATGATGTCTCTGGTCCACTAAGAGTCCGTGATTCTTGCCTTTCAGCCTGCACATGAGTGTCATGATCATCATCAACATCCAATGCATCACCACTAGATGCATACCAACTGCTCATTTCATCAAAGATGACATCCCTGCTCACTCTGAACTTACATGTGACAGGGTTGTAACAGCGATATCCTTTTTGCTCTAAAGAGTATCCAATAAAGATACACTTTTCAGCCTTTGGATCCAGTTTCTTCCGCAACTCATCTGGCACATGAACATACGCAATGCAGCCAAATACTTTCAAGTGTGAAACATCAGGCTTCTTACCTGTAAAACATTCTTCGGGGGTCATACCGTGAACTGCAGTTGTGGGAGTTCTGTTCATAATATAAACAGCAGTATGAACAGCCTCAGACTAAAAATGCTTAGGCATATTCTTTTCAACCATCAAGGCGCGTGCAACTTCTGCAATATGCCTGTTTTTCCTTTCTGCAACCCCATTTTGCTGTGGGGTATACCTGCATGTGAACTGTCTCTTTATCCCATGAGACCTCAGAAAATCACTGAACTCATTTGAGAGGTACTCTCCCCCTCCATCTGACCTCAGACACTTTACTTTCAAGCCTGTTTCTCTTTCAACTCCAGCCTTGAAAGTTCTAAAGTGCTCAAAAGCTTCACTCTTTTCCTTCATAAAATATACCCACAGCTTTCTAGAACAATCATCAATGAATGTGACAAAGTATGAACTGCCTCCAAGAGATACATTTTGTGTAGGCCCCCAAATGTCTGTATGCACAACATCAGGGATATTTCTGCTTACATCTCTGTCATGTGAAAAGGGTTGTCTTGCCTGCTTACCAAACTGACATGCTTCACATACCTTCTGAAATTCTGCAACTTTAAATGTAGGCAAACCTGTAACCAACCCTTTGGACTGCATTAATTTCAGCCTTTGTACATTTGCATGTCCAATGCGTTTGTGCCAAATTTCAATGTCTGCAACAACACCTTTTCCTTTGGCATACATAGCCGCATTCATAGTAGGAATTCCAGCATCTAGAGTGAACATACGTCCAACTCTACTTCCCTTTGCTACCAACCTGCACTTGTCATTGAAGTCTTCTACAAAGCAGCCCTTTGCATTAAATCTGACTTGCAGCCCTTGCTCTACCATTTGACCGACTGACACCGAGTTCTTTGTAATAGATGGTACATGTAATACATCTGAAAGACTCTTTGTCTTACCATCATGCAAGGACAAGGGAACTTTTCCAATGTGTGAAATTGGGTGGCATGAGTCATCACCCGTCTACACATAACCTGCATTCTGCAAATCCTGCATCTCTCCAAATCATTCTGCATGGCTCTTAATATGATTGGATGCACCTAAATCAACATACCAAACATCTTCATGTGTTCCCTTTCCTGTAACAGCATTCAACATACGCTGCATAACGAACAAACGTTCATTTTTGTCTTCATTCTGTCGTGAAGACGATGCATAGTTTCCTTGCTGCAACTTACCACTGCGGATATCATCTCTCTTAGCATAACATTGGGCTGCAATATGACCTGTTTTGCCACAGTAGTGGCACACAATACCAGAGTTGTTAGAACCTCTATTATGCCATCCACCTCTTCCTCTAAAGCTCCCCCTGCCTCTAAAGTTACCACGACCTCCTGAAACCTGCATATCGCCAAATTGCTGATTCAATCTGTTTTGCTGGTTGTCACTACCACGTCCTGTACCACGGCCTCTTGAAGAGAACCTGCCACGTCCCCTTCCAGAACTAGAGTAGAAAGCTTGGACCTGTTCACCACTTCTTTCAGATGTCTCACTCTGCATGTTGATCTCTTCAGTGATCATAAGGGAGACCAATTCATCGAAATCTGGAAATGGCTTTCTGACATATACGGAAGTTACAAAAGACTTCCAAGCCTTTTCATTGTTAAGTCCACCCAAGGTAGACGACACCAAATCATCATCATCGGGCATTGCATCAATCGCTGCCAATGCATCTGCAATGCTTCTTACTTTCAGTGCATACTCATTGATAGACATCTTCCCTTTCTTCAATGTATTCAACTCTTGCTTGAGTTGAATCTTTCGTGCCTTTGTATTTACAGAAAACATACTTTCAAGTATGGTCCAAGCTGCATATGCATTCTCTGCATTTCTAATGTGTCCCAGCATGTTATTGTCAATTACTGCAGACAACCAATACATGACCTTCTTGTCTTTTGCATTCCATTCCTTTCGTGCCTTTGTCTCTTCTACAGTTGGAGGATCACTCACCTCCGGCTCCTTTTCTTCACCTGAAATGAACTCGTAGAGGCCTTTTCCAATAAGGAAGTTCGTGACACGAAACTTCCATGATGGGTAGTTGTTCTTGTCGAGCTTCTCAATGATGGGGCTTCCACTGTTCTCTGCCATTATCACAAAACTAATACCAAACAGCAAGCAAATATTCTGCAACCCTTGACCTGTAGTGCACAGCAATACACCAGACAACCTTTTTTACTGTCTGCTCAACAATACATGCAATCTGCAACCAGTTTGCAGATAAACCTTGTGTTTACTCACTGATAAACACCTTTGAACTTATAGATCTGAAATCTGTAACCTGCGCACCCACGTTCGGTCAATACAGTCGAAGTCACAGTGTACCCCGAAACTGCTGTCCGCAACCTTGCGGCTCTAAAACGGGCCCTGAAACGGCCTCAAATGCCCAAAATCTCTGTGGGATAGCCCTAAAGGGTTGATCTGCAGAATACACAGCGCTCTTCGCGCACACCAAATCTCACTGCAATCTGAGATTTTTGCTCTGCCCTGCTTCCGGTGCCTCCACAGGCACTATCCAAGAGAAGGAGTGGAAGAATGGGAGAGATTCTTACCCGTAGCTTGCTTGCTCGAACCTTGCTTCTTCTCCTTCACTTCAACCTTCAAAATCAGCCTCTCTCAATGGCGCGGCTCTGATACCATGTCAAGAATCGCGTGGTGGAGGGGGTTGCTCAAGATGCTGCGCCGAACACACACAGAATGCACAAGGAGAAGCTCACTCAAGAGACAAGAAGAGAGATGGAGGCCAAAACGTTTTCTTGCTGATTTCTTCTTCTTCTTCCACTCTCTTTACAATGTACACAAAGTATAGATAAGATACAACATAAAAGGAAAGTGGCCTACTAAGTCAAACAATGCATAACCGACTACACTAGTCGACTGGCGCTATAACTATGCCAGCTGTAAATAGGTGTAACAACCTGAATATAATAAGTAATGAGTCAGTGGCCATGTGAGAGTCATAATGACCACCGACGTGCTAAGTGTAGATGTGTGGACCCATCTAACCAGGCGGTCCATCATCCATGTCCACATGTGTTGAGCTTGCCATCTCAACAGCAACATGATGAGCTGTAAGGCCTGATCGGACCAAAAACAAACGAGGCAACATCTTAGGGAAACCCTAAACCCTGATAAGACGGCCAGGAAGTTGACCAACAAGCCTATTTGGCCCAAGACAACGCAAGAGTGTGTAAGACTACTAGGAAGTGGTTGCTGCACTCACCTTGAATTCTCGCACTTGAAGTACACATAAGGAAACTAAAAGCCTGATTGAGCATGAGTGTACAAGAAAAGGCACATTGAGTGGCCATAAATTGAGAATTGTATTAAATAACAGAAGGAACTCACCCAGTTAAACCACTCAAGGAACCCACCAATAGGAGAGAGCCCAATGCATAGACAAACCATTAACGCGCAGGAGTAGGACCAAGCAAGGGACGTCGACGAAGTGGATCTGACAAGCCTATTGAACCTGATCGATAGCTTGGTGGAGCACGACAACTCAACAATGGCAGAAGAAAGTCCAGACCGCAGACATAGCGAGGAATTTGACTTAGGAGCCTTTCCAAATTCAGTTCAGCAGCTGGTCAGTAATTACAACGTGCATGCTCGGTACGAGCACCGCAGTAGGACGGCGGACGCTATCATTGCAGATCTAGAAGAGGAGAGAAAGCTGGCCCACAAAGCATTGCAAAGCATGGCTGAGTACAATAGAGATCAACAGGCTAGGAACCAAAGGCAAGGCATGGAGTTGCGAGAGGTGCAGCGGGTACTAAACTTAGCTGGCAGGAACCGAACGGACCATGAGAGGGCATTAGAAGGAGACTTAACGCTGAGTGAGCTTCTTATGAAGTGACTGCTCAATAACACGGCTGCAAAGCAAAGTGCCACAGCTCTAGCGACATCGCTACTCGCAGGATTAGGAGCAAACCAGGGCTCAAAGAGCCAGGCTAAAATCCCTATTGTTGCCAAGCAACTCGATAAGTACCAGCCCCATGATGACCCCTACAGCTTTGTCGAGCAGTTCGAACAGGTCTGCGAAGCCAACGGCCTCAACGACCTAACTCAACGCTCTCAACCGTTCAGGCTTTGCTTGGGCGACAAGGGTAGGATGTGGTATACGAGCCTAGATAACGCAGAGTGAGCCAACTTCGATGGCCTCAAGGATCTCTTCATTAAGAGATTTGCTGAGCTCGGATACTCCGATAACCTACTAGTATACTTGATGAACGTCAAGCAGAAAGAGAAGGAGGACATTCGAGATTACGTGACCCATGTATGAAGTCTCTTCAAGAGAATCCCTACTGAAGAACGACCGACTGAAAGAGCAGTGTCAACTATATTCATCAGCGAGATTCAGAACGAGGAATTATACAAGGCTTTGGCAGGCAACTCGAGCTTGTAGCGAGATGCACTAGCCAGGGTCTTTGAGGAGACCATCCGAGTTGACGATCAGCTGAAGGAGCGGAGCTCAAGAGACGCGAACCTAGAGGAGACCAACTCACGGAGCTCAGAGAGAGAGTCATCCTTGAGTGAGAGATCAGCACCATCATCCCACGATAAGGGGAAAACCATAAAGATATCATGCATTAACCTATTGAAGGTGGCAGGTGCATTCTTTTTCCCAAATGACATGACCAAGAACTCAAAATGTCCATATCTTGTGCTGAATGCCATCTTTGGGATATCTTCTTCCTTGATCCTTATCTGATAATATCCAGACCTGAGATCAATCTTGGAGAAGATATTTGCACCTTGAAGATGGTCAAGAAGTTCATCTATTCTTGGAATAGGGTACTTGTTCTTAATGGTTGATTGATTTAACCCTCTGTAATCAATACATAACCGAAGCGTTCCATCCTTCTTCTTCTAGAACAGCACTGGAGCTTCCCATGGTGAACTGCTAGGACGGATGTAGCCCTGATCTAACAGTTGCTTGAGTTGCTCCTTTAGCTCAATTGCTTCCGGGATGTACATTCTATATGGCCTCTTTGCAATTGGCGTAGCTCCTGGCACTAGCTTGATTTCATGATCAACTTCCCTTTGAGGCTGAAGTTCTGTCAGCTCTTCAGGAAATACGTCTGCAAACTCCTTTAGCCATGAAGGTTTTTCACTAGACTCCTAATTCTGATCTAGCTTATCTAGCTTAATCAAGTAGACAGGTAGTCCCTTTCTAATTCCCTTTATTATCCGAGATGCTTTGGCCAATTGAATTTTCGGCTTTCCAGCCTCCCCTTGAGTTGTGACCAATTTCCCTTCAGAATTTCGAAAGGAAACTTGGCCCTTTCCACAATGAATGTGGGCATCATTAGGTTTAAGCCAATCCATTCCGAGCAAATAATTGCCTACCACATTTAGTTGGACACACATAAAGCATCTTCCTTAATTAGCTAGTTAGACACCGGTTCCTTCACGTAATCTTAGCACTTGACATAGAAAAACATTTCCAAACAAGTTTCTTTATAACAATTGATCTTATTTATCTTTGGAATACATCTATATAATCCATAATCCACCTGAAGGCAATCCATAATTCACCCGAAGGCAATCCAGCAATCCACAGGGATTACTAATCCAAGATTCCACCCGTAGACTAGTATGCGGGCCTCGAGATCCAATCCCCAGTCACGTCGGCCTCTTCTATAGGACCCGGAAGGCAAGGGATTTACGGCCAAATCCCCCCTGGCACCCAAGCATCCTCCTGCTCCAAGGAGCGCCCAACGGAGAGACCTCTCGCAGCGGGTTCGGTCCATGTTCACGGTGCGGCTAACAACCCCCTTGGTTAGGGTCAGGCAGACAATTGGGGGTAACTGATGCTGCCTCTCCCTTTAGGCCTTCAACCTGAAGCATTAATTATCTTCCCATCTTTAGTTCATTGAGCAAAGCAATACAAACAATGATCCTAACTTATACAAACACAAACAATCTAGTGGTCATTTTATTCGGCCAACTGCTAAGGAGTGAATCCTTCTCTCCGAATGCATCCAGCACTCAATCCGAGATCAATTGCGACTTGGCAAGATCCCCAAGGGTTTGTTTGTTTACCCTTTTTTCCTTCGGTTAGGGTCATACCCTGTCAACCCAAATTGACCAACACCTTAGGATTCTTAAATTAAGATAGTAAATCTTGGTGACCATGTCGCTCTAACTTTATTGATCCTTTGCTTGGAAAATTAGCAATATGTAACTTCCCTTAACTTGGCAAATTAGCCCAAGAAAGGTGATGTAACAGAATGTCTACTCATCCTCTTGCAAGTTAGACTTGCGCTAGAACCTGCCAACCTTATTCCAAGGAGTGGCAAATCTATCTTGTGGTTAAACCACAAAGCCATGCGACATCACAACTTGTTGCACACGTGTCGCACCTAACTTGTGGGATCAATCCCCCATCAATGACGTTCCTTGGTCAAGAAGTATGTTTAGTCAAGATGTAGGGTTTGGGTTGTCTTCTTACCACCCAATGCTAACCTTGCTAGGCCAATAACGTTTGGGCCTAGGGTTTCTAGGCTCAATCAGAATTTTAGTATTAGGTCGTTTGATCCTTAAGGTAAAAACCCTAGATCGTTATTGCATGGGCGTTCACTTAACCCAACCATTCCATGAATGTGGGTAGTATCCTTTAGGTTTGAGGGTCTCGACTTGGCGACTAAGTACGATGCTAGGCAGAATTTCTAACGTGCTAAACCCTAGCTAGCACTTTGAGGTGTTCATTGTACTAACTAGTTATGCTTATACGAATCCCTTGAGGGTTATATCCTTACAAGTGATCTAACCAAATTGGCCTACTTGTCTTGCAACAAGAAACGATCTCTTTTTAGGGATGCTAAACTTGTTCTAAAGGTGTAAATAATTGCAAGACATCACATTACGTGTAAATATGTGATTCATTACTTCTATGCACTATAAGGTTCGCAATAACCCTTTCTTTTCTTGCTAAAGTCATGATGAATGACAAATTGGAGGATAACTTGCATAAAACCTACAAAGATTTACATCAAGGAACTATGCCTACAACCTTTCGTTTACTGCAATTAAATTCATGCTTTGATAAGACATGCAACCTTTTCTAAATGCAACTTCGATGAGTGAAATTTATGCATGACGAATATGTAACATGCAACCCTTTTCTAGATACAACATCGTTAATGAAGTTCATGTGACATGCAACCTTTAATCCGTTCGACAAACATCTTCGCATGCAACGTGCAAGTCTAAGGTCCCATTTCCTTGCTATGCAATTTATTTGGACAACATCTAGCAGATGTTAACGATTTTTTTCCCCCCATGCAAATCACAACAAGGAAGATATTGCCTAAAATGCAACATACACTTATTCTTTCCATGGCCAATCAAAAATGCACTTAACAATTTCATCTTTTACCCTAAGCAATATGCGTTTAGGCTCATTACTTTGGAAATGCACCAAAAAGGCAACATGCAACTAAGCTTGTAAGATGAATAAGTGGTTTATATTCATAACTTTCCTATGAATTTAAAGCATGCCCAACGCGGAATTTAACTCCAAGAACTTGGTTATGAGGACTTGCGGAGATGTCCACATGCAAGTTTGGGTCCGAGACTTCCGCGCGTGCGCCTTGCGACTTGGACTTTGGAGCCATCATTGACGTAGTGGAATATGGACTCTACGGATTCCTCCTAGCCTTTATTCTTGCTCCGCGAGGCTGCCTGTAGGTCGATACCTTTTCCCTTGCGTAGGAATTGGAGCTTTACAAGCCCGGTTTTTTGCGTGGGCATGCGGTGATCAAAGCTCTTTAATATTTCGAGCGAAAATATTACAAATTAAGAGAGGTCTACCTCTAATATATATGCTTAAGTATCCCCTTCCAAAAAACCCCTCCCTTACACTCACGTGATACCATACAACATCTATAGTGAACCCCCCGAGACTCTATCAAGAGAGAACAACTACTGCAGCTATTTGTCTCATCTTGTGGGACAATCTTCTTTGTCTTATCTCTTATTTCTTATTTTTGCATTTTTTGAGGTAAGTATAACACCTAACATGTGCTTATATGGTACTCATTTGAAGGACCTTTGAATAGACATAACTTCTCTTAAATTTTATGCTTTCAAAGTTTTTGAAAAACCCCAACTTGCATATCATTCTCTCTATTGCTTTGCTCCCTTGTCTCAAAGTGAATGCAACAACCCTATATATATATATATATATATACATATATATATATATACATACATATATATATATATATATATATATATATATATATATATAGGGGCAAGAAGGACAGCAAGAACAAGAAGCCATGGGCAAGCATGAAACTGACAAGCAGCTAATTTAGCCATGTACAAAGGAGGTGAAAGAAGAGCATGTTAGAGAGTAGAGATTTAAGACAGCTGCCTCGTTAAGCAACCCCATGATTAGTGTAAGTTAAGGAACCCCATGATCAATGTAAGCAGCAACAAAATTGACATTATCATGAGTTGCAAGTATGGGTGGTGGTATCTACTGGTTACAAGTGTTGTTATACATTATTGCTAGCAAGAATGGTGAGAAAATCATTTGGGAGCTATCGTGTCAAGGAGAGAAGCAAGACAAGTGAATACGTGCAATGTAATTTTAGCTCACATATATATTGGTAGTATGATGATATATATATATCAATAAGCAAGTTTTTGTCTTTGCTTTTTTTTCTCCAAATTGTGTTGAGTAGTTTTCAATCTATTTTTCTCCAAATCGTGTTGGGCAATTTTCAATTTGTTCTGCTCGCTCGCTCTCCCTACATGGGGTAGCACTAGTGATTGTGGTTGATTGTAATCTCTCTCTCTCTCTCTCTCTCTCTCTCTCTCTCTCTCTCTCTCTCTCTCTCTCTCTCTCTCTCTCTCTCTCTCTCTCTCTCTCTCTCTCTCTCTCTCTCTCTCTCTCTCTCTCTCTCTCTCTTTTTAGTTTTCTTTTTCCTTTGAATTGTGTTGGGAAAAATTCAATCCATTTTTCTTACTCACTCTCCCTACGTAGGGTAGTGTTAGCAATTGTGGTTGGTTGCAATATCTCTATGTGTGCGTGTGCGTGTGCGTGTGCGTGTGCGTGTGCGTGTGCGTGTGCGTGTGCGTGCGCGTGCATGTGTGTGTGTGTGTGTGTGTGTGTGTGTGTGTGTGTGTGTGTGTGTGTGTGTGTGTGTGTGTGTGTGTGTGTGTGTGTGTGTGTGTGTGTGTGTGTGTGTGTGTGTGTGTGTGTGTGTGTGTGTGTGTGTGTGTGTGTGTGTGTGTGTTGTGCGTGCGCGCACGTGCACGTGCACGTGCGTGCATTGCAATGTTGGCAAGCTTATTTGTTGCTAGCAAGGAGGATTGTGCAACAAAAGGAGGTTTAGATGGTAGGCACTAGGGGGGCATGCCCCAAACATGAGCAAGAGCAATGCCACATGACAAGAGAGAGAGAGAGAGAGAGAGAGAGAGATCTTATTTCTAAGAAAACTTCAAATTATATTAAAGTGAGAAAAGGAAAAAAACTATAGGGAGTTATTTTCCTTTAATTAATTAATCCAAACGAGAGAGAGAGAGAGAATTGGCTTTGCAAGCACTTTGATAACCCATGCTTGCATGGATCCTAGTGTGGAGCACGTGTGTGTGTGTGTGTGTGTGTATGTGTGTGTGTGTGTGTGTGTGTGTGTGTGTGTGTGTGTGTGTGTGTTTTTCTGATTTGAGGCCATTTCGGGGCCTGTTTTGGAGGCGGAAGTTTTCTGCACGCACTCAGGAAAAGGCCCTATTTTATGCTGTGCGACCACTGTTCTATAGTTCGATGAAAAGTTACTGTAGAAATTGCATCATATACCCGTGCGCAGAGACATTGGGAGTTACAGAATCATCCATGTTGCCTGTTGACGCAAAATCGTCACTAGGAAGTGACTATGTGGTCAAATACCACTTTCGTCAGTTTTACAGATTAGCCCTTGTGAGGCTGAAGTTGTGTTCTTTGCAGTGACAGAATTTTTTGTAGTGTTCTGTAATGGCGTATGATTCTCTTTCACAAATTGTCACTGAAAAGCTTGACAAGAACAACTTCCAAGCATGGAAGTTTACAATGACGAATTCCCTTATGGGAAAAGGATATTGGGAATTTGTTGCAGGAAATGAAGAAGAACCAGTTCTTCCTGATGTTCCCAATCAACAGCAAATGCAGGCATTTAAAGCATGGCATGAGAGAGCCAGGAAAGTTATGTATTGGCTGTCTATCAGCATTTCAGACTCTATGATTGTGCATATTCAGGATGCAAGTACACCAAAGGAGGCATGGGATACTTTGTCAAAAATGTATAGTATAAATACGCAAGCCAGGAAAATGCAGCTCAAGCAAGAGTTGCATAATGTGCAAAGAGAAAATATGAGCATCAATGACTACCACATGAAGGTGAAGAAGATTGCAGATGCACTTGCTTTCATTGGGTCGCCAATGGAAGATGATGATTTAGTTTCTGTGACCTTGAATGGTCTAGGAAAGGATTATGCACAGTTTTGAACATCCATTTCCGTCCGTGAAAGATTTCCTGATTTTGAGGAGTTGATTGCTCTTCTAATTTCTGAGGAGCAGAGAAATGGTGGTGCATCTTCTTCGGGAGGAACTTCAAAAGAAGCTGTCTTCTACTCAAATGCTAGAAGAGGTAGAGGCTGAGGTAGAGGAGGCCGATCTGGAGGTCGTGGTAGAAATTAGAATATACAGCAAACTCAAGAAAACTAGTCCTATGGAGGAGGACGTGGTAACTCTAGAGGCAGGGGGAGCCAAAGAGGTCGTGGTGGATGGCAAAGAGGCCAAAATGCAAACAGTAATGTTGAATGCTACTACTGTGGCAAAATGGGTCATATGGCTAAAGACTGCTATAAAAAGCAGAATGACATCATGAATGGAAAATTCCAACGAGGAAATTATGCATCTTCTAGTAGACAAGGTGATGACAGAAATGAGCATTTGTTTATGGTGCAGCACATGAACAATTCTGTAACGAGTGTAGAAGAAAGCAATGATATATGGTATGTTGACTCAGGTGCATCAAACCACATGACAGGTCATGCAGAATGGATGGAGGATGCAAGGAAAATGGAAAAAACAGGATTTGTGGAGACTGGTGATGATACTGCACATCCTATTGTGCAGATTGGAAATTTTCCTTTGTCTATGCAGGATGGGAAAAAGAAATACTTGTCAGATGTATTTCATGTCCCGAATATCACCAAGAATCTGGTTTCTGTTGGTCAAATGGTTGAGCAGGGCTTGCAGGTCAGATTTAATCCTCATGGATGCTTTGTTGAGGATATGAAAAATAAAGGTCGCTTGATAGCAAAAGGAAAGAAAAAGGGCAGAATCTTTATGTTGGATGCAGACATGCCTGAATTGAGTGCAGCAATGTTTGCACATGGGACCGGTGTAGTTGCAGATATTGATATTTGGCATAAACGCATTGGTCATGTTAATGTACAACGACTTAAATCAATGCAAGCCCAAAATATTGTTGCAGGATTGCCTAAATTCAAGGTTGCAGAAATGCATAAGGTATGTGAAGCTTGTCAGTTTGGAAAACAGGCAAGGAAACCATTTCCTAGACATGTTCAAGAGAGTAAGAAGCCATTGGAATCAATCCACTCTGATGTGTGGACTACTAAAGCTGCATCTCTTGGAGGCTATCATTATTTTGTCACTTTTATTGATGACTATAGCAGAAAAGTTTGGGTTTATTTTATGAAAAAGAAAAGTGAAGTTTTTGGGCATTTCAAAACTCTTAAAGCTATGGTTGAAAAAGAAACAGGCCTGCAGATAAAATGCCTAAGGTCAGATGGAGGGGGAGAGTACCTCTCAAATGAGTTTGCAAGGTTCCTACAGGAGCATGGCATAAAGCAGCAATATTCATGCAGTCATACCCCACAACAAAATGGAATTGCAAAAAGAAAAAACAGGCATATTGGAGAGGTATCTCGTGCCATGCTCAACGAAAAAGACTTGCCAGATTTTTATTGGGCTGAGGCAGTTGCTACAGTAGTCTACATAATGAACAAGACTCCCACTGCAGCAATACATGGCATGACTCCATAGGAGAGGTAACCTGGTAGAAAACCAGATATTTCTCATTTGAAAATTTTTGGCTGCATTGCCCATGTTCATGTGCCAGATGAGTTGAGATCCAAGTTGGATCCAAAAGCTGAGAAGTGCATCTTTATTGGTTATTCTCTGCAGCAAAAAGGGTATAGATGCTATAACCCTTCTACTCGTAAGTTTACAGTGAGCAGAGATGTTGTTTTTGATGAGATGAGTAGCTAGTATAAACCAGTAAATGTGATTGATAATGTAGATGCACAAAATGGTAATGTTGTATAGAATTCTCAGCAGCAGTCACAAGATATTAGTGGACCTGGAGCGTCCTCTAGCAGTGGTTCACATTCTTCGCCATGGACAGGCAGATTGAGATCAGGAGAATCTTCTCAAGGCAGTGCAAATAGTGGTATGCAGGTATCACGAAAAGGAAAAGAGAAGGTAGATCAGCCCATGTTTGATGTGAATGCAGGCCACTCTTATGTGGATGGTGAATCCAGTGGCTCAGAACAGAGCATTGATGATGAGTTGGGTATTCCTTCTATTGTTACACCTGGAGTAAGGAAGACCAGGGATGTTTTGAGAGCATCTGGGAGTGAACCTACTTTGCGCAGGTCTACCAGAGCTAGGTATCCTGTGGATAGGCTGAAATATGATGGATTTACAGCCATTCACTATGCATATATGGTCAAAGTGATACAGAAACCAGAACCCACTTCCTTTGAGCAAGCCATGGGAAAAGAAAAATGGGAGAAAGCCATGGATGAAGAAATGGATGCCTTGGAAGCAAATGCTACATGGGAATTGGTACCTTTGCCTAAAGATAAGAATGCAATTGGTTGTAAGTGGATTTATAAGGTGAAACACAATGCAGATGGTTCTGTGAATAGATACAAGGCAAGATTAGTAGTCAAGGGGTATGCACAAACATATGGCATTGATTATGAAGAAACATTCACTCCAGTTGCAAGGATGGCAACCGTAAGAGCAGTCATTGCTATGGCTACATCAAAGGAATGGTCTTTACATCAGATGGATATAAAGAATGCCTTCTTGCATGGTGATTTGCAAGAAGAGGTATATATGGAGCAGCCACCAGGTTATGTGCATATTGTTCATCCTGAGTTTGTTTGCAGGTTGAAGAAAGCATTGTATGGCTTGAAGTAAGCACCTAGAGCATGGTCTGACAAGATAGGACAGTATCTTGTCACTATTGGTTTTCAGATTTCCAAGGCAGATTTCTCACTTTATATGAGAAAAACAGAGAAATGTATTATGCTACTTGTCATTTATGTTGATGATTTGATTATGACAGGTGACAGTGATGAAGATATCCTTCATGTGAAAATGCTATTGAAGCAGAAGTTTGAGATGAAGGATTTGGGAGAGCTACATTATTTCTTGGGCATTGAGGTGATTAGATCACCAAGTGGGATACAGCTCTTGCAGAGGCAGTATGGATTGGACATGCTGTCCAAATATGGGATGACAGGTTGTAAGCCTATTTCAGTTCCTTTGGAGCAGAATGTGAAGCTAACCCCAGATGCAAGTGAACTTCTGGAAGACCCTACTATGTACATACGCATAGTAGGAAGTTTGATTTATATGACTATTACCAGGCCAGATTTGAGCTATGTTGTTGGATTGGTAAGTCGGTTTATGCAGGCTCCAAGGAAACCGCATTTAGATGCGGCTAGACGCATACTCAAGTATGTGAAGTTCACATTGCAGTATGGACTATTTTATGAGACTGGGGTTCAGATACAATTGCATGGATACACTGATGCTGATTGGGCTGGTAGTATTTCTGATAGACGATCTACCAGTGGATATGTGTTCTCTTTTGGGAGTGATGCAGTCACTTGGAGCAGCAAGAAACAACCTACAGTTGCCTTGTCGAGCACAGAGGCTGAGTACAGGGGTGCAGCAATGGCTGCATGTGAGGTAGCTTGGTTGCATAAGCTACTTTATGATATGCATCAGTCTACAGATGGGCCAATTGTCATTTATTGTGACAACATGAGTAGTATACACTTGGCAAATAACCCAGTCTATCATGCTAGAACAAAGCACATTGAGGTGCATTATCACTATGTGCGGGAGAGGGTTTTACTAGGTCTTATTGATCTAGTTTATGTCAACACAGAGGATCAGGTAGCTGACATATTCACGAAGGCATTGGGCCCAGAGAAGCTGCACAAGTTCAGAGACCTGCTTGGTGTGCAGGAATTGGGATTGAGCTTGAGGGGGAGTGTTGAGATATCGAGCTCCACTCGTGATATGCCAGGGTGACCGTTGTGCATTTATGTCACCGACTTGTCAGTTTGCAAATGCGGTTGGTACACGCTCATGAATAATAGCTAGATGACAGCTATCCTTATCTACTCTAGTTCGTGGCTTAGTTAGTATGCCACCTTAGTTAGTTGATTTTGGTTTGAAACCCATATATAGGGTTCTTCTATTTCTTTTGTACCGGAGTTCTTTTTGGCTTGCACAACTAAGAAGAGAAAAACTGTTTTCAACCTCCACCCTTGTGTGTATTCCCCCATTGTGCAAGCAAGAAAGCTACAAGTGAGACTCCTTCCTTCTCTCCCACAATCTTGACAAAAGTCAGTGTGCCCCATGACTCCTATATCTTGGCTGCCATAACAAATGCACATATCAACAATGTCCTTCAGGTACCTCATGATACCTTTCATAGTATCCCAATGCCTTTTGCTAGGTGTATCCATATAATGTGCCACAACACCAACTGCAAAAGCAATATCTAGACGATTGGCTATCATGGCATACATAAGACTGCCCACTGTGGATGCATAGGGAATCTTGGTCATCTCGACCTTCTGCTCACCTGTTTGCGGACAATCAACCTATGATAGCTTCACATGAGAAGGCAATGGACAACCAATAGGCTTCACATTGTGCATACGAAAGTGTTCAAGGATTTTATGGATATACTCCTTATATGATAGATAGAGCAGTCATTGAGACCTGACACATGTAAAGCGCATATCAAGTATATAAGAGGCATGTCCCAGATCTTTCATCTCAAAGCTCTTTTTGAGTTGAGCCTTAAGAGCATCTAGCTCATCATAAGCTTTCCCTACCAAAAGCATGTCATCCACACAGAGTACCAAAATCAATAATGAACCATCACAGGCTTTCTTTGTGTACAAACACGGATCCATAGTACTATGACTGCAGCCCTATGACTGCATAAAAGCATCAAACTTGCGATACCATTCCCTAGGTGCTTACTTTAGACCATAAAGACTCTTCCTCAGTTTTCATGATAGGTGTTCCTTACTAGGCTCTGCAAAACCCTTAGGCTACTCCATGTATATCTCATCATGCAAGTCCCCATGTAAGAAAGTCGTCTTGACTTCCAATTGATAAAGATCCAAGTCAAGTTGCGCAATCAAAGTCAACACCATGTTCCTGCTTAAAACCTTTAGCAACCAATTTGGCATTGTATACCGGCTTGGGATGCCTAGGGGTACTTTTCAACTTATATACCCACTTGCAAGGCAAAGCCTTCTTGCCACTAGGCAAGAAAACTAGGTCCCATGTATGATTCTTATGCAATGAGTCAATCTCAGACTACATAGCCCTCTCCCAGGAGTGATAGTCACCCTTGCGCATAACCTCAACATAGGTGAAAGGCTCTTCTGCATCTGTAACCAATACATAATCCATGGAGGGCATATAAGGGTCAGGAGGTTTTCTATCTCTAGTAGAACGCCTCAAGTCATGCTGTGTTGCATGTCCAACATCCTATCTAACATCTTGGCCATGAGCATCAATTGCTACTGGTGCAAGCTATCTAGCTAGTTGTGGGGAGCAAGGGGCTCCTCCCAAAAGATAACCCTACATATCTCAATAGGTTGCCTATGCATCTTGTCTTCATGGAAGACTACATCATGGCTACGGATGACTTTCCACACCTGTGGATCTCAAAGACGATAACCCATCTCACCTACATCTCCATAGCCAAGGAAAATGCATTTCACACTTTTTGGATCCAACTTATTGCGTTGTGGTCCTTGGGCACATGGCAAAAGGCCTCATATCCAAAGACATGCAAATGAGCATATGAGAAAGGCTTTCCTATCCATACCTCCATTGCAACCTGGAAGTCAATACCACTGCAAGGTGACCTATTAATGAAATGCATGGTAATAGAGACTGACTCAGCCCAAAAAATGTTATGGTAAGCCTGCTTGGCTAAGCATACTGCTGCAGATCCTCTCCTAGATAGAGTCCTATTCATGCGCTCAGTCATACCATTCTAGGGAGGGGTGTAAGGGGTCGCTTAATACCTCGCTCATCACAAAACTACTCAAAGAAACGTGAGACATACTCACCCCCATTATCGATCCTTAAGCATTTCAGCCTATGCCTAGACTGATTCTCTGCAAGAGCAAGGCAATGCTGAAAGATGGCCAGAACATCAAATTTCTACTTTATGGGATAAGCCCAAACCTTACATGAATAATCGTCAATAAATGTGACAAAGTAATTCACATCCCCTAATGACTGACAAGGCATGGGTCCACATACATCTAAATGCCTAAGAGCCAAAGTCTCACCCGTGCATGGAATACCAAACTTTTTATGCAAATTCCTAGCTTTCCTGCCATATAAACAGTGATCACACAACTCAAAATGCAAGTGGTCAAAAGGCGGAAGATGTTGCAAAGCACTAAGCATTTTCATTCCCTTAAGTAACATATGCCCAAGACGAGCATGCTAGAGAGATACATCTACGATAGAACCCATTGACAAAACATGGTCAATAGTAATATATACAACCAAGTGGTAGATACTGCCAAACTTGGCACCTCTTGCAAGAATAAGCTTGCCACAAGTTAACTTCCATGTAGAATCACCAAAGTATATATGATAACCTCCATCATCAAGCTGCTCGATAGACATAAGACTTTTAGTCAGTGCATGTACATGATGTACATTATGCAAAACAAAAGTACTACTAGAGGAAAACTGTAAAGTGACATCAACAATGCCAACAATAGCAAGAGATTGATCATCACCTAAGCACACAAAACCAGATACACTGCAATAGGTATGAAGCCACTCATAGTAGGGGGTCACATGAAAAGGCGTACCTGAATCAAAGAGCCAACTTTATGCATGCATAGACTGAACCTCAATTAGCTAAGAGGAATCACATGAAGAGGCTGCTAATATATAGTCACCATTGTACTCCTCCAGCTACATGATATTTATCTCCTCAATCTTTACGCTAGACTTTGCAGGTATAATACTGTGATCATTAGATTTATCGTGCACTTTCTCTTTCTCCTTTTTCTTTGCACTTGCCATCGCACATTTTATGAAACTACAGCCGTATGTGTCCTACTTTCCCACAATAATGGCATGTAAGATCAAACTTACGTCCACCACGAGACTTGCTGTGTCCATGTAACTTAGATCGGGACTTTTGAGAGTCCTTCCCATGACAATCATTATCTTTCTTACCTCTTTTGCCACCTCTAACGGATAAAGCATGTGAGCTACAGGAAGCATCATTTTTTTTCTTATTAATTTTTTCAGTCAAAAGAGCACTCTCTACATCTTTCAATTTTAGCCCATTAAGTGTGAAATATATCCCAACTCTCAAGTAAAGTGCCAAGCAAAAACAAAGGATGCAAATTAACTTAAAACTCAATACCCTGTTGAAGTAGATTCTTCATGATAGAATGAAATTGGCTAAAGTGAGCAGACAATGGGATCCCCTCCTTTATGCGAGATCCATCAATTGTCTAAGCTAATACATTTGTGAAGTAGGGCTATGCTGCTCTGCATAAAGTTTGTGAATCTTTTCCCATACATTCCATGCACACTAATCTTCATCTTCAACAACATTATCGTGGACCTCTTTAGAGAGTGATAAAATGATAGTGGACTTGCATAGTGCATCTAAATCAGCCCAATTATCATCATCCATGTTCTCAAGTTTAATATGAAACATTTCTTAGTGACTTAATTTGCAATTTTTGCACCAAAACCTACTATATTTGAGACTTATAGTAGCCATAGTTGATGCCATCCAACTTGGCAATGTTAAACAAAGTCATATATTTGAGATGACCAGCCATAATGAGTCAAACAAAGGTAGACTATGCAAAAAATAGGTTGTTGTAATTAGTAGTAAACATGCCAAAACAAGCTGAAAATAAGAGGAACTACTAAAATGACCAGTTGTCTACCAAATAGTACCAAAATTACATCAAAATGACATGATTAAGGTCAGTAAATATATCACATTCCACATAATAGTACCAAAACAGTCTGTTGTAATAAATCACAGCAGGGAGAAAATGAGAGTAAACAATGAGCTAACAATGATCCAAAGTCAAGTAGGACTACCACGTCAAATCTTGCATCAAGCAGACATGTAACAAACACTGTAGCAACCAAGAAACATGAGCCAAATACCTAAATGTGTCACAGCAATCAATGTTAGTAGGAGGATACAACCATGGCATAAAGAATGTAGAGAGTAAGCCAAGTTAGGTGTATACCTATACCTAACTCACATGACTTGACAAAGGTTGATGTATGCTCAAAGAGAAGATGAATCAAATCAGCCCAAAAGTATCCAATGCAGACAAGTATCTATCAAGAGCATACACATATAAGAGATCCCAGTCTCATATACTCAAGAAGCTCAACTGCATAACCCACAAGCTCTCCAATATCCAAAGATAGCATGAAGCTCCACCACTGGTAGAAAGATCAATGTCAATAGAGCAACCAAGCTCAAAGATAGTGTGAATACATAAGACATCATGTAACTGTCAATGTCAAATCTCTGACAACCCAAACAAGCATCCAAGAGCTCCAAAGTATGCAAATGAAAACCCCAACTGAAGCTCTGAGTGGCAATCAAACATAGACAATGTCAGGAGCATGCATTTCTGACATATGCTTCAAAGCATGTACCGAAGGGTCAAGCATAAACCATAGGCATAATGATTGCCACAAAGCATGGTACTTGAGACTAATCTCAATCAAATGCCAACCAAGACGTAAGCTCAAAAGGCATTCCAGAGCAATACAAGACATGTGCCAACCTCCATATACATTCCAGTAGTCATATGAATCACCTAGGAAGCACCTATGACCAATAGGCAAAGCATAAAGTGACCAAATAAGCTTCAGTCCTGGTATATTACAATAGTAAAATCACTACGAAACTGAGATAAAACAAGGTGGGATAAGAATATCAAAGGCCATGCTTTCAGTGAAGAGACTAACATATGATCATATCATACAATTTGTTGGTCAGGAATGGGACACTAGGACAGAAGGAAAAATTATATGTAAGATAGATTAAGAGTCTATAGCTTATAAATATATGGTTGCTACTCAAAATTCCATCCTTAGCATTTATTATAGTAGCTAGCATTGTGTTAGTGGTAGTTACGTTGCTTTAGACCAAAATCTTGATAATTTTAGCAAAGATCCTATAGTGGATCTTGATGTTTGGTTCAATGAGGACATTATTGCAATCCTAAAGGTTAGATCATCATGTACACTAATCAACGATGGATTTATAGAATGAAGATATTAAACTACCATGCTCATTTTTGTTTTAGCTTAATAATAAACGAATGAGTTTTTATATCATATTATATCCACTTAGGTGTATATCTAATTCCACTTCCTAATTAACAAACATTTGTAATATATTTTTTGTAGATATTAACAAGGAGAAAGAAAAATATACAATGTAAAGATATTGAAGAAAAGATCTATTTACTATCAATATAAAATACATGTACAAATTTTGCAGTAAATTTTTGTCTACCATCTCCATGACTTATACACGCAAAGGCTTACAAGTGACGAGGCAAAGCTACTTCTTTTTTTGAGGAATTTTCTTAGGAGAAGGGGTGTCGTTTCTAGGAGTCTTTTTGCCTTTCTTTGATGCTTTGGTTGCCTTAATAGGTGTTGAAGGCATAACTTCACCTATTGCAGCTACATGCACCCTACATGCACCTCCTCTCCTTCATTGTCTAAGCCCTCACTACTATCTGTTCTTGCCGGTTTCATACAATTGATCATTATATACGTCATGACCTTTGCTCTTATATACCAAACATGCTCACTTGTATAGCAATTCCTTGAAAACTGTCATATATTTATAAGAAAAGATTTTCAATTCATTGCTATTTTTTACAATGGACTATATTATTTTCATCAATTGACTATTTTGCAATGAACCTCTATCTTAAAGTTTAGTATCTTTCACATTACCTTTATCATCATTGAGATAAATAGACTTAACTAATTTGTTGGCATTTGCAATTGCTCTCCAACCACCACAAGAGTGACTATCATCCTAATGAGGACACTACAACCAAAAATATAAAGTAAAACTATGAAACTTGTTTACCATATTTTATAGAATACATTTTCGTATTATGTTCTAACCATACTAATCGAGACCTTACCACAACTCATCTATACTGTATTGTTGCAAGTAAATCAGAAGGCATGGGAGGCTTTTTCTTTAGCACTTTAATCAATCTTTTTGCAGCTATGTACCAAAAAAGACAATAAAATTTAGAGTAATTGTTAAAAAAAGATTAAAATATTTAGAGTACTTTTTTAACAATGATCAAAATATTAAAGAGACATTGGATTATATAACTTACAACTTAGCATTTTCATGGCTTCCTTTCATAGCATTGATGAGGAAACATTGCCTCTCCACAAATCTATTCCAATTAGGCTCCAATGAGAACTAAAAACAAACATACTTCAATAATTTAGCAAAATAAAATCTAACAAAATATCAAATTACTTACTTTTCATTATATGGAATTAGAAGAACCTCCAAAGTTTCAAAGCCAGTTGGATTGAACCAATGATCAAATGCACATGCATCAAACTCACTCCTCATATAACATGAGATAGATGGATCAAGAACCTCAATTTTTTGTTGTATATCAAAGGGAACCTCATGCATTACACACCTAGCAAAGGAATAGAGATAGTGAACATAAACATGAAAGCCTATTACTAGAAAAATATAGTGAGTAAAAATAAATTTTGATTTATTATACCTCATACCAACAAGAAGAATAGAGTCATTTACTTCTCTCATATTAGATATTAGATCTTCTACTAATCTAGCCAGGTAAAAAGCAACACACATTAAAGCCCTTAGGATCAACACTTTCAAGAAGGGTAGATAGCTCTTTTTCAATAGATGGTAGGTACTCTGCTTCCTTTTCTTTTGCCTTCTTCATTCTATACTCCCTCTACTTATTTGCTTGCTCTTCTGTGGCCTTTTCCTCTTTCTCATGTAGTCTTGTGTCCTCTTTATGGGTGACATCTTCAACCTTAGGACCTGTATCACCTTTCTTTTTTCTAAATGGAGGCACATTTAAAATATTAAAAATTTTCACATCAGTAAGGGGGACTGGCTCAAGGACCTTTGAAAATTTGTATCTCAACCTCCTAAGAATTGTCATGTATTTGTCCATAAGTGTGAGTCTATGTGCATAAGCAAAAACTCAATCAGAAAATCTTATGAAGTCTCCTGGATGCAGTTGAGAGCTGCCCTTGTCCATCTAAAACTATCAAGTCTATGCATGTCACAAATTTCTCTAACAAGCCTTTAAAATGACGGTTTTGGAATTGTATTATCCAAAGCCTTCATTACACTTCTAATCACCTTCAAGAATCTAATATGCTATGAAAACTTTATCCTTAGCTTTGATTTCCTTACAAGTTTAAAAGGCTTGGAGGACTAATGGATGCTTGAAGCAAGGCCTCTAGGATCAACTTTCTGCTTTCTTATAATAGCCTTAGTTCTAGCCATCTGAAATCTCCAAAAGAAACAAAAGAAAACTCAAAATTAGGACAATAAGAAAAATATTGACATAGGCAAGGATCTTATGCATCCACAATTGTTAGCTTGATGTATGCCATAGTTGCTATATATCATGAGGTACTTGAATGACGCGCTAGTATTTGCTTCAAAGTACATGAAATATTACTTGCACATTTGTCACACTATGGTCTACTAGTGCAAGCCTCCCATGGCCAAAAATATAATAAAGAGAAAGCTTTGCAGATGGTTAGTTAATCTATCGCTACTCTTACTATGACTAACATAAAAAAATTCCCAACCCAAAACCAAACTACACATTCTACCTCTGCACCAAGTTTTCAAGCTCTGGAAAAAAATGGAGTAGGTGTGGTAGGAAAATATAGCTCTCCAGGCCCAAATTTAGCAACAAAAGGTAGAACTCTAGGAGCAATAATAAAAGTAAAGTGTAGAAGAAGCCCTCCCTTCGACATCATTTTTTAAATGCATTGATTCCAAGGAAAGTGGAAGAAAAGCAACAAAATGGATGACTTGGGGGTTAGCTTAATTGCCTTAGTTGTCATTGAACTTGGCTTAACTAATCAATAGTCAAATCACAATACGAGCTGACGTATGAAATGCGAACTGAACACTCTAGGTGAGAGAGAGATATGCCATGTCATGTTTCATACGTTATAATTTTTTGGAAAAACTATTGCCCTCCTTTCTTGATCGAGCAGCTAATGTATGGAACACGAAGTGAACACTTTGCATGAGAGAGAGAGATATGCCATTTTCACATTTCATACATTAGCACTTTTCAGAGAAAATCGGGAGAAAACAATTTCGAACAGAATTCAAAGAAAACAATTTCGGAGAAACTTTGTAAACAAAAGTACGAAAAAAATTAGAAGAAAAATTTGGAGAAAATTTGTTAAAATTTTTGGAAATTACATCATTGAGCTAGCCAAGATCTATCAAAGGAAATGGCATCCCCAAGACTTTAGCAAATAATGTGCATTATGGGACCTATGTGATTAAATCTTACCTTGTATGCTGGGTGCTGAAAATTTTTGAGTTATAATGAAGTTACCTCAAGCTGGTGAATCAGAGCAAGAAAAGAGCTTAGTGGTTGGAAAATTCATTTGTGGTCCAAAAATTCTTTTTAAAAAGACCTTTTCTCACACGTGTGGTGGTTATAATGCCCAATTTACTTCACATGGGTGGTAGATATACCGTTGTCACCTCAGAACTTGTGCCATGTGTGATTCACGTTTTCGAACATTATGGCGCTTAGATTTCTAGGATTTTTTGTTTTAGTTTAAATAGAGCATTTTTTAATTAGTGCATGGTGACCGTTGATAAATAAATACACAAAGTTAGGTTGGTGTTTGCACAAACTCTCCTTCTACGCATTTTTTTTCTCCCCCACAACCACAAAATTTGTGCATCACAAGCTGAGAGTATCTATGATCCTGACAAAACCTATTCATTCTCAAAAAGTAATACACTTATAAGGGAACAAACTTCTAGTTGTCATTTTTTTTGTGCACATGCATTGAAAAATGATTGAATCGGCTATTTTAAAGTGTTGAGAATGATAAAATTGGTTATTTTTCTTGTGAAATGATTCAATCAACCAATTTTTGTCGAATGAAACAGAAGAACAATCCACAAAGCCCCTCTAACCTCCATTATTGTGTTTCATAAGTCTTCAAATTAGAAATCACAAATGCTCGATGAAACGCAAAACATGATGCCTAGTTTGTTAACCTAAGACTCAACTCACATTTCATAAGGCAATCCTCTTTTGATTTCACCCTTAACATAGCTAAGGTCATTCAATTACAAGTTGTAACTAAGTTTTTTTTCAAATATGTATAATATGTTATGCAACCATTTGCGAAATTGTAGTATGATGTATGGATTTAGACATAAGAAATTAGTAGAATAAAGTGTCATTTTGGCCCTTAGTTTTGTGTTTAGTGGTCCAAGAGGAGAAAGAGGACATTGAAGCTTTCCTCAAGTTCCCTTGATAAGCATGCTTCACATCAAAAGGATAAACTTCAAAGCCAAAAATGGCATTGATGGGATTTTTCTAGCAATCTTGCTTTGATCTTGTACATATGTAAAATGAAGTGGTTTTGATGTTCTATGTGCACCAACTTACACAGATTTAAATTGCTTATTTGGATATAAGAAAATATAGATTGGTATTTTATATTCCTAAACTTGTCTTGTTGTTTTAGAATTTAGTTCTATAAGGAATCAAGATGGCTAAAAGAAAGATTTCTCTAGAGGGAATGGAGGAAGCGGATCTGGAGGATACATGTGATGAGAAGCTCTTTGATTTCTTCCATGCAATTGGAAATTCATCCAAATGATTCAACTATATCAGAGATATGCTCAATGTTCCCTTTGATTTGCAAGAGCTCTTAAAGGATCTTGAAGACAAACTGAAGGATTATAGGAAGTGTTATGATACACATGTGCAAGGCCTAAAGATTGAGGGATTCGTCCATTATATTGATGTAGTGGAAGCTACTACCAATGTTGCTAGAACAACTTTGCAAACAAGGTTTAGTCTCATTGATAAGGAATTCAAGAAGTGGGAAGTAGATTGCCCTTTTCATCAAAATCAGCATCAATGTCTTCTTGTCACAAGAATGTTGGATTTCTTGTATATCTTCAGTATGGACAGTTGTTCTTTTGATAAAATACAAGAGAAAAAGACAAAGGATATTGCAAGTAAAGATAAAGAGGTTGAAGACAAGGGAGAAATGTTTCAGAAGGATGTTGAGAACCAACTAGTATAGGGATTTGATGTTGCTTTGTTTAAAAGTTAGAACATTACAAAAGTGTAAGAAAAGGAGATAGAGTTGATTGTAGATATTGAAGAAGTTACTCTTGATTATGTCCCAATATTTTCCAATTACCTCATCAATAAAAAGAGATATGTATTGCTAAATGATATTCAACACCTTTTTTATCTCAAAGAAGATTACTGCTTAGCAATCCTTGTAGCATGGGGCCAAATTGATAAGAATTTTATAGGTTATAAACAAGAGTTGCTAGCAAGTTTTGATATTGAGTGTGAGAGAATTTTCCAGATAGCTCTGTAGCCTTGAATTCATGTATTAATCAGATCATGGAATATGAAAAGGAGGGGCTACCTACTACAGAGGAAGAGTCCTCACAAATTCAACAAAGACGTGGTATTGATGACATGGGGTATGAAAAGAAACTCAAGTCTCCATCAGAGGAGAAACCAAAAAGTTCAATAAATATTTATGATGATAGTCTTCTTGATGAAGATGAAAACCCTAAGATATGGAAGATAATTTTAAGATATCCATTGTGGTTTATAGAAGAGTTTAATATGCATTATAAACAAATATTGTTAGATATTTATCTATTGACATATTACACTATTGTGGTTTATTGTGTGTAGATAGAATTTGAAGATACTGATAACTTTCTTGGAAGAGCCAAGGGCTCAAGGCCATTGAAGCTGGCAAAAGTCAAGGCCTTGGTCATTATATTGGATGCTTAAATAATCAAATAGTTGCAATTTATCACAATAGGTTTTCAAGCTCTCCAAGCCTACCAACGATGGCTTTGAAAGTTATATCCAAGGTGATTGAATCCCAAGTTTTCAAAATAGAGAATCAGATAATATAATTTTGGTGGAGAAGAAAGAAATTGTAAGAGTTTTTGGCTTCATGTGTGGATATAGTGGATCTAGGGTAGGACATTTTGGAGTTCTTGGCTCTTATTTTGGAGATACCAAGAATTCGAAGCTCCTTCCAGGCTATAGGAAACAAGAGGTCTTGAAATGTAGAGGTCTTATTGAGTGGGATGAAACAAAAGATTCCTTTAGAGACCCTAGTGAGTTACTTGAAACTAGAGACTCTTCTACAACAGAGTCAAATTAAAAGACATCAAGGGTTTCTTGAAACCCATCTATTTGTCTAGTTTGTAACTATTCTGAAAATATTTGCTTTACACAAGATTTTAAATATCTCTCTTTTCTTCTTTGGGTGACAATTTGTATAGTCCTTGCCAAAGATGATGTGTTACATGATGTGGTTGTGTCTTTGGGCTTGAATTTGTGCCAAATTTGTCTATAGAATCATTTAATGACCTCTAATAAATTGTTTGCTTTATATCTTCTACCTCCATGTCTTGTGTGTCTAAAGTATTTTGTTCTTGCTTGATAATGTGATTTTTCCATACCTCGGTTGACCAAATAGATAGAGATCCATATTTCTTGATAAAATATGGAGATGGTTGTATAAAATATGTTGCATAGTTAACAAATAAAGAAAGATAATAATAAAACCTTATATGAGTCAACAAATGAAGAGACATATATGTAAACTTTTTACCATATAGTGAGTGAAGTATTAATCACCCCAAGCTTCTGTCATTGCCTTTTTAAAAAGGTTTGATTTGTTTTTGAAGGCTTTGAGATCATCATCATTCCATTTAGTTTTATCACAATAAAAGAATACTTTATATAGTGTTTTCCAAACATTTCTATTACGAGCTTGTTCGTTATCAGCATGATTCTTAACTGCATTATGTAGGGACTTCCACTAATTGTATCTAATATTTGAGTCACCATTCCTAGAGTTTATCTTACCAAGTCTCTCGTGAAAGCCTGGGAACTAGCCTTCACTCCACCAATAGATGGATTTTTGGGGACACAATTGCCATCCTTAAACTTTTGAAGATCTCGTTCAATAGCAACATTACCACCATGTAAACCAATTGCAGATAAAACTTTTTCAATCTTTGTTATATCATTAGTTCTAGCTAATAATTGCTTTAGCTTCTATGCCAACCCTTATATAAAGATGAACAAGCTTTTCAATTATCTTGCAAAACGCATGAAGTGTACAGATATGGGAACTCACTAAAGGAATATCTAGGACTAGCTTAAACTATGAATCCTTATTGTGCCTAGAGAGAGCTGTTGAGATGACAAGCTCAACACATACGGACATTGATGAGATGGACCGCCTGGTTAGATGGGTCCACACGTCTACACTTAGCACGTCGGTGGTCATTATGACTCTCACATGGCCACTGATTCATTACTTATTATATTCAAGTTGTTACATCTATTTACAGCTGGCATAGTTATGGCGCCAGTCGACTAGTGTAGTCGGTTATGCATTGTTTGACTTAGTAGGCCACTTTCCTTTGTGTTGTATCTTATCTATACTTTGTGTACATTGTAAAGAGTGTGGAAGAAGAAGAAGAAACCAGTAAGAAAACGTTTTGGCCTCCATCTCTCTTCTTGTCTCTTGAGTGAGCTTCTCCTTGTGCATTCTGTGTGTGTTCGGCGCAACATCTTGAGCAAGTCCCCCCACCATGCGATTCTTGACAAGAGCTCTATTCCAATTTCTTGAGTTCAACTCTATGGTTGGGGGACATGCAATATAGGCAAGGAGATCTAGAGTTATCTCCCTTTGACACATTGTACATACATTTGAGTGTCTTTAAGTCACCAATTATGTGCCACTCGATCTTATAGTTTCAAAGTCCTTCAAAAAATAGCTATTATTTTACCTATTGTCTCTTGATAACACCAGGTATTGGTGTTTGATGAAAAACCCAATACAATATATCAAAATTCTTTGTATCTATTTCGAATACTCCTAGCCACTGGATATTGTGTTCATATTGAACACTAAATGACATTGAATGATTCCAATGACTTGATAAAAGTACTCAATTCATCAAGATAGTAGAGATCCTCTCTAATTTTGTGCATTTCAAAATCTCACTTTTATCAATTTTAACCACAAATCTAGCCACTCCTTGTGCCTCTTCTAGGTGACAAGTCATAGATTCTTATCATTAAACATTGTAGAGTGGGAAAGTCAAGAAAAATATTGTTAAATCATTGAATATAGCTTTCTTTTTCTTGCCCTTGTTGAAGCTAGCCTTGATATGGAAAGGCTCACCCAGAATCTCCATCACTTTGTTATTCACTCTCTCTCTCTGATAGTTTTAACCACAACAGATGACCTTGGAAGTATGCAATTGCATACCTATCCTTGGTTCATATTTGATTGTAAAAGCTAGAAAAGTTGCATATAAGCATCTCAACTTATACCAATACCATCTAGTATCTTTTGCACACTAACTCAATATGCAAAGAATGATCCTTTATAAATTACTCCAAGCATTATTTATTTGCCTTCTTAAATTTCTTCTTCTCCAAAATATATTTTGAAACTACTGAAGGAAGATAATGATAATTAAACTAAGATGCTTTTAAAGAATCTCTTTCACTTGCATTTGGTTGAAAAAGAAACCTATCCAAAATTGACATCACAATTTAATACAATTGATTATAAACAAAGCCATATTTAATATTTTTAAAGTGAAAAAAATGTACATTACTGCTTGTATTCTTTTACTACAACCACCCCTCTCTCATTTAAGACTCTCAGTACTTTTAAGAGCCCTTTGTCGATTTCAAAGGCCTAAAATAGTTCATTGATAAGATTTTATGTGTTTTCTTCAATGAATGAATCCTCTATTGACAACCCTCTAGCTTCTACAATAACTTATTGTTATGTTTTGATAAAAGATGGTTCTACAATCTGAGGACATCCTTTTCTCCAACAAAGCTAAGTATATAACCTAGAAACCCATTATAACTATCACCAACTAACCTCATCAGTGAAGAGCTATTATAGAAAGGTGAAGTGCTATTTTTGCTAGGATCTTTGGGATATAGCTTGCCATCTAACCAAAGATCAAGATTCTTCTTTCCTTCAAATCTAAGTACATGTTTTGTTAGGATCTTTGGGATATAGCTTGCCGTATAGCTTGTAGACTCTGATAGTAATGGGTTTTATTCTCTTCCTTATTACTTCATACTCACTATCCAACTCAATATGAAGATGTAGAGAGGTCTTTTACTAGAGCTACAGAGATGATTAGATGATTGATCCA